>NC_056525.1:113303719-113384662 GCF_019175285.1 Sceloporus undulatus
GTGTCTCACTGCACACATGTCCCAATACATAATGTGTCCTGATGTGCTCTGTGTCCCAATATGTGGGTATTCTGTTGTACTGTGTCCTGATGCACAGTTTTGTTCCAGTGCACAGTGAGGGGCCCTGTTCTGCATTCAGTCACCTTGTGTGGTACCCCACTGTACATTGTAACAATTCACTAGCATGGTTGTGTTATGTGTCAGCAACATAACTGTCATTTTAAAGTTAAACATGGCAGCCTCTGATGCAAGATCTCAGCTGGACATCATTCTAACAGCTACCCTATCTTCTGGTATCTTTGTATGCCATCTGAGAAACCATTGAAGCTGAACAGATCTCAAGTGTACAGCTAGGCTATTCTCTAAGGGATACAACCCACCTTTTCAACACCATTCTTATCTTCTGCATCTATCCACTCGTAGAGGCTTATTCTGTGAAATATGTAGAGGACAGAATGATGCTGTTACAAATAATTAAAGCTGTTTGGTGATGTTCTTTGTGCCAAGGGTAAATTGTATCTCTATCTCTGTGCAGCTGGATGTCAATTAAAAATGCATGAGAGTGATTACTGCCAGCAATTCAAAAGTATCTATTTGCTACAAATCCCAGCGGATGAGGCCAGAGTTAACATCCAGAGCCATGTTTCATTTTCATAAAGCAGATGTAAACTTGGATGCAACTCAGTTGACATGTTACGCTGTGAAAACATTTGCAATCCTGTAATTACAGGCAAACTTTTTTTAAAAAAAAATTGTGGTGGGATTGATTTTTTTGTTTGTTTTTGCTCATCATTTTAATAGAACATTAAATTTCCACATTAAATTTCCAGGTATTTATCTGGAGTGTGAGAGCAGAACTGATACTTGACCCTTTTCCTTGGCCATTGATTCTGAGGGCAAGCATTGGACAAGCTGTGTTTATCTCCAAATTGTTTGATATCGTATACCCTCACAGGGTTGTTATGAGAAAAACATGAGATAAACAAAATATAACATGATTCCCCTAAAAATTAAGCATTATATGGGGAAAATATGAGACCCATGGGAAGTGAGAACCACTGGATCCTTCACTGAGTTAGCAAGATTATGATCACATGTTTGTGGTGACAAGGGAAGTAAGAGACATAAGAGCCCTTTTTATATGATGGAAGGCATTTGTTGATCTCCAATGCAAAAATTATTATTTATGATATTCAATTCAACTTTAAATTAATGCAAAATAACCAGAGTGACCAAACATAGCAGCACTGCTTGCTGGTGGCAACACGGTCATCTTAACATGCTGAGCTAGATAATACAAATCAAAGAAGAAACAATAACCCTTGTTCATCCGCAAATGAAAAAAAATCAAACATACTCATATTATATTATTTTTAAAAAATGATTTTTTATGTGCTGCGTTCTTGTTTTCATTTGAAATTCTTTGTAGGACCAGTAGTATCAGTAACAATAGGGTGGCTAGGAGATTGAAACATCCCCCACTATTTTCTGAAAGTAGTCTTGACTCATTTCAGAAATCAGTAATATTGAGAAAACTTTGAAAGACAGCTTGCCTGCCATCACCAGTCTTTCCTGGACTATCATGGTTTGAAGAAAATGCTGCTATCAATCCCATTGATATTGATGAGGTCCCACATGGTTGACTGGCAAGCTAACAAAAAATGAGAGCTTGCTGCCCCAGGAAGCATGTCAAAGCTCCCTGCTTAAGAGGATTTTTCACTGGATAAAAAACAGCTTAGGCATATAAAATCTTGATTATATAATGCAATTTTCCCATCTTGTTTATTTGATGGACAATTTTGTTGGACACTCTTGAATAGTTCAGTAAAAATGATAAGAATGTGAAAACCATATACTTTCCCCCAAAATGTGAATTTAGCACAATAGGATGAGTTCTCAAAATCTAGAGCAGGAATGAGCATCTTTTGCAAATCTGGGGACAATTTCTTCCCAAAGGACTATTAAGGTCCACACAGCCCAACAAAATGGCCTCCCATGAAGGAGACGATCGCTAATAACTGGAAATTGCATTTGAAATTGCTTGACTATGATTGTCTATGACTGTAATTTGGGTCCGGCTAGAGAACCATACAAATCCCAAAGTTAGCCTAATAGTAATATTAATTTTCCCTCTTACTAACTTGTGTCAGAACATTGTACCCTGTGCAATCTGTTCTTTTGCACCATAATTCTCTATGTTCCAAAAATACTCCTTGAACAGGTTGTGCTGCCCTTACTAGAATTAAACAAGTTACTAAAGCTATAGAATTTTTTATAAACTATGCATTGCAGAAGCTAACTAAGGGGAGTGGAAAATAGGAGGGAAATTATTTCCTGTCATTGTGCAAAACTGTATAAAAGACTACTGGAATCTCTTTTTGCAGCTTCTCTAGAAAGTGATTCTGGCTGTTGCCATGACCAAAAATAAACTCCATTTTTCTTCTACTCGTGGGTCTGTGGATTTCCTGCTTCACCCAACCCAAAAAAAGGTCTGAGGTGGCAAAAGTCCCAATTCTGTTTTTGAAAATTGTGGGTTTTTTTTAAATTAAAAAATTGTGGGGGTCTAATTCACTCTTCCTTTGACAGAAAAAAGTTGTTTGAAGGGAGTCTGGAGTGGATGAGGCTGCAAAAATATGGCCCAAGCCACATTTGACCTTGCCTTACTCTAAAGGTTCAGAAGTGATATCTGTATGAAAACTGGCATAATTTTTTTCCTCAGTAGAAAGTGAATAATTAATCATCAGCACTATAAGGAGATATTCACATTAGCAGAATGTTCCTAAGATAGCTCACTATGCCATCTACTGTGTGTCAGAATTTACATATTCTTGTTTTCTTTCTCTCTCTCCTCTTCCTTTGTCCTTCCCTTTGCCCCAATGTTGAACAGAAAGAACGAGAGAAGGGCTCCAATCTGGCATTCATGTTCCGACTGCCCTTTGCAGCTGGCAGAGTTTTCAGTATCAGCATGCTGGATCCCTGCTGTACCAGGTACTGTGAAGGGCAGCATTTATTTTCTTTTTGCCATTACATTCTCATCCTAACTATCTTGCCTTTCCCTGTCTATCCATTTGAAACTCAGTGGTTTAGGTTCTTACAATCTCTTTTACCATCTAAGAAATGGTCAGGAGGGAACATGGTCACCAATGCATTTGCATCAGGATCTCTGACACCATGCTAGAATATATTATTTTAAAATGGCATGCAGGTCAAATGATGCCTGCATTTTCCGGCCCATGTCTTCCATCTGTAACCTAATAAAATTATATCCTGTTTCATTCCAACTAATGGCTATCTTCCACTTCTCACACTCTGTCACACTTTCACAATACTTGCACTATCATATTCACACCAGTTGGATGTTACTTTTGAAAGAAAAAAAATTCTAATGAATTATATTTAAAATAATACTAATGCCAACCTCTGGATGCCTTGTGGGATGGAATGGTGCTGAGTTGGAAACACTGGCTACCTACCTATGTTAAGAGTACTTTTGCCACCATAGACCCAAATTTGGCACCACACCAAACCAGTATTTTATATAATACACCAATGTATGTGACATTTTGTGAGCATCATAAACTAAATATGATTGAGGGATTTAAAATCTGCCTTATAATAATAGAGTGGAAGAGATCAGGCAGAAGAAATTCAAGAAAGGGATAGGAATAATAAGAAAAACATCAGTGCACTTGACGTTTAGTCTTAGTCTTATTTTGCTAAAGGTAGAGACCAAAAAACTAAGCTTCACACAAAATATGTCTTTTAGAGGAGAATTTTGAAAGAAAAGAAATTTCTAATTGGGGTTGGGGGAGGTTCAAGACCACTAGGAGAGAATTTCTGAGTAAGTGGAGTAAGGATCACCCTACACACTTCATGAAATCTGCAACCCTACAGTCCCAGGAATGTTTCCTGAGTCCATATGATAGATTGAATAAAAAAGGCAAAAAATGAATATGGTAGGGAGTGAAGATGGCATGATTGTGGGATCTGTGGATGCAGAATCCATGGATATGTGATTTAAGCTTTGAATAGATTTGGCTTATTTAATGAATCACAGTGTCTTCTGCGTAACAGAGGTAGAAAAATATGCTAGAAAGGACTTGTAGAGTTTTGAAGCAGTATTGCATCCTGTCTAATTTTACAGAGATTGTATCCAGTTCTTGACTTAATTTTTTGAATATGTCATAAGTGTTCTGATAGTTGTTTTTGAAAGAAAAAAAATCAATACCCAATAGCCTTCTTCCATCCCCTCACACAAATACTTCCCATCTAATTGAATAATATCCACAGGGGGGGAAATGAACTCTGATCCTTAAGACAATATTTTTACCCCTTACTGTTCACGTTGCCTTATTTTTTCTAACTGTGTTGACTGCTCATGGTTGTTTTAGATATGAGCCTACAATGTATACCATCAAAACTGCCACCAAACAGCCAGATCTCTCACTGAATCGGAAGCATTGCTGTGGCTGAATCAAATAACTGGAAATAAATCAGTGTCGGAGGCTGTGAACTAGGCATACAATAAAAAGAACCTCAAGACACACACTTATCACACTGCTCAGCACTCACTGCAGAGGTTGAAATATCCTTGCTGCTGAGAGGTGATTAGGGAGCTATGAAGTTTTGAACAACTCTGTCATACCAACTGCTATACTCCTGCTATTTGCAGCCTCTAACAGTAAAAATACAATACTGCCATGTGTTTAATCTTTGAACAGATGAACTGTAGTCTTGTCCTCTCCAAAGCTTGATAGTTGACTTTAAAGACAGATTCTGGAACGGAGGATATTCACCTGTACCAAAAATTGCTTATATTGATTGATATGTTATACTGTAAAGTTAGTCCTATTTTCAGAGCCCCCCAACTTGGCTCCAGAAGAAACAGTTGGGTACTTTAGTACAACCCATTTTATGAGTCTGGGCATCATATAGGACCAAGCTATGAATTACCTGCCAAGGATGAAAAAAAATGCCTTCCACCAGCACAGCCTGCAAGAGATGAATGCACCATCAGTTGTAAAACCAACTATTTTTGCACAAAGTAAACATTTACTTAAAAATGAAAAAGTAACAGGTGGACCTAGTCATTCTGATTATGAATACTGATTATTTGTTGCTAGATGCTAAATAACCTGTCTTTTAAAAAATCTTCACAGTCGTTTGTTAAGGATTATATGATCTCCATCACAAGACTTCTGCTGGGACTAGATACCACACCAGGATCTGGGTTTCTTTGTTCTGTAAGTGTGCAGCCTGTTTTTGTAGTAGTAGTAGGGTTTGTTTTTTAAATAATAATCCAGTGGTTCGCAAACTTTTTACTCTTGTACCCTCTTTATATCTCCATGCGGATGTCACCCCACTCAACATAGCATGTGATTTTTTTGTTTATTTAATATGTGCATTTTTGTTCACACATTCATGTATACTTATACTTTAATATTTCATAAGGAAATAGTACAATGGGGTTGTGTTTTTTTTAATTTTCTTTTCTTCCCATCCCTCAATCTCTCTTCCCTCTCTCTCTTTGTTAAAGAAAGTGAATTTAACAAGAATAGTACAAAGCTGTCCTACTTTGGCTGAATTGGGGCCCATACAAACAGGCAAAAATAATGCTACTTCGGGTCACTTTGGAGATATGCTTTTTAAATGATGCATGCATCCTAAGAGACCAGAAGCCATGCCAAAGCCATGATCCAGTCTTAAGGACTACAGCACAGCTTTGGCGCAGCTTCCGGACTCTTAGTACACATACATTATTGAAACAGCATACCTCCAAAGTGACCCGAAGCAGCTTTATTTTGGCCTGTCTGTATGGGGCTTTGGAAAGCTGGGGCTTTATGAAGCAGTGGGATATAACTCTCCAGAAATGTTCCAAAAACATTCTGGAAGTGCTATCCCACTACTACTGTTAAGGATTCATTGTAATGTTCAAATGTAGTTTTTTGTTATTATTATTATTAACCTTTATTTATAAAGCGCTCTAAATTTACACATGTTCCAAACATGTTGTATCTCAAGTCTGAAGACAGAGTCTAATCCAGGACCTAGGATGCCAATTTCTTTATTCAGACAGTAGTTTGAAATATGTTTTGCTGTTTGAAGTTATATCCTTAATGGCCCATCATCAAATAAGATGGTTTACTGGTAGCAGTTAAAGGATCTACTTTATGGATTATATAAATAACTGAAGCGCTATAGACAACACCCTGAAAGGAGATACATTATTATCAGAACTGAATTTATGCATTACAACTAATATTGTTATTGTAAATGTTAGTTTTCAGATCAATTAGAACAAAACAACACACCTTTGCAAATAATATGAGTGGTAATGTCATCACCTTTTCACATAATAAAAAATGTTTATTACCTTTTTTGTTCTTTTTGGGAATCCAGAATTCTTTCTAGGGACTTTTGGAAGCTCCCTCCCCACTCAAAATTATGAATTTTTCTGACTTTAAAAATATGATTTTCTTGAAAGTAGCAGAAAAGTAACAGGTGCCAGATGTTAATATGTTATCATTATTACTACAGGGAGCTCCCTCAAGACGTTGTACAGTGAATTACTTTTTAACCATAACTTTCTGAGTTTGAGTTTTGACCATATTTTAAGAAATTGGAAAATGCCAACTAAATGGCAGTGGAAGGGGAGCAGCCTAGGATTTCCAGGATATGGGCAACAATAAGGTTAAACACTGATGAACAGCAAGTCTTTTGATTTCCAAGTATATAATGAAGTTGTTAGGCAACTGCAAAGTGTGTGCAATATTCTGTTCCTCAGAAGTGTCATGATGGTTGGCTGGGACATGGCAATCTGTCCTAACAACATCCTTTAGAAGACCTTGTTTCTATTTAGAGTAAGATAAAATTATATTTTACAGAGTTATATGTTAGTGTTGTTTTAGGCATTTACTAATTATTTGATACCATCAAAAAGCACTGAATTCAGGACAACTTGTGCTTTGCGATGTTTGCTTATATTTTTAGGTGTTTTTTATGTTGCAGCTCTAGGGGGAAATGAAACATCTGGGGGAAATGAAACTAAATTAACAGCAGTTTCTCTTCCCAGAAATTATGCTATTCTTCAATATCTCTCTTGAGGTATTTCCAGTTTTTGCAAGCACTTATCTTTTCTTTGAAATCAATACTTGGTTTAGGCATCTGTTATTTACAAAAACAAAATTATGGATCATTGTTGAGGACTAATAATAGTAGAATAAAAGATTTCATGTCTAGATTTCATGTCTGTTTGCTTACAGAAGTAAATTTGGCAATTTTTACATTTCAGCATTCTTTTTTTAAATAGCCAGTTCTCTCTGTCGCTTTTTTTAAATGCTTAGATGAAAATCACAGAAGATGATTTGTGGATCAGAACATATGCCAGACTTTATCAGAAGCTTTGCTCGTCTACAGGAGACATTCCGATTGGAATTTATAGAACTGAATCACAGAAACTTACAACATCTGAGGTTTGGATAGTTTAATATTCATACACAATTTTTATAAGAAATATTGCAAAAACGTTACCCATGTGCTTCTTTGTCAATAATTCTGATAGACCTGTCTTACTTAACAATACTTTCTGTAATGAATAATTTACACTTTGCTGTGGGGTATCATATTTCCTCTATACAATCCGGTTTTCTCTCCATAGATGCTAAACGTGGATATCATGTGTCTAAAAACTCTTGTAAACATGTAGTAGGTATGCTGCAATTCAGTACAAGTCCTGATGCTATTCATTAGGTGCTTGGAGTTGTCCTATTCATTTTACACCAGCAATTTCCAAATCCTTGTACCACAGGGGAACAATGTTGCTTGAAAAATAAATTTGTTAAAGAACTCGCTATTTCTGTGAGCCTGAAATATGTATTCACTCAGGAAGTAGACCTTCCAAATTTATGCAACATTTGACACACTGGCTTTGCTGTGTTCCAACTAGACTTGCTGAGACAGAGTAATTCTATCCTGTATTGTTTATGATTGGACTGACATTTAGTCACTACATGTGACAGATGCCTTTACCCAGGCAAGTCCCCATAATTCCAACTCCAGGGAATCCTGCCCTTGTTCCCACAATTCTTTCCTTTCTAGATTCAGTTACTGAGCCTCAGAGTGACCCCTTATATATGAAGATTTTTGGTTGCTTTGTTGTGTAGTGTGGATTCTTTAGTTTGGTATCTCTGGCCTGATACCAGTTCAGGCTTGACAGATAGCCAGAGACAGATTTAAAACAAAAAACAGAAACAGATATATTAAACACAGTATGATAATGTAATAAACTCTAATGCTCTAGTATTATAGGCAATGCAATGGAGTCCCTAAGGTTGGTGTCACCCAGTATGGCAACTCATGGTGTCACCCTTCCCTTTGGCTGTCTCCCATATCAGATCATATAGAATCCTTAGTAATGTTTTTTGTAGCAATAGGAATAGCAAGTACATTTCTATACTGCTTATCAGTACACTTAAGCACTCCCTAATCAGTTTACAATGTGTAAGCTAATTGCCCCCAATAAGCTGGATGCTTGTTTTAGCGACTTTGGAAGGATGTCAGGCTGAGTTGACCCCGAGCCCCTGGCAGGTATTGATCTCACAAACTTGTGGTTTGTGAGTGAGTGGCTGCAGTACAGGCGTTAAACCACTGTGCCACCAGGGCTCTTATTAATGTTATGCACTAATGTACTAATGTTATTCATAAATTGTAATTCCTGTATATCACTGGTTGTAACTGGGATAATTGTGATTTGGACAACTAGCATAATTAAATTTCTACCTTTAAATTACAGTATCATAGGCACAGTCTAAGTGTATTTCCATGTACATACTTTCACGTGGTTAAATGGAAAAATTGGTAAACTATGGGGTCCTTTTTAAAGAAAATTTTAAAAGTATTTTAAAATTAAAAATTAAAAAAATGTGTTTATTTAAAATAATGCTTTGAAATCTGGGCACTCTCTTTTTTCCTCCACTGAACCTTGTGCTACTCACACCATTTCTTCAGCATTTTAAAGGGATGCAGATGAACACCATAGTCCATATCTGCCAAAAGACAGATGTTTGGGAGGCAGTGGAGTCATCTGGTGTGGTCCACACCCCTTGCATCCCCCTAGTGATGCCCCTGAGGCAGTGTACTCCCCTTCCTCAAACCCAGCATTCTGTCTGTGGGGTGAAATGGACAGTTGGAAGGGGCTTGAAGCCATGTTTTTCAACCATGTTTGAAATATATCAAACGTTCTTTCCATCCCTTACAGGACTCTGCAGGGCATTATAGTCCAAAAATAATTTATCTGAATTCTGTCTGGAGCGCTATACAGTTATTATATGGTGCATAAAGTGATTTCACAGATATTTATTTATATATGTAAAGCATTTCCGTCCAGCTCTTCACCTTTTCAGGCTGCCAAGGAGGTCTCTATCCTCAGGTTTACCATTGAATTGGTGTGAAAAGAAAAGGAATAGGAAATTGGATAGTGGGAAGAAAATGACATTGTAAGCTACCAGCTTATAAATAGAAATAGGTAGAGGAACTGCAATACTGTGAGCAATGGATAGCAGACTTCTCCATTGCTTCTCTGTGACTTTATGAGTTGATGATGAAATTAAATTACCTGTTTCCTTTTCTCCCTGAACAAGGACTAACCTATTTGCTATTGATCACCTCCAGGCATCTTTTCTGCTGCAGAGTGTGATAAAAATGCTCTATATATGTATATGTTAGTAAATGTAAAATAATTAAGAGATATCAAAATGTACATTTATTCATTCAGCATCTCATTTATATGGTCTGCTGTTCATGTATTCTGATTTCATATAATGTTTAGATATTATCCCACATTATTTTCCTTTCAGAAGAGGCATCATGACATGGCTAATTTATAACCGTAGGTAGATAAGGAAATCAAAAACATTTTTAATAGTGTTGAAATTCTTTTCACTTTTTCACATAAACACATGCACAAGGAGAATGAGAAAATAAAACAAATTAAAGCTATGAGAAGAATTTTAGGACTGTAAAATTGTTAGGAATATACACTTTATCCCAGAGCATGCTATGGGGAGTCACGCAAAAGAGGGCAGCAAACTTGAAAATGTAAAATATAGAGTGCAATGCTATTAATTTCAGGTGACTGCACTTTACACAAAATTACTGTAACTATTTGAACATCATTGCATAAAAAACATGTATACAAATTTCAGACCTATTGGAATTCCCATATATGATGCACTGCATTTTCATGTGTATGTAGATGTTTCATACTAATTGTATACAGAAATTTTCATATTACATTGTGTCTCATTCAGGCATTTCCATGAATTCAACATGTATTCAGGATGCTGGTGTTACTGTCTCAAGTATATTAAAAGGAATATATGGTATCCATATAAAGGAAAAGGAATTTATATTTAGGTTTCTTTGAATGTGAATAGAAGTCTCAGTAGGACTGAAAGCACAAATAAAGGCCTGTTACAGACTGCCAAAATAAAGCTGCTTCGGGTCTCTTTGGAGGTATGCTGTTTAAATGATGCATGGATCCAAAGAGTCCGGAGGTTGCACCAAAGCCACACTCCATTCCTAAGCACTGGAGTGCAGCTTTGGTGCAGCTTCCGGATTCTTAGGGTGCATGCATCATTTAAACAGCATACCCCCAAAGAGACCTGAAGCAGCTTTATTTTGGCAGTCTGGAACAGGCCATAGTATAGTTTCCAGTTGCACAGAGGTTTCTGCTCATCCCCAGGCTTATCTATGTAGAAGGCCTCTTTAGCCATTTTCCAGCAACATGGGTAAGTCTGAGAATGGGCAGAAGGGACCCTGGCATTGTGAAGTAGGTTTGTGTGTATCAACATCATCTTCCTACTTTTACCCCTCATGGCAGCAAACTGAAAACCTGTCTAGGTCTAGTGTCTGCCAAGGAAGGCTAGATTCTTCCATGAGGATCTGTAAAATTCTCATTTATATTAAAGACAATTAGACTATTAGCTTAAACTGAACAAATAAATGAAATTTCCCAGATATTTTTCCATGCTGCATACTTCTGTTTTTATCTTAAATTTTGTCACAATCAAAACTCAACAGCAACTCTTAATTTATTTGTTCAGCTAGCAACAAACATTTATGATGATTTTTATTTTCATAATTGTAATTCTATGAAGTGTATATTTTGAGCCAACATCTTAATTACTGTTGAAATCACCAAGTATGATTTTTGTTGGAATCCCAAGTACACCTAGAAGGATCTGGTAAGTAATCAATCCAGCCTTTTTCCTGATGGATAATTTTAGGTGAAGAGGTGCTGGAACGGATTGTACTATTTAAAAGATTATTCTTGCTTATAAAATCTAGCAGATCCCAGGGAAAAAAAACTTGCTAGATCTCTTGTCCACAACATCTAATTTTCTATTTTCTTTTTATTTACGATCTAGCTGCTGTTTGTCTATGAACTGTCCCTTACTTGCCTAGGTTGCCATCTGCTCATTTGGATTAGCTGCTATCAATCCCATTGGCTGAAAATACAGGATAGAAATATATCATTGCAGAATATGAAAACACAGGATATGTTCACTTATTTATTATTATCACAAACAGTTATTCATACATCAGAATAAAGCTCAACTGTCACAGAATTTAATTGAGGAATGTGTATTCCCAAGTGCTTAAGAAAGTTTTAAGTAATGGTACTCTTCATTGATCAATAAAAATAGATCTTATTAATGCATGCAAAATAGGCTATAAAAGTTTGGTTACTTGTGTCTTCTATCTTTGTTATACAGTAAAATGGCCCTGCAATACACTTCCATCTTTGTTAAGATTTATTTTGAAATAAATTTGTATGAATTCTGTAGTATGCAATTGTAATAATGTAATTAGCTGCAAATGTGCCACTGCAGTATATTAGATTTTTAGTCATATGTGCATTAAATTATAATAAAAATAGACTGGTGGTTACTTTCCCATGTCTTTAAACATAGCTTTTAGTAATCAACAACTGCCAATGATAAAAAATTACGAAAACACAAGATGACACTTATGGAGAGGTAGGGTTTTTTTGTTTTTAGATTTGTCATTATTTTAAAAGGAGAGAACTTAGCCTTCATTAATTCCCAAGACTGCCTAATTAGGTGAAGAACTGTGAACACCAGATAAACGATACCTAATTTAAAGCTAGAAATGGTGTGAGACTTTGACAGGCCACAGCTGGAAAAGCAGCCTTGACTCACTCAAGATGTCTGCCCTGTAAGACAAAAATCAATTGCCTTTCATGCTAGGCGTTACTCACATCTGCTTCCCAGACACCTATAGTTCTCTTTGCCATCCATAAAGTTAAGGAAAAGGGTGTAGCAAAGGGCAAGGGGCACACTTCCACACATGACTTTTTCAATGCTATAGATAATACCCCATTGTTAAACAGATTACTTTTATGAATGGATAGTCATGACTTTCATTCAGTTTGCTTTTTTGTTTAAGAATTGACCAATGTTTGCAAGTTTCTTCATATTCTGATGGAAAAGTGTGTGTGTGTGTTTTAAATTAATGTGAGGAAATGCAAAACCAACAGGTTTGCCCTTCTGAGAAGTGAGCTTTGAGTGCTTAGCTCTGAAAAGTCTGAGTTTGAATCTCTGAATATTTAGCATGCTTGAGGTTCCCATTTAGGATTCCCACCTCTGTTTTTTCCCAATCATGTTCTTCATCTAGACTATCTACATGCCAGGCAGGTACAGTAAAGTCCACACCATCATTTCAACAGCTGTATATGTTGAATTTTGCCAGACAATTTTTGGCTTGGGTAAGAACTTCCAACATTTGTAAATTTCTTAATAAATTGAATAGGAGAAAAATAATATTTTAAAAATGAAATATGAAAGACAAATGACACTGACAGGTTTGGCCATTCCTAAATTTACCCTGATTATGATGTGCTCTTGTGATATTAAATCTGTTCAGTGTGATATTTATGTATTTACTTGTAGCATCCCAATATCACAATCACTGTATACTGTCTTTGCTTATTTCTTGTTCAGCCAGTTGTTGAACTGTGTTTTGTTTTCTCTCCTCCTCCCCATCTCCCTCTTTGTGTCAGTCTCGAGAAATGGCTTCACAAGTAAGTATTTGTCATGTGTTTCCATTTGCCTAGTGTTTGCATATAAAACTGTATATTTCTGTGCAGAACAGTTTCCTGAAACACTTTGGGATGTTCAAATATTGGGTGAAAACTGAACAATTCTTACTTTTGTATTATTCTTCCCAGTGGGTTTTCCTGAGACTTGGGAAATCAGTTTGCCACAGCAAATAAATAACATTTTTTTTTCTTTTCCTGCTCTTTCTCTATTACTGTTAGCAGGAAGGGGAGAAATGATATGTTTGATGGTCCCAAGAAAAAAGATAGTCCATCTTCAAGCTGAACAAGCTGTTTCCTGTGCAAAACAACAGTGACTTATTCTGCATAAAATTAGTACATGGTAGTTTTGTACAGGAAATAGCTTTTTCTGCATGAAAAATAATACTTTGATGCAGAAATATTCCTGTGCAAAAAAAAAGGTTGTTCTGTGCAGAGAAAAATCATTTTCTGTTAAAAAAAAATTAATATCTCTGCATGCAGAAAATGCTGTTTTCTATCTAGATCAAATATGTGCAAATTTCACACAGACCAAATCCAAATTACTGTTTTTTTTCTGCACAGGAATTAATAGTTCTGCATTAAAATATTATTTTTCACACAAATAATGCTATTTCCTGTTCAGAAAGTGCTGTTTTGTTCACAAAACAACCATGTGCTTGTTTTAGATTTGTGCCAATAAACGTCACCATAAACAGGGACATGTTCTAATTTTCCTCATCTGGTGTGTTATGGAGTACATACTTTAGTTTGCACAGAGAAAATAAAGACACAAGCTTACCACGAACCCCCTCCCATTCCCATGTATTATAGATGGCCTTCCATTAGGTACATCTCCTTTTAAGTAACAAAAAATGCTGATCTCTGCATTTACTCTTATATATTAATAGTGAATATGCAAAACTGTCATTTCTCCTGATGTTATCAGAGAGCATTGTGCCTTCTATCCATGCCCCCTGCTTAATTCTGCATGAAAAGATAGTTCCAACAAATCTGTGTTCATCTTCTGCTTGTAACTGCTGTAATATCATAGCTTCACAACCAGGGCAGAGTTATTTTGCACTCTACCATTTGGTTTGTCTCTCAGATAAGACCCCAATATAAATCTGAATTTGTTCCTGGAACAGACTCAGCAGCTTGGATCACTTCCACATTTTAAATTCTTTCTACTTCTATTCGGTTCCACTATGATTGCTCCAACACAGGTTCTGTAAACATATTGCATAAGCATAGTATTGGACTGGTTAAAACTAAGAGTGAGATGGTATCATAGATATGGAAAAGAGAAATCAGCAAATGTAAAAGAAGTTCAGTATTGTGCATGTGTGTGTTGAGACAAATAGATCAATATGTATGCACACACATCCCTTGTAAAAATTAGCTCCTATGTTCATATTCCTCCCATTTGTTTCCCTTTTGTCTATCATTTCCTTCACCGTGCACTTGGTGTAACATATAAGCTTATTGCACAGTGTTCTGGCAATGTTCTGAGTACCAAATGAGAACAGAACAGAACTTACTTTGAAGTTTATCAAACCCATTTCCCCCCGTTATGCACACGGGAAGGGGATGCTTGCGGGTGCACACGACCAAGAAAAAACAGATTTTATTGCACACCAAAGCGTCCACTAAAAGTCCCCATTCTGGTGCCCAGCACCAGGCCATCCCCGTTCAGTGCTGAGGAGTGCCATTTTTGCCTGGCGGAAGCATCCCTTCCCGTGTCCATAACGGGGGGGAAACGGGTGTGATAAACTTCTTTATCTCACGGCTGGGTTCCCTTCTAGTTCCCAATTAGTGCTGAGAGTGTCCCTAGCCCGTCCCAGAGTGAGAACTGTTAAAAAGAATTCTCAGCTGACAAGAATGCTTTCAGACCGGTCCAGGTGATGTCAGTGCAATAAGCTGACCCATTCTCAACATGTCCTCATGTTCTGATTAGCTAGGACAATTTCCTCCCTTCCCATTTTAGAGCGTCTACAATCTCTATTGTTCTTCTGGGTATGACATGAGGAGGGCACCACAAGTAGTGTTAACATTTAACTATATTCTTATTCATGTAATACTCCCCCCCCCAAGAAAAAAATGACCACAATGTAAACATCTCTGTAGCATGTTTTTGGATGGAGAATCCCCCCCCCATAAACCGGGCCCCAAAAGACAAGAGAGAAGCCAGGGAAAGGGAGCAGCCCTCAGGGCAAACAGGTGTGTGTGTGTCAGGCAGGCAGGGATGCCTCTCTCTGTGTGTGTGTAGCAGGCAGGGATGCCTCTGCCTGTTTGTGTTTCCCTGCAGCCTCCCACTTTCCAAACTTTCTGAGTCAAAGCCCTTCTCTTCCTCCGACCTCTGCGCCTTGGACCAGCCCCCTCCAAAAGCAGGCCAGGTGAGGTTCCCCCCCAAAAACAGAGCTGTCTCCTGTCCTGCTCTCTTCCTCCTCCTCTTCTGCAGCCACAACTCCTTCCCTTTGGCTCCATCTTGCCTTTCTCTTCCTGCCTGTTTCTCTTTATGGACAACTCCAGTGAGCCAGGTGGGGTGTCTGATCCATGAAGTGATAAGTTCATAGAGTGATGACATCACTTACTTTCACGGTACTAAAATCCTTGCTACAAGGGTTTACACATGTGCAAAATAAGGACTGCTTGGGAATGATCTCGGCTACAGTACCAATAAAGCAGTACATGCAGTGCGATAAAATGTGTTCTCATACTGTTACCATTACGTTATACATTATCGAATGCAGTAACACCCATTCCCATATCGCTTCTTCAAGGAACGTTCCCAGGACTCTATGGGAACGTTACAGGTACTGGTGTGATAAACGTAATAGTTTGAAGTATTTCTGTACCACTACGCTAAACTTTGTTGTATAAACTTTGTTAACTAAGTATATACAACAATTTTCTGGAAGGAAACACATTACTTTCTTTCAGTAGAATTTACACTACAGGTTCATTGTCAAAAAAAGTGTCTCTAGCATATAGCCGAATCATAGAAAAAAAATGGGAATAGGAATGGAAATGGCACTGAGGATGGCGTATGGTGTGGTGCGAGAGATCCTAAATCAAGACTGATTATTTTAGAGAAAGTGAAGATCCTTTCCAAAGGATTTAATCTCTGGAATGTCTTTCTCTTTACAGTCTCAAATTTCTATCAGTGTGGAGGAATGGGAGGACACTAAGGAAAGTAAAGAACATTTTAATTACCGTAGCAACCATCGCAATTCAACATCCAGTGACCAGTCAGACCATCCTTTGCTAAGACGAAAAAGTATGCAGTGGGCTCGACGGCTGAGCCGGAAAGTGCCAAAGCACTCAGCGAAAACAGCAGAAAAAATAAGTCAGCAGAGAATGAATTTATACAGAAGGTCAGAAAGGCAAGAACTTGCTGAATTGGTGAAAAACAGAATGAAACACCTTGGACTTTCAACAACAGGTTATGGTAAGACATTTCTCTATAGGGAGAGGGAGAGGGAGATGTATGATTTCTGCAGTTACGCCTTGGGTCAAAGAATGCTAGAGCTTTCTTATTTCCTCCCTCCCCAAAGACTCCTAAGGAGTTTATCACAAGGGGAAAATTGGAAGTTTAAAAAGGTCAGAACCCACAGTTATCCAGCATATTAGGCACAATTGTGCAAATGGTTTTCAGAAGACATTGCACACAAACTACTTAGAATCCAACAAGAAAGTGACATGAACCAGGAAATAAGCATTTTTGAGAAAATATCGGAAATTCATTTCCATTTCATTCATAAATTCACTTTTTGTTCAATTGCTGTCGTGTGAAAGCTTCTTGCAGTATATTCACGGGATTCTCCCTGTTTTTGTGTTTGTTGCCAGATTTCCCATGGCTCTTTGGGGTGAGTTTACGTCCAGTGCTGCAGAATAAGTAAAATAATGCTTGTCTGAGTCCTGGCACGCTTCTCTCTCTCTCTCTCTCTCTCTCTCTCTCCTGCTTCAGCCGCAGCAATCCCTAAACTATCTCCTTTAAGGGATTTTGGACTTCTGCTCCCAGAATACCAGGCTATTGGCTAACATGGATGAGGCTTCTGCAAGTTGAAATCCAAAATCCCTTGAAGGGGACAGTTTGGGGGTCACTTCAGCCTTTCATCTGAGCCAGAGCTCCTAAAGAAACAACCACTAACCACTAAGGCAAAGATAGGAACAGAGCAAGCGAGACAGAGAAAAGGCTGAGTTCCCCCTCACTCTTTCCTGTGCCTGTCTGTCTGTCTGTCTTCTGCTTTAGCCTTTCCCCATAGCCAGGGCTCTTAAAGGAACAGCTGCTGAAGGAAGGGGGGGGGGGGACACACACACACACAGAGATTTGTCATGGTCAATGTGTGAAAATAATTTGCGCATTTGATCACTTTTTTGGGAAGCATATGCTTTTATCATTATTGGGATGGAGACCCATTTGGTCCTGTCGTGTGAAAACCATTTGCACATTTGTGCACAAGTGCAGATTGATGTCAGATTCTGCACAAGATAACAGCACTTTGAGGGGGGAACCATTTACACAATTCTGAGTTAACGGGATCTGACCATTTTAAATTTCCAATTTTAAATTTCCATATGATAAACTCCCTAACTAAATTTAGCAATCATTGTATTAGAAAGATGACTTCTTATGCATTAGTAGCTCATAAATAGTTAGAAGAGAAGTGTCCAAGTTTGTGCATGACTCCATTTTTTATTACATTTTTATAATAGTTTAAATTATAACACGTAAACACTGCTACCATACGTTATGTTGAAAATAAAACAGCATTACTTAAAGAATTACATTATCTGACGCCTTAAACAGATACTTTAATGTTACAGATATTTCTGTAAAAATCCTGTGTCTGTCATTTTTCTCTGCACTTCCTCCTATCTCACTGTCTTATGCAAAGTATTTTTATGTTTCTTATCAAGTTCTATTTTAAATATTTTCAGATGGCAACTTCAGTATATATATTTATCCCTTAAGCTAAAATATGTTTTCAATTGATATCAATTCTTAATAAAGTTGAATTATGTTCATCTTTTATTCCATTCCTGTTCAGTCTTTTCTGGTGATTTCCCATTTACCAAATGAGTTAATTTGTCCATTTTTATCATATCCAATAGTTTTAGCAACCATTCATCTATAGTGGAATGTTTTTTGTTTTGTATTGCTTTTGTTTTCCACATTTGAGCAATACGTATTCTTTCCATGGAATTTATATATAATATTTTTATCCAGTTTTTGTCATGGGCATATATGGTATTTTATTTCATAGAATCATAGAGTTGGAAAAGACCACAAGGACCATTCATTCCAACCCCTGCCATGCAGGAACTCACAATCAGAGATGTAGCCAAGGGGGGGGGTTCTTGGGGTCCGGACCCCCCCTTCCATTAGAAAAATGAATGGTGTGTGCTGCTGCACCGCCGCACCCAACCCCATTATAATGGTGGCACTTAGTCTGGAACCCCCCCTTCCTAAAATCCTAGCTACGTCCCTGTCACAATCAAAGCACCACTGACAGATAGCCATCCGGCCTCAGTATAAAGACCTCCAAAGAAGGAGACGCCGCAATTTCCCAAGAGAGTGTGCCCACTGCATGGCAAATGTTGAACAGCTCTTACTGTCAGGAGGTTCCTGCTAATGTTTAAGTCCTGTAGCTTGCATCCATTGTTCTGGGTCCTATTCCCTGGATCAGTGGAAGACAAGCTTACTCCATCCTCAATATGACATCCCTTCAAATAGTTAAACAGGGCTATCATATCACCTGTTAACTTTCTCTTCTTGAGGCTAAACATACCCAGCTCCATAAGCCACTCCTCATAAGGCATGCTTTCCAGACTTTTCACCATTTTAGTCGCCCTCCTTTGGACACGCTCCAGTTTGTCAACATCCTTTTTGAACTTAGGTTCCCAGAACAGGACACAGTATTCCAGGTGAGGCCTGACCAAAGCAGAATAGAGTGGCACTATTATTTCCCTTGATCTAGACACTATACTTCTGTTGATGCAGCCTAGAGTTGCATTGGTCTTTTTTGCTCCTGCTTCATACTGTTGACTCATGTTCAACTTGTGGTCTACTTGGACTCCTAGATCCCTTTCACATGTAGTTTCATTCAGCCAGATGTTCCCCATCCTATATCTATGCATTTTGATTTTTTTGTCCTAAGTGTAGTACCTTACATTTCTTCATGTTGAAATTGAGTGTGTTAGCTTTGACCCAGCTTTCTAATCTATTAAGGTCATTTTGAATGTTGATTCTGTCCTCTGGGGTATTAGCAGTTCCTCCTAATTTGATGTCATCTGAAAATAAGCAGGCTCTCTATTTTTTCATCTAAGTCATTGATAAAGTTGTTGAATAGCACTAGGCCCAGGACAGAACCCTGTGGCACCCCACTGGCCATTTGTCTCCAGGATAAGACCCATTGTTGAGCACCCTTTGGGTTCAGCTGGTCAACTAATTAAAAATCCATTTAACAGTTGCATTGTCTAACCCACATTTTACTAGCTTGTTTGCATGAATATCATGGAGGACCTTACTGAAATATTCTATGTCTACAGCATTCATCTTCTAAACTGGAAATTTTATATATATAGCTCAGATTATTCTGACATGATTTATTTCTCAGAAACCCATGTTGACTTTCTGTGATTATGGCATTCTCTTCTAAATGTGCATAGACTCTTTATTTAATGATCTGTTCTAGAATCTTTCCTGGTATTGATGTCAGACTAACTGAGCAATAATTGTAGAGGTCCTCTTTTTTGCCTTTTTGAAGATGGGGACATTGTTTGCCCTTCTCCTCTGCTGGCACTATTCCTGTTCTCCAGTTCTCAAAGATTATTGCCAATGACTCTGAGATTAAATTTGCCATTTCTAATATCCTTGGATGTCATATTAAGTAAATAAATTTCAAGGTTCATTTCAAATTTTATGTTTAATATTATGCTGATGTTTGAATGTATGGGTGTCCAAAACTTTTTTATTTGTGGGCAGTTCCCCAATTTCCAACATTTGTTGTTTTCTGTTTTGTATATTTTGGTGGTCTTTGCTAGTGTTAGATGCCATTGAAATGCCATCTTTTGAAAGTTTTCTCAAATCCTTTGGCTTTTTGTGTATTGCCGTGTCTTTTTTATGGCATAATGCCAGCTTTCCAGTTTCTCTGCCAATATCTTTTGCTCATTGTACAATGGCATCTTTGATGGTGTGCATTATACCAAATTTTTCAAGTGAAAATTTTGGCAAGACACAGAGTATCATGAAGATATTTGGATACAGGAACAGGGCAACAAAATAGCAAATGTGGTTCTATGGAAATGTAAATTAGTGTACACAAAAGTAAGGTGTGTAGAGAAACTCTAAGCATCTTTTGTATGATGTAGATGCATATAATCATAGCTTTAGAAGTAACTCCAAGGGCCATCTAATCCAACCTCCTGCCATGCAGGAATACACAATGAAAGCACACCCAACAGAAGGCCGTCTATCCTCTCCTTTAAAACCCCCCAAAGAAGAAGACTCCACCACACGTGGAGAAAGTGTGTTCCACTGTCAAACAGCTCTTACTGTCAGGAAGTTCTTCCTAATGTTTAGATAGATTATCTTTTCTTTTGTAATCTGAGACTACAAAACTACAAAACTTCAGGTTCTACTCCTTTTCAGATCCTGTCCATGTGGAAAAATCATGTCTTCTTCTGCCTCTTAGTACTGTAAAATTTTTCTTGTGTTGATCCATAGTGATCAAGCACTTACAACTGATTCCTTTTGCTTGTAGAGCACTGCTACTTTTGTCTTTCATACTGTCAAACTAACATCCATTTAAACAATGCAACAGAAAACTTTTTACACTGAGGCAAAGCAGCCCTGTTTGCCCATCAATCGGTATGGTACCACATGACAAGACACCATGGTCCCAAGGCTGGCCACCACCACAGTCCCAGACAGACCACTGGCAAGGAGCACTTTTTTGTGCTCCTTTTTCCAGCATCTCTGGGCTGCCTTAGCCAACCTCAGGTCAGCTTCCAGCCACTCTGGGGGCATGCATCATATGCACATCCCTTCCCTGAAGCGTCTCAAAGCTGCTCTAGCTTGCCCATGTGTTTCTGGCCCTTGTTTTTCATGTCACTGGTCCTAGCTGTAAATATTACATTCTTTTACAGAAAATGAGGTTTTGTTTCCTAATACACTGATTTTGAGCCGTTGACAAATCACAACATGTTTTGCATATTAGCTGAATATGCTTTGTACCAGTAGCAATGCCAACATTTTATATTTTATTTTATTTTATTTAAGCCAAGGGAGATGGGAAAGAATGAATGTAAAAGGATGAGCTATATGAGGAAAAATTTGAATAGGACACCATATTTCAGATTGGGGGGGTCAAAAGTAAATCTGAAGTTTGAGGAGATTAAAAAATGTTCCTAAGGAAAATCAATGAAATGTGTTCTTCTTGGTATAGTAATTTGACATATGCCTTCTCTATTAAGTAGATAATGTGTAATGCATCTAACTATGGCCTCCCTAAATAAGTAACAGTTATCTATGTTTAATACTTTTAAACGCTTCATGCTTTCAAGTTTTGACACTGATCCATATATGGACCATAGCTCATTGTGGATATACTTGATAGACATGACTGAATGTCTAAATCAGAATGTTGAATAAGGTGGTATTATTAGACATTGTGCATTTGAATATTTGTTTCTAAAATCATATGATTTTCCATGGTTTGTACTTTCTTTGAATTGTACTTTGTGTGTTGATACAGAATCATGCTTACCTTGTCATCAGTGGCTGAAGAATATTATCCCATATTACCTTGACCATGGCTAGTGGTGGGAATGCCATGGACATTAGCCTCTCACCTGCCCCCTGACCAAAAGTATATCATGAAAACTAACCATGCTGGCAATCTGGAGGCAATGCCATATCTTGTAAACCACTCCACTTGCTATTCTTGTGTTTTTTTCTAAGTACTACATTTATGTGTAAAATCCTCCATGAGCAGAAGCATGTTTCTTCGCACAGATTTACAAACTAAGTAGTGTGTTGTTGTTTTTTAAATGAACCAGTACTGTTATCAAATAATAATGAAAAATGATGAAGTGTTAATAGCTGGGAATAGTTTCTCAGCAGTAGTAAATTTCTACTAAGAAAAGGTCATTGTGAAATTGTTTTATTAGACGAGTCACAGACATGTTGAAAGGTTTTGACTGTTCATAGAAGACATTAATTTTTATGAAGTGTTGACTGCTTTTCTGTCTCTTCAGCTACACAGGCGCATGCACGCGTGCACACACACACACACTGCCTTGCCCCCCCCCATAGCAATATAAATGGCAAGGAGTATAACAAAGCAAGAAAGAACTACTAATCAAAGACACAGTATACTGTCTAATTTAGATGATCTTAAATTGGGAAGCAAAATGATGACTTGGAAAAGATCACCAGTAAAAAATTATCCTATAATTTCAGGTTCTCTGTAGGTTTTAGAGGTAAGATAGAAAGTTTTGTTTTAGTAATTGTAAAAGGACAAACAATGTGAACCTACTTTATTGAAGATAGTTTATCAAAAAGTTTATTTTTTTAGAAAAAAGTCAAAACTTTTCTCCTTTCTGTTTACCAGTTAATGACTGCATAGTTGTCCCTGTCCTTTTCAGCTCCTGGTCCACCTTGAGGCCTAACAAGCAATGCAAGACAGCAGCCACTCTTACCTATTGATCATGTATTTGTTCTTCTCTCCCCTTGCCTCACTTTATCTTGTTCTTTGTCTTTCAAAGAAGAATAAAGAAAAATGATAGCAGTATATCTGCTCTGACTCATCTTGCATCATCTTGTGGTCTGGCATAATGGTTCAACATATCAATTATTCAATTTCTCTCTGTCTTCATTCATTTCCTCTTTTCTCCTATAGACGAAATGAATGATCATCACAACACCCTTTCATACATCCTGATCAATCCTTCTCCAGACACACGACTTGAACTGAATGATGTTGTGTAAGTTGAGACTACAAAAGACAAGATGTGGCTGACTATTTGTTTGCTCTATCTTACTGCAGAAACTGTTAATTTTATAGATTAAGCTGAATAGGCTTTTTTAAAAAATCAATTTAAAATAGGAGGCTTCAAGAAAATGAATGTTTTCAACCTACTATCATAACTGCTCAATGTTTTTATGGTCCCTGTTGACCATCACAATCGCACACAGTGCTGCTGGAAACCATTTTACTTCTTCTGGGTGTTATGTGTACATAATGGTAGCATCTAATTGGCCACATGGCAATGCTGCAAAACCATATTAGGATAAAAAGCAATACTTCTTCAGTGCCTTCTAAATAAAAGAAAATGAACATATTCCCTCTATTTCCACGACCAGTGAAGGGACAAGACACTATATCCATTTTGCCTTCCTCTGAAAAATTCTTTCAGTGTTTCTCTTAACTTGACACCCCACTAACAGGATAGAGATGTTTGGGGGATCCCCTCCAACCACCTATATTTTTCATTTGGTAGCTTTCTTATCTTTCCTTAGAGTGACTCTATATAATCCAAGGATATTGTTTGGATAAAAATCTCTGCCCTTGCCAGAAAAGTTGAAATGTCCTCGGCCAGCTTCATACACGTATTTTGTTCTTGCACACACAAATGAAAATGTGCAATGGTTTTCTCCCTGATGGGTATGATTCCAAGAATTTTTGTACATTTTGATGATTTTCCCCCTATTTCAGTTTTTGGGGAGGGAGGGCAAAAATTTTAGAACTCTCCTCCCCATCACACTTGTGTAGTGGAAAGTACACATATGTATGACACCAACTGGATTATGGACATTGTTTTTGTGTAAAATCATTGTTCTTGGAAATGATTTTTTTTTTTTTTTGCACAGAAATGTATTTTGTGCAAATAAAAGTGGTTTATTGATTGTCTTGGTTTTAAACAACCATGAAGAATCCTGCTGCAGTTGACATCAGGTTGAGAATATATGTGAACATTGTGTACAACCTTACGTTTTCCTATTTCATAAAATGTAGGGAAGCTTTACTGAGGTGCTAAAGATGGAAGAGTCTAGTTTGAAAGGGCCATTGAACTGTGAGATGACTACCATTGTTGTTGTTGTTACTTTTATTAGCACCATCATCATAATCATTATTTAAGAGAAAGGCACCATATAAATGAAATATATAAATAATTTTTGTTATCCTTCCTTTCTGCTTAGCTGGTTTTTCTTTGCTTAAGATTTCATAATTGCTCTGATAATGTTCTGTATTTCTGCCATAATTATCTGTTGTTAGTTCGGAATAAAATGCATTTCAAGTACTGGTAGCCTAGTTATGTGCTAGGAAATAAAACCATTTTGCATTCATGTGAGATTTTGTTTCTTGTTAGACTTGATGAATTCAGAAGAAATTTGTATATCTTTTTTCCCTCTAAGATACTTGATCCGGCCAGATCCACTGTCATATGTTCCAAACAGTGCAACCAGCCGGAAAAACAGCTTCTGCAATGCCATTGGACAGGACACCAGGGAAGAAACACAGCTTTGATGCATCACGTAGATCATCCATGAAAAGACAATTTTATACCAATAGCTGTTTTGAAATTTTGTGAAAATAAGATCATGAATTTATTATGTCTGGAACTTTTATGAGAACTGACATAATGGGCATCATGGCATCATGGTCAATTGGTTCACTGGAATTACTGGAATTAATGCAGAAAGTTTCTAATTTTTCATCATGGGGGTGCAATTAATCAAAATGCAGTGGAATTTAAGCACGTATGCTCATATTATTGTTCAATAAAAGAAGGAAGTGCATTATGATTTTGTCAAAGAGACACTAAGCCTTTTCTCTCCTGATTTCAGCCAGCCACTGTGGGGCAGTGACTAATTCTTAACCACACTACATAGCTGTTATTGTTATTTCTGTATCCATGAAATGAAACATCCATGAACTTCTTATTGTTGCTGGTAAAGTCAAAGAAAAGTTCAGGCTAAAGCAACAAATATCACTCTTGACTAATAGTAGTCTGATGTGTATTTTAATTTGCTTCTTAGTTCACTGCATTTTATATCACACAAATAGGTTTCTCAACAAATATAAAATCTTGGCTATTTCATATCCATTATTTGTTCAGTTTTGTAGCCCCCATATAGAAAAGTTCAGCACAAATATCAGAAACAGAGGCAGAAGAGCAGTAAATAGATTTTAGTCCTAAATGCATGGTCTAAAGGATACTGAAGTGAGAATGAATTCAGTATTATTGCTTGTTTGGAAACCTGTACATTAAAACAGCACATTTATCAGAGGTTTGTTTGTTGTCAATCCATTGAGGAGGATAAGCTAGGAAGCCTTCATAGCAGTTAATCACAAATTCACAAATTTTGAAAAATGAAGTAGTGGTAGACGGTGAAATGTTCATTATGGAGTGGAACTAAGTCTGAAAGTGTCTATGAAGCAATGAACTTGTTGAAATTATTGTGATCTTACAACTACACTAGATGGCAGGTCACTAGGAGCACTATGCAAGAATAAGAAATACAAATAATAAGTATCTTATTATTGGAGTGCATAGTATGGCTGCAAACATAGCCCATTGTATACCCAGGTAATATATAGTTAAAGCTCCACAGGCTTGTAATCTGCCTCGTGAGACTTATGGACTAGCACATTCTGGCCTGTGCTACCACTGTATGGTGGTGCATCAATGGGCAAATCATTCCTAGGGAAAGGGAAGAACATTTCTGCTGGGACAAAAGCCTCTAAGATCTAAAATAATCCAGAGAGTTTGGGTTGACTACACTAACGGTAAAACTGTAATAACTACAGTATTGCTCAGGCTGTACTCTGAAGAGCATGTAATTTGATGATTCATCCAGCCTTAACTCTACATAGACACAGAACCCAAAACAGAAGGCAGTTGTGATGCTGGTTTTGAGAGAGTAAACATGTACTATTACTTAATGCGTAGAAGCTTTCTTTATGTGGCTGAGATATATGCCACACTTGTTGAAGGCCTTAAATAAACCCATGAGTCTTTGTAATTCCTCTTTGCAGGCTTTATGAGGACAAAGTTGGATTGCATCACACTGCCCTGCTAATATGAGGTAGGAGTCATAGCATTTAAGATTTTCACCAAAGGATTTCTAGTGAAATAGGAATGAATACGCACACACACATATATAACTAAAGTAGCAGGACTGAACACACAAAACATTGTCCAGATAGGCCAAATGGAGTAGGTTAGGGGCAATGCTGACTGTTGCTTGAATTCTTTCTTAGCATTACATGTACAGCTTACATTTTCTGTATTATTTTAAAGAGCTGCTATTAGTTTGTGTGTACTAATAAAATGATGCCAAAACTGCTCAGCAAAACTACCCATGCATGTGACAGTAGCCTACTGCATACAACAGCATTTTAAATGGTTGTAATATTTGTTGCAAGGAACCAGCTATTGTTCCAGTCATATACACTAACAATTTGTTTATTTCTCTATCTTCCATGCATCAACTATGTGAATAAAAGCGATTTTCTTATGCAGTCTGTTCCTTCCACATTTGCAGTGTGAAACAACAGCAAACACTTTTGCACTTCTGTCCATAAGCAAGTGTTTGGTGATGCCAGAGAGTTGAAAGAGATATTTTGCATAATTTGGAAATGTATGTAAAGCAATGTTTTTGTATATCCACCTTTCTACTAGCTCTATTCACTTGTATGGAAAGCATATACCAAGGACCTCAAAGACTGTATGAATCATTCTGTGAGCCAAAGAGGCTCTGGGCTTGGTTTCCGTCCTCCCACCACATCATGAGATTTTCAAAAGTGGACTGTCATAGATATCATGATATATAATGGAAAGAAAACAAATTCCAAAAATAGTTTAAACAAGCAGTGTTTAAACACACAACCCAAACTGGGCATGCCCAAGGTTTTCTGTGCATATCTAAAGCAAGTGCTTGTTTTTTTATTACCATACTAGAAGTCATCAAAAATACTCCACCAAAATAATGTATGAAGTGGTACAGCATTTCACATCTGCAGAAAATCCAATTTTCTGAAAAAATCTAAACCTCAGTCATTTCAAGAGAGAATGCATGGCTTCAGATTATATAAAAGAGAAACTAAATACAGAAGTAAGTAGATTATTTAGAGCAAGACCTATGATGCTGTGAAATGGTTAATATTCTCAGATGGGGGAGGAGACATATACTTCATACCGCTCAGTTTATTCTTCTTTTTCAAGTTTTTTCAACAACCATTCAGGGAAAGCTCAGCTTTCTTCATTTTGGTGCATGCAAACTAGCCATGACCAGCACATGACCTCTGAGATTTATACTTTGGTTTGTGTAGCCTCTGCATTGAACTTTTAGCAAACCTGGATGTTACAGTCTTCTAAGTTATT
This sequence comes from Sceloporus undulatus, assembly GCF_019175285.1. NCBI lineage: Eukaryota > Metazoa > Chordata > Lepidosauria > Squamata > Phrynosomatidae > Sceloporus > Sceloporus undulatus. The sequence goes on from NC_056525.1 coordinate 113,331,213, forward strand.
GCTCCTAGCAGACATAGATTCAGGGCAGAGTGGATAAGTCTTCCCCTCATGATTTTGGCATACAACCAACTAATTTTAAAATAGACATGTTGGGAGAAATTCCCAGCTTGACCCATTGAGTCAGTCAGAACCTAGTACATCAACATTTATGTAAACACCTTTGATTCACTTGGTCATTAAAATGATTAGATTTTCTCATGTTTTATTCTTAGGAGTTCTTTCCATCAGAAGAAAAGGAGTGCCAGGATGATGGGCTCCAGCAAGAATAAGAAGAGAAACTGGAAGCTCTGGTTGATATAGAATCTCTTGGGGCCACAGAAGGTGAAGCCTGGACCCTTCAGCATGAGCCTTTCACCTCTTTGGGCGCAGGAGGACACAGAAATGCTAACTGGAGCAAATCCACCAGTGGAGGGATATTCAGCTTCAGGAAAAGTGCATAAGGGAGACTATGAGTTAATCAGTTTTAGTGACAGTTCTCTGACAGCTGGCTGTAAATTAGACTTGACTGACATGATCATTTATTGGTTTTTCAGTAATTTACGTAGGCTATGTATTTTGTTCCTGGACTGTGAAATGTACTTGGACTCTCTTCAGGTTTCTTCTTCTTTGGATCTTAACTTCAGTACGACTCACTCCTTGGACTTGTCTGCACTAACCAGGATACTACAAGGGCAGCCTGGAGTATCCTGGTCCCACAGCTGCCCCAATCTGCCCCTGTTGCCTGGCCCTCTGTTCTTATGCCACATCAGGTGTCTGCATGGGCAGCCTGCTGGGATGTCCTGTGTGTATGGCACTGCCATGGGTCTCTCACTTCTGAGGTCATAACAAGGCAGTGATGAGCACCAAGGCTGATTGAACGAGTTATGCTGGGAGCAGGAGCAGATGTACTGGGATGCCAGGAGCAGATGTACTGGGATGTCAGTGAACACAGCAGCTTCAGCATGAGATCGGGAGGGCTCTGGATCTTCTGGAACAATGGGTATATTATTTTAAATTGTTTTAAGTCAGTAATCCCATAGTTCTGGTGCAGAACTTGCCGGATGTCATCTGGACTGCTCACACCACAACTAGGATTTGGGATGCCAAAAGTGGTGGGAAATGGACGTTTTGGCTTAGGCAGACAAAACTCTTGTCTTTTGACTTTGGAGTGCCTTAACTGTTCCATTTGTCTTTTCCCTTCAGATTTGCCAACCTGTAACTCCGTGTGCTTTGACTCATCCCCTGTCTGCTTCCTTAGACTATGGGGATACAGGCTTTGGTATTTGCCAACCTAAACAGCACCAATTTAGCCCTGCAGTCTTTTTGCTCCTCTTTCCAGGATAGTTTTAGTTACAGTAGGACTGAGGTATCTGCGGGGGATCCGTTCCAGATACCAAAATTTGCAGGACTTCAACTCCCATTGGGTTTTTTAGAATATAGTAAAGACAAGCTGGGATCATTTTTCCATTTCAGCTCCTTATTTGTTGCATTTCAACCCAAACAATATGTTGAAGAAGCACTCTGTATAGGTCAGGAAACACACACACACTGAGGTCCTCAGAGGCAGCTCCCCTGAAGAGACTACAAATATTTATTCAGTTGCATTGTTTCTTATCTGTCAATACTTAGAAACACTGCCACTTCTCTCTCTCCACCCCCTTATTTCCAGTGCATACTGTAATACCAAACTTATTTGGACCAGCTAACTTATGTAGAAAATGCATTTCAGTATAGTGTCTAGCATGCTGAACTTTAGGTGGAAAGATCTGGGTTCTCATCCTTAAACCAACTTAAATTTACATTATGGCTTTATGGCAATCTGTGTTAGAGTTTAAGGCCTATTTTATAAGATTATTGGACTTAATCCAAGCCCATGCATTCCTCTCAGAACTCAAGCGAGAATACAAATGTCCCATTCAATAATGTAGCTATTCCTTTTTTAAAGCTACTTTTGGGCCACTATATTATTTTATCATAACATATGGTCCTCCAGCTATTGTTGGACTACAAGTCCCAGAATCCCCTAGCTGATGTTGCCAATGATGAGAAATCCTGGGAGCTGCAATAACATCTGGATCTGGCAGCTTGCTAACTTGAAGGCACAGATGCAATCTCTGCAGTCCCTGTAGTTTAGATCAGGATGACCCAAAAAGCATCAGGCAAGCAGACCACTGAGTCAGAAACCCACTGGTGGACTCGGGCAAGTTACACTCTCCCAGCTGTTACCTAGATTGGGTGTTTACAAAAACACCCCTAAAATCCCCATATGAAATACATTGCAGAGGTAATTAGATGCCCCACTTTAGCATTGCTTGCACATAGAATCTCTGAGAGGGCCTTGATGGGCTTAGTGTGAAGACATTCTTTCTCATGACTCTATTGAACAGGCATGATGGAAAATAGCCTTCCATTAGGGAAAGCAGCAGCCCAGTACACATCAAAGCTACAGATAGGAGTCCAATGGGAAGAATCCACTCACACCTTTGGGCAGATTTTGACCCAAGATGCTAGCAGAGCAAGCTATCCAGCTCTGATTACCCTTCCATCAAGAGGCTGCCTATAGACCAAGCAATGTGTAAATTGGGTTTTATTGAAGTAGGAAAGCAACCTCCGCTGAGGACAGAACAAACCTAAAAAAGCCTGGCCATTCTCTGTTCTCTTTTTGCACCAGAGCCCAACCAGCACTTGTCAGTTTTGTTCCAATGTGGTTCAACCTCCCTTTCCCTTTCTCGTGTTGCTGCTTTTATGCTGATACCGAGGAGACCATCAGGCAAGTATCGCCGTTAGAAAGCCAGTTTCCTCTGTACTTTTTTCCTCCCTTTTTTCTTTTTGTCTTGAGTGATGTGCAAATGTATATGTGTTTGTATGTGTGCATCCCATTCCCATTAATAAACTAGCTTTTAATTGAAAGAGTCTGTTTCTGTGCAAGTTCCTGGAATCTCTGGTCACTCAGTATACACATTGGGATTCGGTCCAAAAAGGGTATTGTAAGAGCCTGTATTGATGAGTTGAACTAAATAATATTCCCCAAATTTGAGCAATTATCCTTACACATCCTCATGGAAGACAAAGTCAAACCCCCCTGAACAAACCTTGACAAGAAAAACCTGCAACAGGTTTGCCTTAGGGTTGCCATAAGTCAGAAAGGACTTGAAAGTACACAACAACAACAGAGAGAATGTGAATTGCACACCCCCTTAAGTGCTCAACTTAGTATGAGGCCATAAAACCATTCAAACAAATTTTCAAGTGAATATTCTTGCCTTGTAGTCATTGCAAATGAACCATCAGAAGATTCTCACACTGCCCAAAGAGGTGGCAAATTTTTTTTGGCTCATTATAAAAATGTAAGGGGGTGAGAAAACCAAAGTCTGTATGTTTATCAAGTTACAACAAAGGATCGTCAGATCCCTACCTGGTATGCAATATTCTCCATCTCCAGTTGCAAATTTATCCCTTTGCCTTTCCTGAGACATTATAGAGGGAGGCATGGATAAAAAGGCCTTTTATCATGTGTCCCATCTCCATAGGAAAAGGAGGTGTGCACCACCTAGTAGGAGGGATTGATTCTCTTTACCTTTCTTCCTTTCAAAATTCCCCAACAAGAAGGATGAACCAAAACATGCACCTGGAAAGAGTTTATTATTTTTCCTCCTAGTGCCTCCATCCCTTTCCCTCCTACTTTCTTCAGTGAGAAATGAAAACTCTAAATAAGCAATATATTTAACATGGTATTTTATGGCTAGTGAGCTGTGTTTGACTTGGGTGTGTTGTTTACAGGTTGTGTGAGCCTGATTTCTTTACATCAGGAGCTGGGATTGGTGAGGCTTGTGATATGATCATTCCTTCTGTAAACCTTTTGTGTTCATTCTTTTTTTTATAAGTTTATTTGATATAAACATGTTATACATATTCTAATATCACAAATCAAAAACAACATCAAAGTAATAAAACAAACAGTCCCATACCAGAACAACACAACGTATACAGACATACATTATGACAGATATACTCACGATTCCCTACTCAAGTATCTAAAAGTATTCTTCTTACTTCTTTCTATTTCCTAAAAAATTGTTTCTCAAACCTTAGTTAGGTCTTCTAATCTCTCATTCTCTCTAACTCTCTCCACTTTACATTCATCAACAACTTCCTTTCCTTTCCGTACTGTATACACGCGAGTAACCAGTCGTGACCTTCTTTCCTTCATTATATGTTTTGCGACTTCACCTAATTCTATTACCCTAGGATATCAAGTAAACAAGTGTCTGTTGAGATATCTTAATTGACCAGATTATACAAGTTACCCGGTTCATTTGCAAATCCCAGCAATCCTCTCTATTCCAACGTATTCTATCTAACTGTAACATTCCATCTCTCAATTAGTAAATTGTATATATCTTGTATTCCAAGTAACCCAGAATTACAGCCCCTTAATACAACCCGTAATCGTCAAACTACCCAAATTTTCTTTAAGTAATCCGTCACAGGTTTCCAGTTGTCATTTACAGTCTCTGTCGATTTTCCTCTTAAAATTTGCGTTAGCTTATCCATTTCTATTGCTTCATAGAGATTAGATAGCCATTCCTTTTTGTCCGGGATCACTTCTTCCTTCCACTTCTGTGCCAGCAGGATTCTTGCTATGGTAATTGAGTAAAACAGAATTTTACCAAAGTTTTCCCCCAAGATGTATCAATCATATTAAGTAAGTACAGTTCCGGCTTCTTATCTATATGTATTTTTAACATATCTGATAACGTTGAATTGATATATCCCAAAATTTCCCTACTTTCACACAGGACCACCAACAGTGGAAGAAAGTGCCAGGCCCTTTATGCATTTCAGCAAGTGTTACAACTGTTCTTATAATTTTAGAAATTTTGTCAGGTGTCAGGTACCAGCGATAAAATAATTTGTAACAATTTCTCTAATTCGTTGCGAGACAGTATATTTTTTATATTCTGCCATGATTTCTCTCAGTGCCAATTTTAATTGGTGCCCAATGTTTCTAGCCCACTTAACCATCTCTTCCTTAATACTTCCGATTCCATATCTTCTCTCAATATATATCGTAATTCTCCCAATCATACCTCTCTATCTACCAGAATAGCTTTGAATACTTCTGGATTTTTGTTCTTATCTATAAATCCCCACTGTTTCTTATCCAGACAAAATCTTTCAAAGATTTGTCTGTATGGAACCAGTCTACTAATTCCTTCTGCTTCTAATTTGTCTCTGGTTTTTAACTTTGCTACACCCACATTAAACTTTAATAGTGTTCTATAAGTAAGCCACTTTCCGCTCTGAATGGTATCCCTCCTCTGAACGCCTCCGTGGGAGACACCCAGTCTGGCAGTTTAGGTATCCATCGTTTTTGTACTTTCCCACACATCTAGTAAAGACCTTCAATACAGTGATTATTCACCTCAGGGTTAGCTTTCGCTTTATCATAAATAAGTAGGCGTGCCACCCAAACCGCAGACCTGCACCTTCAATGGTTAACAAATTGTCATTTCAAGGGATCCAGTCTCTAAACCACGACAAGCAACAGCATCATAGTATAGTTCAATATTGGGTATCGCCAATCCACCTCTTTGCTTCGAGTCTTGTAGAATTTTTAACCGAGCCCTGGATTTTTCCCCTGCCAGATGAAAGACAAATTTCCTTGTGCCAATTCTTAAATATTTTTTCTTTATTGGAATCGGGATCATTTGAAAATAAAAGATCATTCTGGGGAGTACTGAAAGTTAATTGCTTCCATCTTCCAAAAAGGGATAACCTAGACTACCCATCTTCTATATCCCCTTAGTTTCCCAATCAAATTATATTTTTATCAAATAAATTCTATTGTTATTAGAGAGGTTTATGCCCAGATTTTCACAGATTTCTGTGTCTGTATACCCGTCCTAGCATATAGCTCTTTCTCATCCTCTGACGTTAAATTTTAATTAAGAAGGCTGACTTATCTTGTTTATTTTGCATCCGGTAATTGCACCGAATTCATCAACCTTGACATCACCCTTTCTGCGCTTTCGCTAGGTTCATCCCAGTATGATCACAAACCTTTTGTGTCATTCTGGCTTAAATGGCTTTAGATTGGTAGGGGAATAATCCATAATTACATCTTTCCAGTTCATATCTCTCCCATTATTGCACCACTAAACAGCAGTGCAGCTCTGAGTGATATGTTTCAGTGCAGACACTGCCGTAAAACGTATACAGCTGCCTAACTATTATTTCTAATTAACAGCAGTCATAGGAAAGGTCTAAGATCTTATTTTAATACACAGCTTTATGAATGTCCAAGAGAACAACTCACAAGGTAATGATCAAATAATGATGGACATTAACCGTCTGGTAGAATGGGAAATAAATAAAATAGCCAATTTCAAACTGATTTCAGAGTGGTTATGCAACTGTGCATATTTACAGAATAACCATCACTTGAGATTTTGTTCCTACACATAGTTTAAGTAGTCTTGACATTTTAAACTGGTCTAATATTTGACATGTTGGACAACAACCAATTGTACTCCCCATCTACAATAGACCATTGAACCATGGGATTTACATGAGTGTGTTCCTTCAAGTCATTTCTGATTTATGGCAGTCCTAATGGGGTTTGCTTGACAAGATTTCTTCAAAGAGATCTGCCTTTGTCTTTGTCTGAAGGTGGAGAATATGACTTGCCCAAAGTCTCCCAGTGAGTCTCCATGGCTTATCATGGAGCAACTGATTCAGTGAGTTGAGTACCAACTCTAGATGAGATTAGCAATAATATTGTGCCATTATGTGAACATCAATTTGAGAGAGCTGTAAGTGGCAATTTTGGACAATCCTTCCATGGCTCATTACAGAACAGTGAAAATATTTTTCTTCTTTCTCATCCATGTTTTATCTCCTGGCATGACATAGGATGATTTTTAAAAAAATCAAATAAAAGAGCAGGCTGCTCTCTTAGCAATACAGTGCAAATTAAAATTATGGCAGATGTTCCAAAATGAATACAGCTTTATAAATACCAGTAGACAAAGTATGTACTGGACTAGAAAGTTCTGTAATTCTGAAGAACTGGTGCATGCAGTCCCTCATGCATAATTTGATATGTATATGGTCCCACACTTTTGTCATCTTAAAATCACCACATCTGCATTTGAATGAACACAAGGCCAAAAAGTAAGTTCTTATTTTGTGCAGACAAATATGAAAGTAATCAAACACAGTGAAACATTTTAGTCAATAAAGTTCCGCTCTCTAGAGTTATGAGCTTATGGAGTGAATGGAGATGATGTGAAAGAAGAAGGTGAAAGAATCAAGAGATTTCCTTTTAAATAAGTCCTGGACCAGGCTGGGATTTACAAGTAAGGCCTATTGCATAACTTTGCACTGAAAAAACTATCATAACAGATGCATATTAAAAAAATAACTCTGATTCTCTGGCATCAACATAGGTCTGATAGTGAATCTACTGTCATTGATAAGTTCTTTATTCTCTTTAATTGGGATGCTACCACATGAGTTTTAGAGTGAACAATATATCATCAGAGTCTCTTATTTTTCTTACCAAACAAGTCTATCCATATAGTGACAGTCTATTTAAAGTTCCAAATTGAAACATTCCATTGGAATATATCAGTAGTTTCTCTTGTTCATGTTTAATTTTATCTCATAAGCAATACTCTTCCTTCTCTGAATAGCGCAGTATGGTCTCAAGCCAGCTGGTGTTCTGAATAAATGTGGACAATATAGGCTTCTGGCTTTCCAGTATTTCATGGACACGAATGAATTATTTATTATAATTTTATTATTGCAAAATTTAACCCATAGTTCCTCTTTTGGCCTAAATTTGAGTTATGCTGAATGTGGACTCTAGATCCTCATTTGTATCCCCTGAACTTCAGGACACCCACAATTTCCTGCCTCCATTTTTTTAAAGAAAAGGTTGGAGAGCAAAACCAAGTCTCACAGAACCACAAAATACTTCTCCCTGATCTGGTGGCTGGGGAGGAGTTTTGCTGGCCTCTCATTGAGAAACCAGCAGTTTAAAAGAAAACGACATGCTCCATGGGCTTTAGAAGAGGTGGAGCAGGGCTTACCCTGTTAGGCTCACCTGCCCAAACCCTTACTTGCCTAAATGCTGGTACAGGGAAGCCTCGTTTACTTGCTCCTACCCAGTGTGCATTTGTGGCCCTCCTGCAGCATCCGTGCCTTTGGACGGAGCATGGCCTTACTCCAGGGTAGTTGGTGTGCTCCTGTGGCAAGTGTGTGTGGCAGCGGTCATCTCCGGGAGGCCTCCTCTCTCTATGGCTCCTTAGAGGTCAGGGCAGGGTAGGAGCATGGTATCCTGTTGAACCTAGGTCACTGTAAATTTACTTAAGTCAGATAGCTGAATTGCACCATTGCACACTGTTCATATTTCCAGATGGGAACAGAGGTAGTACATGAACCGTCCAATTAAAAAGATTGTAGTACAGTGCTGTGTTCATTTACATGCTTTATAAATAAAATAATAATAAGTATAATAATAATAATAATAATAATAATAAGAAGAATAATAATAATAATAATAATAATAATCAGGGGCACTGTATAAGCAGACCAAGTAGTGTGGCTGTTATTCAACTGTCCCAGTGCACTGTGTGTTATTTTGTGTAATCTGTTGTGCAGTGTGTTCTGTTGCACAATGTGTTCCAATGCATAATGTGCCCCATTGCACAATGGGACATTCTGTGAAGTGCCATGTTGTACATCATTCCAATTCATTAGTAAGGTTGTGTATTGTACCAACAATATTGCTCCATCATCTTAAATGTATGCACTGTAGCCTCTGAGGTAGATTATTGGCCTAAATGTCTAATATGGGGCTATTCTTTGTTTTTAAAGTGCCAAAATATTTTGGTGCTGGTTGTAGTTTTATGACCAACAAGTCAAATCAAATTCTTATAAACAGACTGATAATATATTTCATATCTGAGAATATATTACACATCTAAAGTTAGCATATGATGATGATTCCACCCTTCATGCCAACCAACAATAGGTCACAGGAAAAGCTCTGCAATTACATTAACTTCTAAGCATGTTGGATCTAGGTTTCTCAGATCGGTAAACCTATTTTTTAAAATGTGAATATCTTACTCTAATGGATGCAATTATCTGTTTAAAACAGTATAGGCAAGGCCTTTGAAAAAGAAGGAAGACTAGAAAATCAGGTAAAAAATTTTTGATGACCAATGTTCACCTGCAATGAAACTGATCTACACATCACTGTGTTGTCATGTGCTAGAATGATGTGAAAAAGCTCAGAGTATCTCACCAACCAACATTGTTCATCTTTTGAATGATACTCATCATTTCAATAGATACAGTGCCTGCCTAATGCCTCTTCACATTCAAGGATGCCTTTGAACAGCCTGTGGGTATGTGAGATATTATTTTCCATCATGTAATTATACTTGGCAGAATGACCTCTTCAGATAATTTATAGATATTTCTGGAAGGCACATGGAATGTTTTATAATATAAGGACAAATTGAAATAATTAATTTTCTCCAAGCATCAAAACAATGCTATGTAAATATTTAGAAAATCAATATACTTTCTGAAGTAAGACATTACATTTTAATTGGATAGCACAGGTGATTGCCTTTATAAAAATACTTGAGTTGACTGTGTCAGTTACAAACAGCTAGATTCTGGTTCATCATGTATTTTGGGTGCCAATCCATTTTTACTATAGAAACAAAATGGTGGCAAATTTATGATAAAATCAGAGTTTTTGCTAGCTTCAGGAAATCATTTAGGAAAACACTTTTTAAAAGACATTGAAAACAGCCTAATCATTACATAGAAATAAGTTTAATTAAATCTCTGTAGTTCACCCCAGAAGCATATGTACAGTCACATGGCTGAATTTTCTGAGAGACCTCTAAGGGTAAAAAGATCAAAACCTGTGAAACTTGCAAGATATCCAAGGGGACAAGACAAGGATGTCTACTATCCCCTCTCCTATTTATAATAATATTGGAAATACTGATGAATAAAATTAGGGAAGACTCAACAAACAGAGGATTGGTAATACAGGGAACATGATTTAAACAAAAGGCCTTCACAGATAACCCTAAAGAAAGTATAAAAATCTAATGGAAATCTTGAAAGAACTTGGAGAGGTATTAGGAATCAAGATAAACAAGGTAAAAACTCAAATCCTATCAAAAAATCTAACTAAAAAAGAAGAAGAAATAGAAGAACTAGCGGGAGTAAAAACAGTAGAAAATTAAATATTTAGGAGTAGTTATAACAAAAAAGAACTCAGATTTATTTTCAAATAACTATATGAAAACTTGGAATCAGTTAAGGAAAGATCTAAATAGATGGTCGAAACTAAGCCTGTCACTTCTAGGAAGAATTTCATCCATCCAAATGACACTCCTTCCAAAATTATTTTTTTATTTCAAAGTCTACCTATTATTGCTAATAGGTAAACCCTTTATACAATAGGAAAATAAATATCTAAATTTATTTGGGGGTGGGGTAAAAAAACCTAGGGTTAAAAAGAAGGTCCTACAAGATAGAAGATACAGAGAAGGATTAAGACTTCCAAATTTAAAAATCTACTATCACACCTGCACACTAATAGGGATAAAAGACTGGATAACATTGAAGAAGAAGAAGCAGCAGCAGCAGCAGCAGCAGCTACTGCTGCTGCTAAAACTGGAAGGAGCAGATGTGTATTTGGGCTGGCATGCTTTCCTCTGCTACAATAAACCAAATTCCAACAAAGAATTCAATAATCACTATGTAAGAAAAATTGTGAGTTTGAAATATATATAAGAAAAGATTGATGCCCAAAATACCAAATTAGACATCGCCGCATGAGGCATTCTTTAGAAAAGAAAATCTACACAAAGGCAACTGGTTAACGTATAGAGAGCTCCTAAAGAAACATCAAGGAGAAATTAAATTAAAATCAAGAGAGAAATTAAGTTCTGAAAGAATAAACTGACACTGCTTCCTCTATTACCAAATTACTCAAACATTTTAAAGAGACATCAAATTGGGAATAGAAAAAACACAAATGAACTTAGGCAATAATACAAAGACAGTTTCAAAATGCTATAAATTACTGATGGAGTTTATTACAGAAGAAGAGGCAGTAAAAACAAATATGGTCTTATGGGCACAAAATATAGGTGAAACAATTACTTTAGCCCAATGGGAAATGGTTCACGAAGGTCACAAAGTGTTATGATCTGAAAGAAAATTTTTACAAGCTTTTCTACAGCTGGTATTTAATACCAGCCAAAATAGCAAAATCCAGATAAAACCTGAGAGACACCGGTTGGCAATGTAACCAAAAAAACAGGAACATTTTACCGCATGTGGTGGCAATGTTCCAAGGCGAAGGAATTTTGAAACAAAATGCATGCACAAATCATAGATACATTAAATATCAAGTTAACATTAATTCCAAAGCTTTATCTACTGAATATGTTTTCTGAGGCGGGTGAGCATATTGAAAAGAAGTATGGGGATATCCTTTTATACATGATGACCGCAACCTGTATTATATATGCAAAGACGTGGAAAGACGAGAAGATACAAACCATGGAAGAATAGATCATGAAACTCATGGACTTATCAATAATGGACAAAATTACCAATCAGCTAAATAACAAATCTCTTAAAGACTATGAGAAACTCTGAAGATGCCAGCCACAGATGCTGGCGAAATGTCAGGAAGAAACTCTTCTAGAACATGGCCACATAGCCCAAAAAACCCACAAAAAACTTTGGATGCCGGCCATGAAAGCCTTTGACTTCACAAATACTGGAGTAGTACAATAAACCTAGAAGGTGAGATTGTGAACACAAGAATTCAGTTGAAACCTGAATTTTGTTTATTAAGCATGTTTCGATCAGAGATAGAGAAGAAATATGAAAAAAGTGTTTACATTACCACAACAGCAAGCATTGTATATGCTCAAAATTGGAAATCTAAGTTAAACCCGGGCAAAGAAGACTGATTATTAAAATCGAACGACGTGCTAGAAGTGGATATTTTATCACAGAAAATAACAATGAAAGTGATAAAGAATGTAAGAGAGGAATGGAAATCAGTGTTAGAATGCTTAGAAGTGAGATGGGATAAAACAGTACAGAAAGAGCATAATATATTATAATAATTGAATTTAATAATGATATTAAGACTCATAGGAGAAATTTATTTGATAAGGGGCTAATATGTTGTTACTAGTGAGCAGGAGAAAAGAAGAGAATATGCTGAACACATGAACATTAAGAACTAAGAGATAGTTTTATGGCTTCAGGAGGAAAGGAGAGGTGGAGAGAAGAGAATGTAAAGAAAAAAGTTTTAACAAGCAAGTTAGACATGAAGCATAGTATGCGTAAACAGAATATTTGAAAGCAAGTTACTAAAGAAAAACTAATGGAAATAGAATAAATTAACAAACTGTTGGCAGTTGAGAAGCAAGTTAGTATGAATGTGGAGTAGTTGACTGAAGTTATGAGTAAGTTATTTAGAATGTAAAAATGGGGAGAAAGAATAATGAAGAATGGAAGTGAAGATGGAAAGTATAGTGAGTAGGAGTTAGGAGATAGAAGAGAAAAAAAGTAGGAAAGAACTTAGTAGAATGATTGGTGAAAAAAGGGGAAGAGAATGGAAATGGGAATTGAGTTGGATTATAGAATATGTGGAAAGCCCTATTGTTGTGATTTAATGACAGAAGAAGATTTAGAGAAGATAGTAAAGAATACATGGTTAATGTTACGATAGGCTAATACTATTATTTTATTATATACTGGACATTTTGTTATTAATGATGATATATGTGGTATAATATGAGATGTTTGTTTTGATCAAGAAAAAATTATAAAAATATAAAAAAATAAAAAATGCTTATCTCTGTGTGCACTTCATATCAACATTGCTTCTTTCAAAAGTAATGGTCCAATATTTTTCCCCTGATTGAATTCAAAGTTTACAAGCACACAGTAGAACAACCAAGTGTTAAAAGTAGATTTTTATAGATTGCAGGAGTTAAATATTACTCATCCAGAGAGGCTTCTACACATTTTATAAAGCATTTTCTTGTTGAACAGATATTATGAGAGGTGTGATAGCTGTACCAATCTAGACTGTAATTATAGAGGCTTTGGAAGCTTTATTTTTCATTATTAAATGTCTGATGCTTCCTTGTAAAATCAATGACAATATTCTTTAATTCACTACTTTGGTTTATTTCATATACACACACATACCGACACATGAACAAAAGCAGTAAGGAAAGCTGAATAAACTAATATTGTAGTATAGCAATTTAAAACCTTCTTGAATTATAAATAGGAGATGACCTTCAATTGAGCTTGTAGTCAGTCATTCCAGCATAATTCTTTTTCTGCTCAATAGCTCTCACTTTTAAATCTACACAGTGGGCAAGCATATTTCCTAGAATTTTCCATATTTCCATACACATTTGCTAAGTATTTAAACCGCGTCCAAGTAAAATGATCTCAGATAATAAGTTAACATCATTGTTTTCATATTTAAACATGGCAGGGATAGGTGGATCAGGCTCATAATTCTTGTGCTTGATATTCATATGTTCGTCTAATTGATGTGTAATGATGCTCTAAAAGCATTAGAAACAGTGTAGTATAGTGGTTGGACTACAACTCTAGAGAAAAAGGTTCAAATTCCTGCTCACCCAAAGAAACCCACTGGGTGATATTGTGCAAGTCACACTCTCTCAGCTTCAGAAGAAGGCAAAGGAAACCCCCCACCATGAATAAATTCTGCTAGGAACATGCTGTGATAGGTTTGCCTGAGGGTTGCCGTAAATCAGAAATGACTTGAAGGTATACAACCAAAACAACAATAGCAGCAACACTAAATATTATGAATAGATGTCATATCAGTGTAGGGTTATTACATTCTCAGTTCCTCCAAAAAATTTAGGGATGGAAATCCTCAACTGCATGTGACTACAGATAAACACAGTAGTTTTCCACCCAAAGAAAATATTCCTCCACAATATTCTCAGCAGAGGTGCTAAGAAATTCTGTGAGTGAATTGCCAAGATGTGTAATGAGAGTCTGGTCCTAATGTGAATTGATCACTTTGCTGATTCCCCTATGTAGTAATGTAACAGCAGCCCTTTCCTAGATACAGACATTATGGAACTGCTCAATTCTAATTCCCACATATGTAAGTCCACTTTCAAAAACGTAGATCGCCAAGAGGATTCCAGCCATGGTGTTTTAATATGACAGCCTATTTAATAATGTTTTGATGGTGCCTTCCTTACATCCCCTTTGGACTATTGTAACCTTGCTCTACGTGGGGCTGCCTTTGAAAACTGTGTGGAAACTGCAGTGGGCCCAAAATGCAGTGGCCAGGCTATTGACCAGGACTGGGTACAGGACTCATGTGACTCCACCTTTGGTTGAAAGAGGTCCATTGGCACACAGTCCATTGTGAGGCAGAAATCAAAGTGCTGGTTTTAACCTTTAAGGCCCTACATGACTTGGGTCCAGACTGAAAGACAGTATCTCCTTAAGCCAGGGCATGTGTTAAGATCTGCAGGGGAGGGCTTTCTCACAGTCCCAGCACCCCTGCAGTTGCAGTTGGTAAGGACTTGGGAGTTTATCACACTAGCGAGATCCCATGGGGAAAATGGGAATTAAATGAGATTTAAAGCAAAGTAAACCTTGAAATGCCCAAAGTTAATCAAATGGTGTTGCAGTTAACGTGAAGTTAATCTGAACGCAAAGCAGAGAAAACCGGCAGCTTTTTACTTCAGAACAACCTGAAAGTAAAAAACTGCCAGTTTTTCCTGCTTTGCGTTCGGATTAACTTCACGTTATTTCACTTGGGCAGTCCTCTAGTGTAATAAACTCCCCGAATTTGCAAGTTTAAATTCGAATGTACTTTAAATCTCGTTTAACTTCCATTTTCCCATGGGATCTCATCTCACTAGTGTAATAAACTCCTTAGAAGTGCCTCTTCTCTGTGGCTTCCACAAGAATTCCAGTTGGCCCCCTCCCTCTTCTCTTTCTCTTGGCAGGTGAAGATATTCTTATTTAGGCCAGCATTTTGAATTGTAATTATGGAGTTGTACTATGTGTATAATGTATTTTTAAAATGTTTAATCTTTAAATATAATTATATTGTAAGCATGCCTTAAGTTTTTAATGGATTTAACCAGGTTTTAATAATACTGTTATAATTCTCTTTTAACTTTTGTAATCAATATTTTAGCTGTTATTGGGTTTTCTTAAAACTATCGTAAGCTGCCTTGGATCTCATTTAAGAAAAGCAATAAACAAACAAAGAAACAAATAAATAAATAACTTTTTAATCGTTTGGTATTCATGTATTTCTTGTTTTAATGTTGCCGTAAGCTACCTTGGGCCCCATACTGAGAAGAAGGCAAGATAAAAATTAAACTGAATTATTTATTTAATTAAAAAATTAAATAGCAGAAGTAGAGCAGATAGCATGCAGGTTAGAAAGATGTTTATCTTCTTCCTCATGCAGGTTAGAAAAATGTTTGTCTTCTTCCTCCTGCCCATTTCATTGGTCTGCAACTAGCAAGAAATGTTCTAAGTAAGTAAACAGGCCCTTTCTGTTCATCCTGAACTTGTACTCCCCACCTCCAAAACAAAAAGAGCTTAGAAAGTACAATGGTTTCATAAAACACAGTAGGATCCCTCAAAATACAGCTAAGATAAACTCTAGGGGTTTAATGCTATATTCCTGTTTCCAAAACACTATTTTAATTGTCATTAAAAAAAGATTAAATATATTTTTATATAACTATAATCCTTGAAGAGATTTGGATAGTCATGAAGCAGGGAGCCTTTTATTTTGCAACGGGAAAAAAGAGAGGCTTTGAGGAATGAGTGATGCTTGAAGGGGCTTCAGAAAGAGGATTAAGTCCTGCCAGACAGTTTTGGAAATATTTCTTGAACTACTGTGAAAAAGGCTCTTATGCTATGTAGTAAAACACAATGTAGAAACCAAAAAAGGCAGAGTGGGAGAAATGGACTCTCAAAACAAGACCAATATATGCTATAATTGCATAGCCACAACCAAAAGAGTAAGTCATTTTGAAGTAGGCATGTATAGGATTCAGCAGTTAAGATCAGTACTCAATTTCCAATGTTCAGGCTTTGAGTGCTGTTGTTTAGGTAACAACTACTCTAGAGGTAGCCTTTTTTTAAAGAGAGAGAGAGAGAGAGAGAGAGAGAGAGAGAGAGAGAGAGAGAGAGAGAATATCTTTAAGGCAGGAAGTCTTCCAACCCACAGAAGACTAGGCATACTCAGATATACTACCTTTGTGTTCATGGGATGGATGGATGGAAAATGAGTGGGGGAGAGAGCACTGAATGGAGTGACTGGGCCTCATTGTGCACTGCCTCATTGTGCAGGTTCACTTATGATCTGGAATTCACTCCAGTGAGATATCTATTGTCACTTCATGTGGGATGGGAGGAAGTCATCTACTCCATAGAGTTATGCTTGTGGAACTTTCCCCACAAACACAAATGAGCCACCACTATCAGAGATGGGAAAAATGCTTTCCCATCAGGTTATGTCTATAAGTCTGAAAGATACATAAAGGTGTTACTGTGGGGCAGTAGTGTCACTGAGGGGGTTGCAGGGTGTGTGGGCTGCACCAGATCCAGGAGGGGGTGACACACCAGAAGAGGGGGTGCCTGCTCTCCCAGTCACTGTGGGACTTTCTGGGTGGCTCTGTCTATCAGAGAGAGAAGCCAGAATCCTGTTAGCACCTTATACAAGCCTAAATACCATTGTGCAAACAGTTGTACTTTTGGGGATATTATGGGAGGGTTGTATTATAATGAGGGTTGTACAAACAATGTTATACTGTCTGAACCATGCCACAAGCAGTTGTGCTATTTAGAATGTTGTGCTAGGGCAGTCCCTGGAGTGAATTGCCAAATCTGCAATAGTGGGATCCAGCATGACTCCAGCCTTACTACACTGTCATTTTATGCTACATTGAATCTTGGCTAAACACTGCTGAGTTGCAAGTCAAGTTTATTCTAGTCCACAAGCTGAATAAGCATACATTAAATAATAAGTCGTAACTTAGAATGTATTCAAATTCATATAGATATACACAAGTGTTGCAATAAATATACAGAGCAGCATAGATAGATAGATAGACAGACAGATAGATTAAAAATACAAAATGTACCAGAATAAGCCTGCATTATATTTGGGCCCTAATTTTAATTTCAAAGTTTAAAATAAAACCAGTTTCTGTGATGGAAAAATATTTGTTTTCAAGAAGGTGAGCCATCATCGTCAGAGAACTTAAGAATGGAGGTTCTCCATTTTAAAAACTGCCAAAACAAAACAAAACACAAAGCAGGATGTGATAAACTATTTCCATTTCTGTGGTGCCACAAAAGCAATACAACAGTGGAAAGGAATTTTATTAAACAATCTTCAACCGCTCCTGAGGATAATATTTTATATCTTCCTAAATGAAGGCCTTTCGGCACTTGTGGACTATAAAGGTAAATGTAAAGGTTTCCCTTTTGACAAGGTTGTAAAGTTGTGTCTGACTGAACGTCAGAAAGTCCGATTTATCTCCATTACTAAGCCGAAAAGCCAGCTTTGTCAAAGACAACTCTGTGATCATGGGCCAGCATGATTGCACAGAACGTTGTTACCTTTCCACCAAAGTGGTATCTATTTATCTACTTGCACTTTTTTTTACATGCTTTTGAATTGCTAGGTTGGCAGAAGCTGGGACTAATGACAGGAGCTCACTCCGCCATGCAGCACTTGGGTCTCAAACTGCTGACCTGCCAATTTCCAATTGTTAGACTCAGCATCTTAACCGTTGAGCCACTGCGTGATTATTTAAAATATAAGATTTTAAATACTCCAGAAAAGAATGATTAGAAAAAGAACAGTTTTGAAAGATGAAGAGGGCAAATCAGTATGAAGACTCTGGACAGCTAGTTCAAGAAGTTGTTTAAAAATTTTTTGAACATTTTCTAAATACCTAAAGCCACACTGAAAACTGATAAATCACTTTCAATAACTATGTTTCTTACAGTCCTTTCCTGGCCACCTTGAAATGAATCCATAGAAAGGCAGGACGTGCTGGGTTATAATTTATTAGGATCAACACATAGATGGGAGGGCAGGCTTCAGGGAAAACAAAATAGCTGGGGATGGGGGCGATGTGAAGTCCATTGACCATACTTTCCCTGTTATACATTTTGAAGACATTGGCAAAGATAAGTGTTTCACCTTAGATTTGCAATTAGTTCTTTTCTAGTGATTTCTGTTCCTCCATATCTGGCTCCAGGAGAGGAAGAAAAACTTCTTGGGGAGAAAACCTGACATCTATGTACTTTTCTCTAATTATCTGGAAAATTCATTCCTGATGCCAGCCAATGTTTATCTGTTTCCAGTCAGGTAGATCTTGGAAAGATGTTGGCCAAAAGTATTTGCATTTGAAAAGATGTTCAGTCTGTCTCTGTTGTTAAGATTTTAACATTGGAGCTCTTCCAATAGATAGTAGTCACACCTATTAGAACTGGCTGTCATGGGCTTTTATGATAATGATGCAGAAATTCAGACATGGTAGGTTTAAAACAATGCAATTCTTTTTATTCTTATCCCTCCAGCAAGTTTGGTGTGTGATTAGCTCACTTAAAACTAGGGCTTACATATAATATTTTGCTGCCTGAGGCAAAGGACAAGAGGATACTTTCTCTTGTTACACATAGCCAGACTGAAGCTGAATGTTGTTTCAAGACTGGTAATTATATTTTCCATATCTGAGGACAGTAGGCTACTTTAGGAGGAGAAGGGCATACCACTTGACATGCAGTGCTATTTAAGGCCACGAGGCATCTGGGCCAGCGCCATTGCCACGCGGCTCGCCCCACCCACCCTCCCTCTTTGCTGTTGGGTTGCTGTCACAACTTTGTGGTCGCATAGGTCTAGGATCTGTGGGTGTGGTTTCCAGGGCTGAGTAGCCCTGGATCAGGAGTCCAAATGGGACACACGGGTGCTGAGTCCGAGGTGGTGCAGCCATTGCGGGGGCTACATTGCAAACATGCGATCAACTGTATGGGCGGTTACCAGTTGGGCGTTAAGAGCTCTATCCCTCTGTCATCCTGAAGCTTGGCCAAGACCAGGCATTTGGGTTCATCCATCTACCAGGGGTTGGTGGATGACAGATCCAGACCTTATGCTGACTGGCCAACCCTATTTGGTTTGCTGTTATGGTTTTGTTAATAAAGTTGTGGCCTTTTCTCTCCAATTGGGCATTTGTGCTTATTCAGCGACAGCTTCCCCTCCAAGCAATAAGATAGCAACCAATGATCACTTTATGTATATACCACACATCTGAAGGAAAACTCATCCACAGCTTAGCTTCTATTCCTGTGACTGTGGCCAAAATTGAAGAACACAATACAGACTGGTGATCAAGAAAGAGTTGTAGGCAGCCCTTCTACATAAAATTTCATTTTTTCTTTCCAACACCTTAAAACTATATAGTGTTTTTAAATGACCAGAAGCTCAGGGATCTTTATTTTTTACTCAAGAGACTCTGGAGTGGCCCTTAAACTCTTGTCAGAACCATCTCTATATCTGGGATTCCATAATGTTTTGTTGACATCTGCAGATATTTCTTTATTTTGGTTGGAGTTCGTGATCCCTGTTATGAATGTGTAACCTAGAGTTGTGAATTCATAACTGGTTTGTAGTCATGAGCCCTATGTATTCAATAGTGTAGGGAATACTAATAGATAAAAAAATCCACCAATCATGACTTACTGGGCAGCTGCTGTGTGAGTGATGTGGGTCTGTTATCTTGTTGGTCAGGGTGTGGTAGACTGCTGCGTTCCCCTCTGCCAAATCATCTCTAATATGACAGTCAGAGGCAAAATACTTGTTGCAATTCCTCCTAACACTGAAGATTGTTCACAAGAGAAGGATGAAAACATCAATCCACTGTGTCCCAGTCGGCAAAAGAATGCTACCTGGTAAGTTAGAATTGTCCAAGGGGGAGAGGAGGGTTGGGATTTGAGAAGCTAATTAGCTGTGCAATGAAGGTAGTTATGTAACTAAGCACTGATTGAGTCTTCCTTATACAGAATTCCAAAATTCAAAATATTCCAAAAGTAAACATTGTCCAGATGCATGGCTAGAACAGTTACATATTTACTTTCTGATGGTTAGGTGTACCAGCCTGTGGGCGGAGTAAGGGTGTAGTGTCCTGATGTTGGATGTCCTGACTCCGCCCTTAGGGCATCATGATGCCATGTACCTGCGTTGCTGCAGCTATGGCACCTTTTAAAGGGCATAAAAAGAGCCCCTTTTTTGCAGAACTTTGAGCATAATTTTGCTTGCATACGATTACCTTCAGACTATACAAGATACAGGGACGTAGCCAGGATTTTAGGAAGGGGGGGGGATCCAGACTAAGTGCCACCATTATAATGGGGCTTGGGTGCAGTGGCACAGCAGCACACACCATTCATTTTTTCTAATGGAAGGGGGGTCCTGACCCCAAGATCCCCCCCTTGGCTACGTCCTTGCAAGATATATATGAAACATAAATAAATTTCACATTTTGACTTAGGTCCCACCTCCAAGATATCTTTTTATGTATATGCATATATTCCAAAATAAAAAAGCAAGCAAGCAAGCAAGCAAGCAAGCAAATAAATAAATAAATAAATAAATAAATATAAAAGCTAAAATCCAAAATACTTCTAGTATCAAACATTTCAGATAAAGGAGACACAACTGTAGTGGATGTAGAATTCCAGCCCATATAACTAATAGCTACTTAGTAGTCTTTCAACAATCCATTTCAGAATTTAATATTCAATCAATCATCTATTTCCTCTGCTATTTCTCTTGCTGATAGAATCCATGCACTGCCTAGTTATTTCTGTTAATTTGTGTCCCCCTCTCCCCAATTCTTCATTCAAGATCCTTTGCCTGCCAATTTTTATTGGCATGAACTAACTGTCAACTTATGGAAAACTAGCAAAAACTGCACACAGAGAAACCTTAATAATGCTTTGTGAGTTTTAGTATGGAAAGTGGCATAAAAAAAGAAAAGAAATAAGCATAATAGTTAAGAACCCCTTCGACAACAGTCATGGTTCCAGGAACAGCCCACTTCAAGACACTTGGCATCACTTGGCCCTGTTGCAGCTTAATGGTGACATCACTTGGACCTGTTTTAGTTTAATGCTGATGTAAGAGCCATGATGGAAGTGATTATATTTTCCTAGAGATTGTGAAAGGTCTTGTCCTTTATTCTGAAATAAAATTGCAACCCACTCCTTCTTGCATATTCAGTGGGATATTCCTCTGGGCAGTGTGAAACAGAATAGTGCTACACTGCTAAATCACCCATTGTGGCATTTACTGTCTGGTGCAAGGACACAGAACAGACAAATCATTTGCACTAAGGCAGTTTACATTACAGTCTCTTCATTGACAGCCAGCATGCAGCTTCAGAGATTATGAGGATCTGTCCAATTTCTGTTGAATAATTGTATAGCACATAGAATGGAAATCTTTTCAAGCCTAAGGGAATGGCTTTCATAATGAGATTTCATTTCTTCAATCTTAGCCTTGTCACCAAATCAATAAAGTAAAAATTAAAGAAGATTTAAAATGGCGGGCATGATAACTGATGGTGTAGTTTGTAAACTAGGAAAGCTGCTTAATCATACTTTTCCTTTGTCTTCTCTTAGATCACAGTACATTAGCTCCAATGATTGTCAGTGCAATGGTTGGGAAGCAGATGAAGGGTAAGTTTCATAGAAAGGCAAGGTAACTAGAAGGAACATGGACATGAGCCCTGGAAAAAGCTGATAGAGAAATCATGTGGAGGAGGAACAAAATCATATTGTCATTAGACTGCATCAAGAGGAGTATAGTGTCTACATCGAGGAAAGTAATAGTACCACTCTATTCCGCTTTGGTCAGGCCTCATGTGGAATACTGTAACCAGGTCTGGGCACAACAATTCAAAAATCATGTTGACAAGCTCCAGAGGAGGGCAGCCAAAATGATGAAAGATCTGGAAACCAGTGGCTTGTGGAGCTGGATGTGTTTAGCCTGGAGAAAAGAAGTTTAAGAAGTGATATGTAGCTCTGTTTAAATATTTGAAAAGATGCCATAGAGGGTAGAGTAACCTTGTTTTCTGTTGCTCTAGAGACTAAGGCCCAAAACATAGACAGGCCAAATAAAATGGCTTCCAGCCGATGTGGGGGGACTGGCATTCAAACAATGCACTCCCCTAAAGCATCCAGAAGCTGCTCCGAGGCTGCCTAAGACAGCCCAAAGCCACTACAAAATAGGGCTTGGATAATCTGGCTCCTGGCAGTGGGTGTCTTGGGACCACAGCAGTGGTCTGCTTTGAGAGTGAGCTGTGCGGTCGCCACAGTCCCAAACCAGTCACAGCATGTTTGCTTTGCCCCAGTACATGGAACAATAGATGCAAGCTACAGGAAAAGAGATTCCACCTCATCATTAGGAAGAACTTCTTGATAGTAAGAACTGTTCGACAGTGGAGAACACTCCCTTAGAATGTGGCGGAGTCTCCTTCTTTGGAGGTTTTTCAACAGAGGTTGGATATCTATCTGTTGGGAAAGCTTTGATTGTGTATTCCTGCATGGCAGGGAGTTGGCCAGGATGGCCCTTGAAATCGCTTCCAGCTCTATGCTTCCTAGGTATTTTTATGCGATGTTTGTTGGTTTGTAAAGTTGAAGGCTTTCATGGCTGGCATCCATAGTTTTTTGTGAGTTTTTCGGGCTATGTGGCCATGTTGTAGCAGAGTTTCTTTCGGACATTTCGCCATCATCTGTGGCTGGCATCTTCAGAGAATGCTTTGCCTGGAAAAATTGGTTTGTTTGTTTGTTTGTTTGTTTGTTTTTTGTGCTTCTGGTTAATGTACAAGAGATGTATTACCTCTCCTTCTGTTGTAGCTTCTACACATGCTATGGAGGACCTAGAAGAAGATCCACTCTCTCCCTCTCCCCTGATGTGTTTTCTCCACCTGGGAAGCTTGCTGGAGAAGCAACAGTGGAAGAACACAGTGTGCTCATCTGAAGAGAAACTATTACTTACTGGCAAGCCAATTCACCTCCATAAAGTCTCCTTAGGATCAGCAATTGCTGCCTCTTTTGGATCCCTCTAGAGAGCATCTCCATATTTCTCTAGCTTGGAAAAGCTAAATGGTTATGTTTTATGCTTTAAACCTCTTCAAAATTGGTGGTTGGATGAAAAAAAACCCTGTTCACTTAGGACTCCTCTTTTGTTCTTCAGCCCTGTCAGAACTCATCCTGCTTAGATCCATCTGGGAGAGAGATGGAGAGGTGGGAAAATACAAATAAATAATAATAATAATAATAATAATAATAATAATAATAATAATAATAATTATTATTATTATTATTATTATTATCCCCCAAGTTGCCAGTGATTCAGTATGGAATTGATTTGACCTATTTATATCACTTAGTTGACACCACATATCCAAGAATGCAACCCTAACTGTAAGCAGAGACCTGTCTGTACACTTTTTACCATATTAAGAGCAATTTCAGTAACATCTTTTAAAGAGGCAATTTCAT
The DNA here is from genome assembly GCF_019175285.1 of Sceloporus undulatus. Classification (NCBI taxonomy): domain Eukaryota; kingdom Metazoa; phylum Chordata; class Lepidosauria; order Squamata; family Phrynosomatidae; genus Sceloporus; species Sceloporus undulatus. The sequence goes on from NC_056525.1 coordinate 113,354,871, forward strand.
AGGGACAAAGTGGTGCAAAGCTTCAGCTAATCAAATTTCTAAAATGTCAGGGAAGCAGCACATGGATGCTTTCAGGCTAAAACTATTAAACCCTGACAGTAGACAAAGCAGTCTTATAATAAGTGTTTATGTAAAAATGCATTGTTCACCTATCTGTGGAAAATGACAGGGCCAAATGTATTCTGTGAACTCTTCACTCTGCCATCATTTATGAACATTATGGGTTATTTATGAACATGAGCAAGAGACACGAACTTCCAGATGATATTGTATTAAAACTTTAATCTTCCCTGGTCATTGTCTCTGCAGGATGAGGATGATAGGCACTGAAGTTCAAGAATATCTGAAGGGCCACTAATTTATGGAGAAATGAAACATGCACACTGCTTAATATTAGACATATTTAGACAGGGAGAGGGTTTGGTAGCTCTGAGGTCTTTGTCTTAGGAGCTATACAATGTGCATCAACTTTGTGGCAAACATTTACAACTGCTTCCAAAAAAATATATGATCAATTAGGGATTGAGAGTATTTGAAAATATTGGGGGAAAATGTTGAAAATGTGTTTCTTGACTTTTGGAAAGCCCTGATAAGAGGAAATATGGATGGATGAGAATCGTGGCAGTTTGGCATTATTCTATGCAAAATTCACACTTTTTACCATAGAAAATGGAAACAGCAAATTCTCTAAAGAAAATAGTACTTTTTGCACAGAGAATAGTAATCTCCATGCAGAAAATAAGGTTTTCTGTGCATAGAAGCTGCAAGTGAATTTTGTACAGAGTAAGTTGTAGCATTTTCTATGCATCTATGATGTAGCATTTTCTATGCATCTATGATGTACCATTTTCTATGCATCTATACTACATCTGCACAGAAATACTATTTCCTCCACAGAAAATGCCGTTTTCCTGTTCAACAAAGCCCATGTTCCAGTTTGGTGTATAAGTGTCAACCTGAGAATAGTCTTTGAAAAATGCAGGTTAAACTGCAGATGACTGGCTCAGGAAGTGCTTAGATATGATGAAGATGGATAAATTAACAGTGCTAATAAATGAAAACTCTATCAGGGGGTGTGAAGAAGATTGGAAACCATTGCTAAGGTTCTGTGAGAAAAATGGCTAAACAAATACACATAGATATAGAAATAGAATAAAGAGTTGGAATCTACTCCGGAGAAAGACTTAAAATACATAAATGCCTAAACCTAGCAACAGAAGAATACTAGAAAATAAAATAATCTGTGATATAGTATTAATAGCAAATTATAACAGAAGATCTAAGTTGTCTCTTAAAGACTATTCTAAAGATGCACAGTCCTAGAAAAACACTGGAATATAGATCAAACAAGGAGTGGATTTGGTAGATAATATGGGTTTGATTTAAAGAATGTTACTATTTATTTATGATATGCTCTTGGGAAAGATCCATAAGTATATACAATATGTAATTGGAAGGTGGGTTAGGGAACATAGAAAAAGGGGAAATTTTCATTGGGGGGTAAATTGAGAAAACAAGGCAATATAGAAACTTAAAGAAGATGTATGGGAGAAAATGAGATACGTTCTCTGTCATCTTTTTTCTTTGTATATGTTTTATATTTCATGATGAAAATATTGGAAAAATATTTTTAGAAAAGAAAAGAAAGAAAACGGCAGGTTTTGAAGAGATGAGAAAATAGCTACAATTACCTCTTCCTTCTTTTCAGAATGAAATTGGTGAATAATTATATCCATATTGTCCATTTTGTAACTCTGAGCATAGTAACTATTGTAGAAAATGGAGTGTTGGACTTGTTCTTAGGTGTTATGGTCACTGGGTGATTGTTGGCAAATTAACCATTTCTCATTGCCTGCCCAACAGTATTTTAGTAAGGCTCTAAACTCCCCAGAAATAATGGCAAAATAGAAATATAACCAATTTTTCAAAGCTGCAATTCCATACATGGTTTTTGTCTGGGAATAAGTTCCATTTAATGTAGTAGATCATATATCAGAGTAAACTTAATGTAATTCACATGGTCCCTGAATTTTGTTCCTGCTACAAATTCCAGCTACTGTTTTACACACACACACACATTTTAAAAAAACGTGATGCACTTTGTTGAAAAGATTCGCATTGCTTTGCTTCAGAATTTGGACTTGCATTAATGACTTGGCATTCTTTTAAAACCACTTTTAATGATTGCAGCAATTTGAATAACAAATAGTGCCATTAGGCATGAAGGGAATTAAATACTTTTGAGATGCCAGTGGAAAAAATGCATTCATTATATTTAATGGCACTTAATGATTTAACAATTCTGGAAGGTATTTATTATTTTAAGTTCCATAGTTTTTAAAAGAACTATACTTTTCCCAATTTTTAAAATTATATATCACCTATTACTACTTATTGTAATAGTAAAGTAAAAACAAAGTGAAAATAAAAATATATTTCACTGAGCACCAAAGTTAGAATCATTCAAGCCACAGTATTTTCGATCACCATGTAGTATATATGTGAAAAAAGCAGATAAAAAGGAAAATCAACTCATTTGAGATGAGGTTTTGGAGAAAAGTGCTGAGAAAACTGTGGATAGCCAGAAAGACAAACAAGTGGGTCCTTGAGCAAATCAGGCTGGAAATATTCCTGGAGGCCAAGATGATCAAATTGAGGCTGTTGTACTTTGGCCACATCATGAGAAGGCATGACTCATTGGAAAAGATTATAGTGCGGGGAAAGGTTAAGGGTAGAATAAGGAGAGGTAGACCACACACCAGATGGCTAGACAATTAGGGAGGACACAAGTATGAGTCTTCAGGAAATGAAGTGGAAAATAGGGAGACTTGGAGAGGTCTCTTCCACAGGGTTGCCATGAGTTGAAGTCAACTTGAAGGCCACTAACAACAACAACCTACTTATTTAAACATAACATTATTGAACCAAAAATACCAATATATGTTTCTAATATTGTTGAGTGATGACTTTGGCAGGTTACAAACCGCCACTTTGGGACGTCCTCAAGACGTCCCAGTTTAAAAAAGGGGTGTCTCTTCCAGATGCCCTTATTCCTGTTACGGACTCTGTCCGTAACAAATGGCGGCGGCCGTTCCACACGGCCACCGCCATCTTGACGTAACAGACACTGTGCATCCGCACGTCACACGGCGCTAATGACGTCGCGAGTGCGCCATTGGCACCTCGCGGCGTCATGAGTGCGCCGCCAGAAGAAGCTCCATTTTCGAGTTTCTTTTTTGCTCCGTAACGGAGCCGCGCAGTTTGGCTGTGGCGGCTCCCTCACGGAGCAAACAGCAGCGCCTGGAGACCGCCGCAAAGCGGTGGTTTGTAACGCCTCCCCGTAAATGTTTTCCAGGTAATGTTAATGCACATTTGATTAATTCCCACTCCCACTAAAAAAAATTGCCTCAAACAAAAAAAGCAGTTGGAGCTGTTAGTCAGATGCCTGCATGTTGTTTCAGCCCTTAGTAAAGATGTTGTGATGTGGAGGATATCTTTTGCAGGCAGGCTTCTCCTCCTTCTGGCCATGTGACAATAGGGAGATTTTCAAAGTCCAGGAAATTTAAAGTCCATTTGCATCTCAGCAGGAAGACCAGGGAGTTTTGAAAGCTTGCAATAAGTATATTGTTCATTTTGGTTGGCCAGTAAAGGTATCACTGATTGATTTTTGTTTCTATTTGCTAAATGCCCAACACAGCTATCCCTGAATGTTCTCTGCATTAAAACAACATGTTACAACAATATAGCTAAGACAATCAGTAATATAATAGTTTTTAAAAAGCATTAAACAACAATCCACTTAAAAGCATTAATTTGGAACAGTTAAAAACAGATTAAAATATCTTAAATATTAAAAACCAGCACACCCATTGCAGTTAAAAGCTGGAGGCTTTTTTAATTAAACAAGAAGCTCACTTGGAAGAGAATTTTATAGCCTGGGAGCAGCCCCCAAGAAGGTTATCTCTTGGGTCCCCACCAGATGTACCTGTGATGGTGGTGGGGCTGAGAGAAAGTCCTCCTCAAAACTTCTTAAAACTCAGTAGAGCAGCTAAGAAATAACTAGAGAAGATCTAGAAAATGATCAACTAATTTGGGATATGGTGCTGAGGATACTGTGGACAGCCAAAAAGACAAACAAATGGGTCCTTAAACTCACGCTGCCAACTTCTTTCTTTCAGTTAGTCTCAAAGGTGCTACAGGATCTCTTTCCATACTGTTTTCAGAATATGGTTGATAGATTTCCAGTCACACATAGCAAGGTAGGCCTGCAACAGCACAAGAAGTTATTCTAAAAATAATGAACTAAAAAAAAATATCACCTATCTCTGGTGCTGGCTTAGTAGCTGGTTTTGCATCCTGCCTTCCTGCTGGATAGAGCTTTGTTGTGCTCTAGTAATATTACATCTCTTTGTTTTCACTCACAATCAATGCCTTTGAGGATACTTGCTATCCCTCTCACACACATGCTTCCCGGGAAATTAAAACAAGTTTAGTTTAGTTAATTTGTATTACTGTCATAGAGCAGCACAAAACAGGTAAAGCATTTCCACTTTTCCCTCTCATTCATCACACCCAGCTCCGTCCCTACCTTTCCACCTTCTCTTTGAATGGAGTGGCCATAAAAGTCTTATGAATACTTCTATGAACTACCTTTAATAGTTGTGTAGATTAGAGAATTTCAGCAAGAGCGGCTTGAATGGCAAGTTAAATCTGCTGCAATTCCCATTTCCATATAATTATTAGAGATAAGGAAATCCGACCCCCCCCCCCCCCCACCCCCCCCCTTACTGGTTTGAGCATTGGACTACAACTCTGGAGACCAGGATTTGATTTCTCACTTGGCCATAGCGACCTTGGGCAAGTCACACACTCTCAGCCCCAGAAAACCTTGTGACAGGATTGCCTTACGGTCTCCATACACTGGAAATAACTTAAAAGCACACAATAACAACAATGATTTTCTTTAGCCTTTGTGACCACCCTCCTCCTGGGACAGTCTTTAGCTATTCATCTTGCACTTCAATTTGAATTTGTCTTTAACAAGAAATATATTTTAAAAAACCAAACCCTTGAATTCGGTCATCTGGTGGATACAGTGCCATGGGCTGGCTCATTCACTCTTGATTTTACCACCATCCCTCCCACAGCCACTGAAGGTGAATCTACACTGTAGAATTAAGGCAATCTGATATCACTTTAATTGCTGTAAACTCCATCCTGTGGAATCCTGGGATTTGTAATTTTATTTATTTATTTGATTTATATCCCGCCTTTCTTCCCGGACTGGACCCAAGGCGGCTCAAAAATAAAATTCTAAAAAACATATTACAATAAAACAGTTAAAATCTCATCTAAAAACAATATAAAATTACAAACATTAAAACCACACTAAAACCATGATACCCACCTGATATAAAAAATAGCCAAGCCACTCCATGATTATACATTAAAAGCCTTCTTGAATAATACCATTTTTGCTTGCCGACAAAAAGCAAGCAAGGAGAGAACTAGCCTTTTTTCTCATGGAAGGGCATTCCAGAGGGCAGAAGCAGTCATTGAGAAGGCTCCCTCTCATGTCCTCACCTGGCATGCTTTACGTTCTTTAACCTTCTCTGCCAAAGAGATCTAGTGTCTCATAAAACTACAAACCCCAAGATTCTGTAAGAGGAGCCATGACAGTTAAAGTGGTGTTCGACTGCATTATTTCTACCTTATAGATGCATCCCTAGTTTAATATGCATTCTCCCAGTGCTGTACCCCTTTCCTTCAGAGGCTTGGTGCAAGCAGAACCCCCATTCAAACTGCAGCAACTGTGAGAGGAACCACAGTTAAGTTCAGTGAGGCATCAGAATTTTTTGACAGACCAGGCTGAATCCATCACCAAAATACAAATAAACATTGATAATTACCAGGAACAAGTACCAGAAGATGCATGCTTTGAATATATGATGATATTTAGAATGCATTGGCAGGATATTTGAACTCCAGGGTCAGGGGCAAAATGAAAGAAACAGTTTCTCGGTTCCATAGGATGAGGTTGAACTGTATCAACGATGGTGTACAGATATCAATGCATATAAAACAGTTTGTAAAGTATATTGGTTGTCAAAACAGATATTTGAAGGAAATGTAGTTCAAAAGAATTGAAAACATTTATTATTCAGCTCATTCAGAGAATTATTTTATGATGGTTCCATCCATTTTGTAATGGTTCCCTCTAGTGGCCAATGTGAAAATAATATCCATGTTTAAAATGCTTTGTGTCCCCCCCCCCCTTTTGCTCTACTAGACATTTCCTACTTATTGAACTGTCACAGTTGTCAGCTGATCTAATTTTAGCAGACAACTGCTCTCATGGACTAAATTGACAAACATCCTTGAAGATCAGGGAAATCCTGGGTTCTGTAGGATATACAACTGAAGTGGACACGTGTAATGCCAGGATAATGTAAATGTTTACAGTGCACACTTACATAGAAATAAACATTACATAGACATAGATATTTACAATGCAATATAATGTTCTGCCTTGAACTTGTTGCTTCCTTGATAGTCATACAAGCAACATAGACATTTCAGGTTAGTCAGAAATCAGAAATCCAAAAGCAATTTTTTTTTAGTTAGTTATTTATACAATGTTTATTTATATGATGGGGAGATGGGGGAGCTTCAAATCAGCATATTGCTAGTAAAATGCTAGGGACACAATAAGTTTGCTGAATGCCAACATTGTGCAACCAACTGCATGTCTTTTAATGTGCCTCCTAATTGCCACATTGTGCAACAAGGGATGCAAAATGTCAGTTTCTGCAATCCTAGTGAATAAAGTGCGACACTGAAGATGGTGACAAACAGTTCTGCACCATCCAATTGCATCATGCGCAATCCAACTGCACGTGCAACAGATGTGCTTCTAGAACTTATGCAAATGTGAACTGAATGTAAATATTAAGCAATGGCCAAAAAAGTACAAACACTTGCCTAAGGGAATTTAGGTGTGCTTAAACAACATATCAGCCATTGTTATAAACAATGAGTTAGCAGGGAAGCTTTAGTGTTATTTTCCATTCACACTAGAAACTAATGGTGCCAAGTGAATTCTACTCCCTTTCCCTTTAGCTGAATGCACAGATGGGTATGGCCTGTAAGGAACACGTTAGATTTCCACCCAATGTTAAGAACTAGAATCCCATTTAAATCTTACTCCAGTCCTGAAGTCAGTGTAAAATCCACAGCATGTCTACAATATTATGCATGTCATGTGGAAGAAAAAAAAATTCAGCTAGCATCTACATCTTTGTGTAATACTGACAATAGATAGCATTGTCCTCCACAACTGAACAACAGTTTTTTTGGGTACAAGTTGGGAGAACCATGTCCTCCAAGATTAGGGACTGGACAGGCCACCTTAGATGAAAAATTTGAGGGATTTCCAAGAATTCCCTCAAGCACCTGCTACTCAAGGTCATCATCTCATTTTGGCTGATAGCAGTGACAAACAGGTTTATTCTCTGTCCATGTCTTGTCCAGATAAGTGTAAGGGAGTATAAACTGAGTTATTGTATTTGCTTTCACCACATAAGAGACAGTGATGTTTTTCACAAGAGAGTAGTTCAGAAGACTAACTAAGTGCAACAAAGTGAAACTATAACAAGTGAATGTACCAACTGAACAAGTGAAACATTGTTAAATATTTTTCAAATAAAGTTTTATGGTTAATTACTTAGAAGCTATCTGGGCCTGAAATAAGTAACCACACTACTATGTACCATCTGAAAGTGAATTCTAAAAATGGAAAAATAAGCAGTTTTGGTGGTTCTTGTGACACAATTTGGTGGCAGCAGTGGGATGACAAAATCCATGGGGCTCCCACAGTAGCAAAATAGTTGGGTGAGTGGGACTCACCGTGACAGGACGTCGTGTAACTTTAATCCTGAAAAGATTGTGGAATGGCCAAGATACCATAAAATTTCATCAAGTGGGATGAAGGCCTCTGTCCTCCCTCACCTTCCAAATGCAAACTTTCAGCTGTAGCCCATTTTCTCTCAACATGGCTACCGCCTTTCTGGTGACAGTGGAGGAAGGAGTGTTCAGGAGCTCCCAACTCTGTCGTTTTTATTGGATGCTCTTTCATGTTGGAGGGGGAAAAATCCTTTCTGTTTTGGTTTTCTGCTAAAGTATTTCACTTGAAATGTTGAAGAAACACTAGAGATATAAGATGGCAATTGTCCCTCCTACTCTTTTTTAAAAATCTATTTTGCTGATATTCTAGTAACATAGTAAATAACAACAATAATAATAATAATAATAATAATAGTCACAGCTAGGGAGCCAGGTGTTACTACGTATATTCTCTTTCTGCAGTTTGCATTGGCACATGCTGAAATTTACCCATATTTCTAATATACAGACATTGTATTGTGTTATATTAAATTATATTAAATTATATTGAAAAACACAAATGATGTCTTATTCAGTACCAGTGCTATCCAAATGAGTATAAATGTAATTACAGTTCTTTTGTGTGTTGGTAGTTCACAAATGGTTAGTCTTTGGAATTGTCTCAAAGCTCTGCATTGCACAGATGTTGGGGAAAGCTACAGTGCTCCAGACGCTAACGATCATCTGGCCTTTCCAGGGACCATCTTTGTTAATGGCATTGAAAATATGGGTCATTTGCTCCACTACTGTGTGGCATATGTTCTTTTCTTTGGCCAAAGAGTCAGTGAATACAGATCTTCATGAAACTGAATTTAATTCTGTATAGGCATAAAGATAGAGGTTTGGATCCCGATTTAGTCATTCTTGGAGTATAACTTTTCAAATCAGTGAGATTACTGCATAATGTATTTGTCCCATTGCTTTGAATGAATCTTTTATAAGCAGGACTAAGCCCAATCCACCCTAAAAAAATTACAGTGTTCATTTTGTCTTTGGAAATATTTATTGAAAATATTGGTGACTATTTCTCTGTGCATTTTCTTCCTGCCACAGTTTTATAGACTTGTAGGAAAAGGAAAACACTGCTGTTAACTATCTGATACTTAATCCACACAAGATGTCAATCATGCCTAAAACAGTTGAGTAACCATCATAAATAACTGTTTGTTCATATTGTCTATTTTGACACAAATATTCGTACTATTGCCCAGTTTAGGAGCAACAGCATTTTAGGCATTTTTGTCCTTTCTTTCTTTTTCTGGGGGCACCTCAGATTAACAAAAGGGTGTTTGTGGTACATAAAGTGTGATTAAGGAGGCTTTAGAACATCATCTAAGGTGAAATACAGACCACCAGAAAGAGGCAGCTGGGAGCCGCCTCTCTTTTCTGCATAACCGCGCCACAGCAACCAAATTGCGCGGCACGGCTACACGGAAAGAAAAGGAGCACTGAAAAGTGGCTCCTTTTAGTGCCACCACAAACTTCCTGCGGTGGCGCGAGCATGTCGCTGCTGCACACATCCATCTGGATGGCATGCAGGAGTGATGACACAGCTGTGTGCGCCATGCATACGACGACACACAGTGATGATGTCCTGGTGATGTCCTAGGGTTGCGGGACGTCTGGAAACGGCACCCCAAGGCAACCCTAGCACATCACCAGGACATCCTAAAGGGCCCGTCTATCGAGGGCCTACGTTAGTTAATTAAGATAGGATTGTTACTTAGGACCCCATGGTAAGCTTGCTATATGCGATGGAGAAAGCTGGAAGAGGATTTTTCATAAAAAAGGAAGATATTCCTAATTATAATAGTCTACAGAGGACCGGAGCAGACAAGCAGGAAAAAGTGTCTCGATCCTGCTTTTTCCAAAAACAGGTTGAAACTCACTGTCTGCAATGCCCGCTCCAAGGCAGTTTGAATAGCCATGGGTAGACTGCATGGTGTGGGATCAAGCTACCCCACTGGTAATTTAGTTTTTGTTGCCTCCCCACCATGCATGCACATGATTGCACAAACACACCATCTGCAGCCTCCATGTACCTCCCATGTCTGCCCAGAAGCTGTCAAAAGGCCACCCTTTTGATCAGCCACACATTTGCACGTACAATGTTCTGCCAATATAGAGCATCAGTGAGTTGGTGTGTGAGTGATACATTTACATAAACTTTGGAGCTGGCATAATTTTCCTTCTCTTGTTTGTAGTGGGATGAGAATATTTCCAATCAATCTTTCTATTTCTCAGAAAATATATTTTGAAATAAACAGATATTATGCTTCCTCCACTCCACTGGCATGAGATGGGTAGGATCTCAGAAAGAACATCTGATTGTGGCCTTCTCTGAGATTCAATTTAGATTGCTGTAGCCACTGAACTAAAAAGGGTTTATATCTGAGTGCAGTTGGCCCTCTGTATGCCCTGCCCTGCCCCTTCTCGCCCCACAATACATCAATTGGCTGCAGCGGAGGGGGAAGAGGATGTGCATGCTGGGCTCTGAGCACTGCTGAGAAAGCAAGTCCTCATGTGGCTGGTGTGGATTACAGACCCCAGTGGCCTATGCACCAGGAGAGGGAGGGAGGGAGGGAGGGAGGAGGAGTCCCATTGTCCTCAATGGCGGCCTGCTGTTGTGGACAATGGGACTTGAATATTTGTGAAATTTTGGATTCACTGGGGGCGGGGGCAGGAACATATCTCCTTTGAATCCGGAAGGACCACTGTGTGTGTATGTACGTATGTATGTATGTATGTATGTATGTGTGTGTATGTAATTTCAAGGAGCAAACCTTGAGCTTGCCATTTTATATAAGGGATAGCATTTTCCTGTACTATTGTATTTAATGGGACTTGAGCATACACTACTTTTGGTATCAATGGGGAGTCCTGGAACCAAATCCCTCTAGATACCAAGAACCCTCTGTCTACGTATTTACAATTTCAGTTTAAATATGCTGCCTGACATTCTTCTATCCCTCCTTCTGTCTCTCCTTCTTTCTTATGTATCCCAAACACACATATGGCTTATATAAATATGACAGCAATGACTATTACAGAATTACAACTCTTGTAAAAGTAGTTTTACCATATATGGATCAAGAAATGGCAGATGTGTCCAGCCTGGGGTCAGGAAGACAGTGCAAAGGCAGGCTTATAGATGAACATTAAGAAAATCACCATAGATGACCACAGCAGAGGATGAAGACATTGAAATAGTTCAAGATTTTACATACTTTGGCTCAATCATTAATCAAAAGGAAGGCTGCATTCAAGAAATCAATTGAAGATTAGGACTTGAAGGGCAGGTATGAAGAAACTAGACATGATCTTGAAGTGGAAAAATATATAGTTGAATATTAAAGTTGGGATTGTCTATGTCACCATATTTCCCATTTCTATGTATGGTTGGACAATGAAGAAAGATATACAAAGAAAATCAACTGATCTGAGATGTGGTGCTGGAGAAGAGTTCTACAGATAACGTGGACTGCTAAAAGGATAAATAAATGGGTCTTAGAGCAAATCAAACCTGAACTCTTCCTAGAAAGCAAGAGTATTAAATTGAGGCTGTTTTACTTTGGCCACATCATGAGAAGACATGACTGACCAGAAAAGACAATAAAGCTTAGAAAAGCAGAAGGCGGTAGGAAAAGAGGAAGAGAATATTCCAGATGGAAACACTCAATCAAAGGGTCTTTGAATCTGCAAGACCTGAGAAGGGTGGTTGATGACAGGATGCCTTGGAGGTCTCTCACTCATAAGGTTGCCATAATGTGAAGTTGATTTAATGGCAGTTGACCACAAGAATACTACAGTGGACCCTTGTTATATGCTGGGGTTTGGTTCCAAGATCCCCCATGTATAACAAAATCCGTGTTATGCTCAAGTCCCATTAAATATAATGACATGTCCCTTATAAAAAATGGAAAATCAAGGTTTGATATTTGAAATTTATACCTTTTTTAATATTTTCAAACCGTGGATGCTTGAATCAGTGTATAAAAAATCCGTGTATAAGAAGGGCCGACATTTGCCACATTTAATTACCTCTTCTTTTTAAATGACCCTTTAAATGAATCTGTCTTAAATATGTGTATTGGCATGTCAGTTATGACTGATACCACTATTTGGTCTTGATTTTTATAGAATTTTACAGTTGCAATAAACAAGGAAGTCTGCTTTTACCCATCCCTTATATTATTTACCCAGAGCTTTTAGGGAGGGGGAAAAAAGGATTTGTCAGTTAAGAGTGGCCAGTTCAGGAAGCTTAACAAAAGTCAGCTCTTATTTTTGATGACTTACGTTCTAGTCCCACACATTAAGGCTCATAAGAAAGCTTTCTTTCTTTCTTTCTTTCTTTCTTTCTTTCTTTCTTTCTTTCTTTCCATCCCTTCTTTATCATACAGTATGAATTAAAAGAAAATATAACTAAAATCAATCCACTGCAATAATGAGAAACACTTTAAAGAACAAATTGAATAAGTAGTAACATTGAAACCAAGTACTGAAAAATAATTTCAAAGCTCTAAACACACTGAGTAATGACTTCAATGGCAATTACTCTGAAATATGTATATATGAAATTTCAGCCAAAGGCCTGCATCTTATTGATTAATTTCATCTAGAGTAGACCCAATGAATCAATTGCTGAATGGTGAGTTAACCCATACATAAATCCTACTGATTCAATGGGTTTACTCTAGTAGGATGGCAACTAGTAAGGTTCAGGCCAAAGAGTTCAAGTATAACTGAACTCTAGAGAGTCCCATTGCAGCAGCCAGAGTTGTTCTTCCAGTTATGAGAAGGACCTTTGTTGTACTATTGAGACTTGAACAAATGATGAGCTTTCATCACCTATTTCTGTCAGTTGTGGGTCTTAAAAGGCACATTTCCCACACACAAAAAGGATGGCTTTGGATTTACTGGAGCCAAAATTACACCATTATGCAAAGAGCAGTCCAAGATGGGTGTGTAGCTGGTGTAGCTAATTTTCATCCCATTGCTTTTTTTTTGGGTGTGTGTGGAGGGGGGGAGGAGTTATTTAAAAAACCTAGTAAGCTGAAATGCCTGATAAATCTGATTTTGGTATGAGCAAGGGGACTTAAGGCCTCTACAGACTAGCACTTTGTGCCAGCCTGTGGGTGGAGTCAGGGCTCAGCATCCTGATGATGCTTGCACTAACTCCGCCCCCACAGTGCCATGATGGTGCCCACCACTCCAGATGGCATGTGCCATCATGACACACCTCCGGCGCTGTGTCCAAATGATGCAGTGCCAAAGAGGCACCATAGAGCTGTGCCGTCACGGCTATGGTGCCCCTTGGAGGGCACAAAAAGCTGCTTTTTGTGGCTCCTTTTGCACCCTCCAGAAGCCAGATTGGGGTCGTGGCGTGAGGTTGTTGTGGCCTTGATCCAGCCAGGTAGGGGTCAGCCTTCCACCACTCCTTAATGACAATCTGTATAGCCCCTTAGTGTAGGGTGAGTGATCAGTATCACTAATACTGATGGTGACATATAGGATGATTCGACCCAGTATACCTAAGTGGTAGGTGAGCTAGTCAATAAGAAAATGTAGGATGGGCAACCTGTGGCCTACAGAGTGCACGTGGATCCTAGATCCCACTTCCATGGCCCCTAAAGTTCCTCACCAGTCCCCCAAAGCCCTCTTTTTAAAATGGCATAATTTGGGGTCATATTTTTTTCTCAAACCATACAGAACACTTCCCAGTTTCCTCAAACATATGAAAATTCTCTCACTCCCACATGTACCTCAGAACTCTAGTACTAGCAAATTTCTCCAGCAGCTCCTTGCAAAAAGGAGCCACACAAAGCAGTCCCAGTACTCCTTATTGTGATTTAGAGAAGGACAGTGAAGAAAAATGGGGGGATCTGGGCTTGCTATGGGAGGAATGCAACTAGTGAGGGTGTCTGGGGAAGATTGTCCTCTGGCCTGCATACTGATATGCACCACTGCTTCATAATCTTAAAAACAAGATTTAGGCGGGATACAGATCGACCCTTTGGGGCAGCCTGTACCTGCCCCTTTCCCCGATGGATTGGGGCCTCAGCGGCCACAGCGGCAGCCCCAGATGCCCCAATCCTCTGCTTTTTCAGGCCTCAGGGAAGCAGCAAAATGCTGCTTCCCTGAGGCCTGGAAAGGGGTGTCCTTGGGTCTTCACGCCCCAAGGACACCCTGACAGTGGCGGGAAGAGAGAGAAAGGGGCAGCTCGGCCCCTTTCTCTTCCATATTGCTGGTGTGGCCATGTAAAGGCCGCGCCAGCGATATGCGCTGCGAAAAGAGCTCTGTTTTGGAGCTCCTTTTGGTGCTGATGAAAGGGCATCAAGGTGCCCTGCAGCAGCACCAGGACGTAACGGCCACATCACACCATTTGGATATAATGCGGCCCTCACGTCAAAATGGCAGCTCCCATGTAGATAGGGTGCTGCCATTTTGACGTACTGAGTACATACTAGTGTTAGGGAGCGTCTGAAAAGGACGCTCCCATACAACCCTAGCATCTACTCAGTACATGCTTTTGGGCCCATCTGTACAGGGCCTATATTAACTAATTGACAGGCAGGCAGGCAGGCAGGCATGAATCAACACTTAAAACAACTGATTGTTTTCCAGGTTAGCCATATAATTTCCTTCCATTTTTCTTTTCTTTTCCTCCCATGCCAATTCTGACTCTAACAGATGATAAAGCAGCAAAAGCTGTACTTTGTTTATTAAACAGCAAGTCACTTGTTTTTTATGGCTGCATTTAAGCATGCCTGCATTTTTACTCGGATCCCCTGGCATGATCATTATTACCTTCCATCTGTTTCTGTCCATCGGATTGTGTTTGATGCTCTTGTGCCCTTCCCTAGCTTTGAGACTGAAGCATTTCAAGTCATTGCAACACTGTCAGCCAAGGTATATGTGAATAAACAACTAGACAAACACAAACCTCTCTCAACTGCACTACTTGACAACAGAAATGACAATTGCTTTCTTCTTTTTATAATGGTGAAGATTTATTTTGTTCTTGACTCTGATTGTAAGCAGATGTTTGCAAGAGAAAATGAAAAGACAGTATTAGTTTGCCTCCTTTAAAAGGTAAAACATATTATTGTAGTGGTTATTGTTTTAAATAACACCAGCACCTGATTGTACTGAGCAAGTGGTTCATATATCAAGATTACCAAGGGATCATTCAGTCTTTCCTTTGTCTTTCCTTCCATTTCTTTTAAAGCCATATTCAGCTTCAATCGCAAAACACTAATCCAGCCTAAATTCCACTGGAACGAGTGATTTACTGAAATAATCTTGCTACTGATATGAAAAAAAGTTAGGAGACTTTCTTACAGTAAATACATTGTATTTCAAGAGTTTGATCAGTCAAAATACACTTCATCTGAAATGCTGATAGGTACAGAAACTCAATGATCTTAGTTTTTGTTGTTTTCACATCACTTTCCTGATGCTCTTCTCTATGAATGACTAGCATGAGTTCAGAATCCATCCACCTCAAGACAGTATGCATGTAACTCCAAATTAAATTGTGACCTCCACATGGAGAGAGACATAGGCCCGTTTTGCACGGGCCAAAAGTACATGTGTGGCACGTACTAGGGTTAGAAAGGGGTGTCCTTTACGGATGCCCCCAAACCTAGTACCTGCCGAGCACGTACAAAATGGTGGCGCCCATTCTACATCATTACTGCTTTTTACGGCTTCTTTTTGCTGTGCGGAGGAGTCACACGGTTTGGCCGCTGAGGCTCCTCCGCGCAGCAAATGAGGGCACTTTACAGACCGCCCTTTTGGGCGGTCTAGAAAGCGCCATAGTTTAACAAAATATTCAGCATACTTTTGGTCACCTTATAATAATAAAATAATGAAACTTTTATTTGTATACCGCTTTTCCTTCCGATCAAAGCGGTTTTACATCATTAAAACTCTATGATCCAAGTCATAGTACAATATATCAACAGTACATACAATTTCAAAAATAGAATCAATTTTTTTTAAGAAGATATATAACAGCAGTCGGGCGTTAGGTAGAAAAGTTCATCCATCTGTTAGGGACCAGCTTTACAAATCGGGAGGGTTTGCTATCCGGAAGAGATAGGTTTTTAGGCCCTTCTTAAAGGATTCCAATGTCAAGCTAAGTCGAATCTCTTCCGGAAGCACGTTCCAGTGAGTTGGAGCTGTTGCAGAGTAGGCTCTTTGATGTGTTACTGCCAATCTTACTTTTGGCCGTTCAAGGACATATTTCCCTGTTGTTCTGAGGGTGTGGGGTGGATTATGTAGGGAGAGGCGCTCCCTCAAGTAACTCGGGCCTAAGCCATGTAGGGTTTTATAGGTAATGACCAACACTTTGTATTGCACCCAGAAGCTAATTGGCAGCCAGTGTAAAGATTTTAGTACTGGTTTAATATGGTCGGTTCTAGAAGTTCCCGTGACCAATCTGGCTGCAGTGTTTTGAACTAATTGAAGCTTCCGGACTTGGTACAAAGGTAGCCCCATGTAGAGTGCATTACAGAAATCCAAGCGAGAGGTTACCAGTGCATGTACTATCGTTTCAAGGTCCTTTTGGTCCAGACAGGGACGCAGTTGGCGTATCAGCCGAAGCTGGTACCAAGCACTCCTGGCCATCGCATCAACTTGAGATGATAACTGTAACGATGAATCCAGGAATACTCCCAAACTGCGAACTTTGTCCTTTAGGGGGAGCGTAACCCCGTCGAGGACTGGATGGCAAATTTCCCTGTCTAGGTTTGGGGCACCTATCACGAGTACCTCAGTTTTTTCTGGATTCAACCTGAGTTTGTATTCCCTCATCCAGCCCATTACTGACTCCAGACAGGCATTCAGGGAAGAGATGCCCTCCTTAGTCGCTGCATCAGCTGGAGGTATGGAGAGATAGATCTGGGTGTCATCAGTGTACTGATAACACCATACTTCTGGATGATCTCTCCCAGCGGCTTCATGTAAATGTTAAACAGCATGGGGGACAAAATGGCGCCCTGGGGGATGCCAGATGTCAACTCTCTTTTACGAGAGCAAGTGTCCCCCAGCTTCACCATCTGGAACCTTCCTGAGAGATAGGATCAGAACCACTGGAGTGCAGTGCCCCCGATGCCCATTTCCCCCAGGCGTTCCAGAAGGATACCATGGTCAATGGTATCGAAGGCCGCGGAGATGTCCAAGAGCACCAACAGGGCTACGCTTCCCCTGTCAATGCCCAGACGGAGATCATCGACTAAGGCGACCATGGCAGTCTCAACCCCATATCCCACTCTGAAGCCAGCTTGAAATGGATCCAGATAATCGGTTTCATCCAAGACAGCTTGGAGCTGAGAGGCGACTGCCCTCTCGATTACCTTGTCCAGGAATGGTAATAAGGAGACTGGCCTATAATTACTCCTTAAGGGTCAAGGTCAAGGGAGGGTTTCTTCAATAAAGGTTTTACTATAGCCTGTTTTAAGGCGGATGGAAATATCCCTTCCCAAAGAGAAGTATTTATTATGCGATGTAATGCAATTTTTACAACATCTCCTGCCTGCACGGTCAACCAAGAAGGGCAAGGATCGAGAGGGCATGTTGTTCTCTTCATGCGACCAAGAAGCTTGTCCATGTCCTCAGTACTTACAAACTCAAACCGATCCAGAATAACCTTGTTTCCAGAGTCACTGGACGCCTCTCTTACAGGTTCTGTCATAAGACCAGCATCAAGATCAGCCCTTATCCAAGAGATAAGGTCATTAAAGGCATCACAGCAGGCTATAGTTGGTTCCAATAGGGGGTTCAGGGTGGCCGGAGGTTTAGTTAATTCCCTAACCACCCTGAACAGCTCTGCTGGACGAGACTCTGCCGATGCAATCTGTGCAGCACAGAACGAGTTCTTTGCTGCATCAATTGCCACTCTGTAGGAATGTAACATGTTCTCATGGAGTGTCTTGTCCGATAAGTTCTGATGTTTCCCCCAGTGGCGCTCTAGTCGTTGAGCAGCCCGCTTCATCTGGCAAAAATCTTTAGTATACCAGGGTCTTTTATTTGAAGCAGGCCGGTAAGGACGCTCAAAAGAGGAATCATGGCTCCATGGTTGAGCACCTGTTTTGTCTCCTGAAGGTCCCTGGTTCAAATCCTAGCATCCCTAGCTGAGAGGATCAGGGGCCAGATGGTGGGAATGATCTCTGCTGGATATTCTGGAGAGCTGTTACTACCCAGCGAAAACAGTACTAGTACAAACCAATAGTCTGACTTATATATGGTACAGCAACTGAATGAATGCTTCTTACATATATATTGACTTACAAATTTCTATTGGGACTAGCCAGGGCTAAAAGTTGGTTTTAATTGTAGTTATCTGCTTGAAAATAGAAAAGTGCATTTGTGTATGGTTACAGTATGGAAGCCTCAGTCTTCAACAGAAGTGTAATGTTGGCACTTTACAGAGCGCTCAAAAAGGGCGCTCTGCCGGTGCCTGTGTTTGCTGTGCGAGGGAGCCACAGCAGACAAACTGCGCGGCTCTTCCATGCAGTAAAAAGAACCCGCAAAAAGCGGGTTCTTCTTGCAGCACAGTTGTGATGCCACAAGGTGCCAATGGTGCACTTGCGGCGTCACACCCGCGCCGTGACGTGCGGACGCTAAGCATCCGTCACATCAAAATGGTGGCGCCCATGTGTATAGGGCACTGCCATTTTGACGTCCCCAGTATGTACCAGGGGTGAGGCCTGATTGGACGCTGCGTCCTTGGCCAACTACTTGTATGTACTGGGGGCGGAGCCAAGGCCCATCTGTAACGGGCCTTAGTTTTTCTAAAGCCTCTTATATTCCAAATAGTTTTATACTATCCAAAGGATTCCATATCTGTTTTCCCCTTCAATGTTGTATGTTTGTTTTAATTTTATTATTTTTATTATTATTTTTAGGTCTATTGCATTTGTTTTCTTGTTGTGTGCCTTCAAATCAATTCTGACTTATGGTGACACTGAGGTGAACCTATCATGGGGTTTTCTTGGCAAGGTTTGTTCAGATGATGCTTATCATTGCCTTCCATTTAGACATGGACTATATGACTTGACCAAGATCACCCAGAGGGTTTGCATGGTTAAGTGGGGAAACCCTGATCCCCAGAGTCATAGTCCAACATTCAAACCACTAGACGGCACTGGCTCTGTATTATATTTGTACATAATGGTATTTTAAGATAAAGAAACAAAAGCATGAATAATAATTAAATAAATAATCACTGACATAGTTGTGATGTTGATATCTGTCAAGATGGAAAAGTTTTACAGTGATTGGAAATCTTGTGATGCCAGTTTATTACGTTTATTGAGAGGAAAATAATAGCCAGCATCTGGCCATTTGCTCTTTTAAGTACCTTTTAAGTATTACTGAATTCACTATGGAAGCCTATCTTAATGCTAGGGCTGTGTCTGCTTTAAGTTTAATTTCTACTGCACGCTTTAACAATTACAAAACCATTCTCATACCACATTAGTTCTAGACCATTTCCATCTTCTTGCATATTTGGTATGCATTTCCCCAGATGTTTGCATTTTTGTGCATTTTCCTCACTGTTTGTGCACATTTTCCAAATAAACATATTCTTAGCAGTACACATTAACTTATGTATAATTTGTATACAAAAGGAAAAAAAGGAAGTGATACAATATGATGCTTTTGGCTTCCTCCCCATGTTAGAAAACAAAAAGGTTTATATTCTTGCTATTATATTTGTTTATTTTTTAAAAAAACCAAAACAACCCCTTCCATTACTGAGAATTTTGTTTCTATCCCTACTTAGCTTGCTTACTTTTATTTCCATTAACAGAACTAAAAAGTTGATTAACTTTGGCTGAACTGTGCACAGTGGCTGAAACTTTAACCTTGTCATAAACCTGATCAAATACAAATACGTTGGGAGAGAGTGTAGGCAAAGTCTCCCCCCCGACCCAAGTGTTGGGAGATTGTAAAAGTGAGGTTTTGTATAAGACCTCATTCCACACAGAGGAATGTCATCTCTTTTTAGTTTTCAAGTATTTTGCCTCATTATGCACATTGCCATACTCACTTTATTTCATTATGAGACTGGTGGCACCTTTAAATTATTTATTTCCCATTTTTGTAAATAGGAGGAAATGGTTCCTCTGATAGGCAATTCAGGTTATTGCTTATGAGTGCCATCAAGTTACAGATGCATTGAAGTGCAACAGAAATGAAATACCTATCGCCCTGCTGCCGACGATGTGTCCAAAAAGCTAAGTTTTAATGGCTTGTAATATATTTTGTCACTGGAAGTCACTTTCACAACTCACTGTGCAACAAATCATTTTAACTCTTGCCAATCTTCCTTCTGGTTTCATGGCATCAATTAATGTCCATGTTCTGGCTGTTTCCATACCCCTTCCCAAACTTTATCATATCATATACAACAATGTTCCACATCTCTGTGAGTTTGTCTGTCTCTCCACCTTCTTTTAATTTCTTGAATCACTTTATTGTCAAAGGCCAAAAATTAATTTATCGTACTGGATTGTTTGAGGTATCTGCCCTATATTCTTTAAGAAAGCAACTACCTATGTGCCTCACATTCACATTTCACCCAAACTGTCATGTTTTTTAAAAGTCAAGAATGGATTTGGGCTTGCACAGATGACTAATAATAAATATGCTTATTCTTAGGAAATACATGCAAATGACACTATAGGACTTTTGGAACCAGCAACATTTTATTCTACTTCTCACTAACATGGATGCAGGGTTGAGAGAGAGTTGAACAGATAAGGAATGAAGCAACTGAGATAAGATTGTAACTGAACAAGCTCCTGTCCTGGATACCTGTAAGGATCATTGGATCTGGAAATAATTTTATTAGGTTGGCATTTCTCAGTGAGAATATCCACTTTATACCTTCTGAGAATCATTGTGAAACAAAGCACATATTGCCTCAGAAATCTGGATGTCTCTGAGATATTGTGGGTTTTAGAGAAATCAGTTGCATACAAAAGTATGTGCACATTCTGAAAATCTACATTTGGCTAAAAATGTGTTCCAGAGAAACATACATATAAGCATCATTTATCAAATGAAAGAAAACAATAGAAAAATGAATGCAACAAAAAAAGGGACAAAAGTGTTCAGGGGTGTATGGTATAAGAAGGCCAAGTGAGAATTCTGTACCACCAAATGAAATTTTACTTTGACCTTTGTTGTGAGAGCGAGACCCAGAAAATTATTCTAACCTTGAACATTAACATTTGCAATGCTCACATTCTTTTGGTCACTTTGCCAATTCCTTTTCTTTGAGCCAAACACCTGCACAGGCTGGCTGGAAGGGAACCATCAACTGATAATGCAGGCAGAGCCAGTAAATTGCTAGCAGCTAGAAAGCATGCTTGCCTGTGGGAATCCGTTGTGAGAAAGGCATTGGCCAAGCAGTCCAAATCAAGGGAGGTGATAAGAATCAAGATCAGATATTGGGAACAGGAATGCTGGCCAGGAAATGGACAAGTTGCTTCCAGCACTAGCCTTAGGCAGATTCAGCCATTAAATGGCCTGACACCAGCTGGTCCTAATCAGGGCTTGTTTGTTGCTGTTTGACCTGCAGCCTGGCTGTGCATCTTCATTCTGTCTTTTGTTGTATCCTTTTGTCCCTCCTCCTTGATTGAGGACTTAAGGCCACTGCTGTGTCCTTTGCCTCATCAGCAGGTGAGTCTTGCCCTTATCCTGCTGGCTGAGGTTGCACTTCCACAAGATGAGTTGGCTGAGGCTGCTCTGAAACAGTGAGAGTTGCAGGCTATTCCCTGTCTGGAAGACTTGTTGGGTCCCTTCTTCGGCCTCCTCATCAGACTCTTCCTCCAGGTCCCAGATCCTGGCCCATGACACATCTAAACTGCATTTTTAAATGTTTGACTGAAATGTTAAGTTATGGCTAGAAATGCTAGAAATTTGGAGAATGAAGAAAATTTAGATAAACTGATTTCTTATTTGGAGACAGTGCCCCCATTTTGCTGCCCCCTTGTAGCTATACCCCTGAAAATGTCTATGAATTTCCCTGCATGTATTCAAAACAGTTTCACAGCCTGATACAAACAAAGTTTGAATGTGCAAGGCTGGACAGACTGTGGTGAGGTCATTATGATCACCCTATTGTACTGACTGACTACCTTGTTGAGCAATTTAACACTTTGCAAGTGAGATATATTGGGAGGAAAACTGAACCAATTCTTTAAGTAAAGGCTCACTAATTCTGGAGGGAATCCATAGGCCTTTTATGTGAGTAGTACATTATGTGTGTAATGTGTCTATGTATGGCTACACATTCAACAATAGAAATATTGCCAATCCTGATAGTTCTGATGAAATTTGTTTTCTGGAGAAACCTCCTTTCTCAAAATACTCTCTCACATTCATAGTATGTTTGATGACCATGTTGTATCTGGAATATCATAAAATGGAGCTTTAACCTCTCCAAGTCAGACAGTCATTCCCCACCATGAAAGTCATCAGACATTTGCAGTCCTGGAGTGGAGTCATTCCTCTCAGTAGTATTTCAGCTGATGCACATTTATTCTATTACAAATACAGAGCTGAAAGGGCTCTTTCTTTGCTTTGGTATTCTTCTCTATGGCACCAGCATGTAAACTTCATTCCCCACCTGTCTAACTGCATTGCAGACTAATATACTTTACATTAGCTATTACTTCTACAAATTCTCATTTTCTTTGTCAAATGATGCATGAAAGTTTGAATCACTATAGCTTAATAGAGTAAGCATCTTATCAGTGCAGTATATCAGAGGCACTCCTCTCAGAACACCCAAGGACAGTTTTCGCACACAAAGAGAGAGAAAGAGTTCCTTCAGTTCCTTCCAAGCTCTGCAGTTTTCTTTCTCTTACTTTCCCAATTTTAAACTATAGAGCCTTCTAACCCTATTATAGCCTTTAATATTTCATGGGTATTATCAGTTATGTTTAGCTTGGGAATGGAATTTGCTTTGTTTTCATAGCTTTTCTGTAAATACCATATATGCTCAGCTATAAGCTGACTTCATGTATAAGCCAAGTGCAGGTTTTGTGATCAAAATTATAGATTTTGATATGACATGTGGATAAACTGAGGGTAAAATTTAGGGACATGCAACGAAGGTTGTAAAGGATGAAGCAAAGAAAAAGTGATGCCAAATAATGTACAAAATTCTGGCAGGCAGAACTGTTTATGCTCATCCTAAAGGATGTATGGTGGGGGGGGGGGGAGTCAGTGCTTCTTTTAGGTCTTGCCTATTGCCACCCTATTCAGAAACATTATTTTAGTACATGAGTCATGTGGTAGCAATGAATAAGCATAAAAATAGAGAACACAAATATAACACAATCAGATTATTATAATTGCTTATTATTCTTTTCATATTTCATAACATATTAATGATTGAACATGACAGTTAATTAGTACAAATTTAAATTTAATAAAACAATAGTATTAACTATGAAATGCTTTAATTTGAACATATGAGAATAGAACAGAACAGAATAGAATTGTAGTATAGTCCATAAAAATACAACTGTTCTGTCACTGTGTTTGGCAGATCAATAGTAAGTGTATAGATTAGATCTTAGATGGGGCAAAGGGCAATTTTGACCTTCCAGATGTTATTGAATATTAAAGCCACTCAGCACCAGCCCCACTTTTGCTTTATAGCTATACCTACACCTTCTACATTGCTATGGGGCACACCCCAGAAGTTATGTAGTAGTTTGTAACACACACTGTTCTTCCAGATTATGAGGACTGAAGTTATAACTTACCATGGTGTACATGAGCATCCATTGCTGTGGTGGCATCAGTCTCTTTTGACAAAATTACTAGGAGTCATCTAATTTATTACAAAGCTTGGGTGGAGGGACAAAGGGTAGGGAATACTTTGTCAAATTAGTTGATACTCATTTCATTATGTCATCAAAGTGGGTTTGAGGAAAAATCAGTGCATGTCCATGGTATAGTGAGGCACACTTAAACAAGAAACTAACTGCAGTGGAGCTAAATTTAAAATTTTGCCTTTATCATGAAAGGGATAAATGAGATGCCAGGAATGGGCAGGGAAGATTATTGCTTTGTTTGCATGGGTGTATTTGTCATGTGAATTAAACATAAGAAAGTGGACAGCCCTATATCATCAGCCAGTGTTAGACTAATATCCATCCTCTTTGCATCTGCCTACAGTTTCACAAACTGATATGAACAAAGAATGGAACATGAACGTAGGTTGAAGTTGAGGAAGGAACAAAGTTAGAATTTAGGTTTTTCCCATTACCAAGTGAAATTTCTTAGGAAGAGTTCTTCAGATCTTTAACATGTGATTAATATTTCACATAAAGTTAGAAGGTACTGTATACTTTCACTTAGGGGCAAAATAGGCAGCCAGAAGGGGTGGCTTGAAAATGTAAATATGCACATATGTGCACATATACACACACACACACTTCTGCTCTCCTTCTCTTCCTTCTTCGCTATACCAGTTCCCAGTTCATTTGGAATGCATGGCTGTCCAAAATATATATTCAGTTTTCCTTTTTGTTATTCTTGTTCTAAATGGCTATAACTGGAAAACTTGAAAAGCATTGATTAAATATGTGCAGCTATTGGTCTCACTACTAATAACCTCCACTTATATGGATGATACTGGTTTCAAATTGAGTTATAAATGCAAGAACGAGAAAGAAAGGGAAATCAAGGAAACACAATTAAAATTAAAAGTATCAACAGAGTTGGGTTATTTAAACCATTTGCAAAGCTACTTTGCAGGTACTAAGTACTGACCAAAAATTTTAAGAAAAGAGTGGCTGGCTCCAGCATGTTCACTCAAACGCTGTTAAAACACTGACCTTTGAAGTCCTCAATTACTTATTAGAACCGGATTTTTTACCTCTGAATATCCTTTCTAAACTTGCTTAAGAGCTCATATCGATCTCTTAGTGAAAGGTCACTGGGTCTTGCCATGTTACCTGAATTTTCATTATTTCCCCATAAACTATGACATTTCAAAAATGTCAGGATCTAAGGAAATCTACACAATATGGAGATGGAAGGAGAGCAGAGTATGTTTATTCCATTTTCCCCATAGCAAGTCACATCACTGTGATGAATATATGCATTGGATGCTGTCAGCAGTCCAGGTGAACAAAGATGGTATATCCCTTTTAATGCATAACATGCGTGTCTTCAGACCTTTGACAGATATTTTGGTTTACATTCAAGCAACTGGAGAACATTGGATTGGGGCAGAACTTTACAAGTTACTTTTAAGAAGAATGAATGTGTCCCAAAGCATCTACCGCTACTGAATTATGGATGGGTTCAGCATATCCTTATATTCCTTCTTCTTAAAAATAACTTTTCAAGCTGTGGAGTGAGGACAGTTCTAAATAATCAAAGATACTGTCAAGAAAGCCCAGGGCAAACCAGATTCTCTCCACTCACCAACAGTAAAATGGAAAAAAAAAAACTTTTCTCCATCTGCCACTTCTTATTTCCATTACAGTGAACAAAATGACATTTCCAGAATGTCTTATGTGTTGAAATTCCATGAGAGTGAGGATTCAGGGTGTTGGGACTGTTGGCAAGTTAGGACAATGTTAATGTACAAGGATGGGCACCTCTGGTGGATATTGTTGGTCTGTATTCCACTCTGGGATCCTTTGCAAGTTTCACAGATTTTCAAAAATAACAAAACAAAGGACTGAAAGTAGAAGTTTGATTCTCCTCTTCATCTTCTTTTTTTTAAAGGGTGTTCCCTGAGATTAAACAGTGCAAGAGGGTATGCAACAGCTTTAAAAAGTGCATTGTTATTCCTGAAGTTTTCAGAACAAGTGCTTCAATTTTTCCCCTCAGAAAAATATCAATGAGGAACATGGCAAGGTTAAAAGTCAAAACCAGCCTTACTGGCTCCCATGTTGCTCCCAGGGCCATTCTTAGTGTGCTCCTTTAGCCCTTCCATTTAACAAAATTATAGCATAATGGTTCTACTTTGCCTGTCATATTTAGTATGAAAGGTCTCCATCATTACTGATTGTTGACAGCAACCAAGAGATGATTGTCCACAGACACTGGTCTTTTCAGACATTCACAATCATTGTGTGGTTGTCAGTGTGTAATGTTGGGACCCTATCAGTCTATATTTTGAACATGCACTGAAATGCTGGCACAAGATAGGACAATTTGCTTACAGGCACAACCACTACTTGAAGTGAATATATGATAACACTAAGCAGGGTTTGTATTGGTTGATTCTACTGTTTCAATTGATTGATTCATTTAGGCATTCATGCATTTTTGTAGTACCTCATCCCAAAACATAGCTGGGCATTTGTTTTAAACCTTCCTACTGTAACAAAAGCAAACACCCCAAATTTCTATCCATCTGATGTTTCTCATGAACCATAAATGGTTGGCTTAACCTGAGCGGAAGAAGAAATCCCATTGGTTGCTTTGATTCATCAAAACTTTTCTTACATCTAGCAAAACAGATTACGATCATTCAAGGATTTTCTCCACCTTGGGACTTGGAGCATTCTAGCATGGCATTTCTTTTGTCAGATGCATCAATTCCACTGAAAAGGTGACATTTGCATGTTACAAGGACTGTTGGCTTGCAATACCTCTGGGATAGGATGCCTAACACACATATAACCTTACTATTCTGTTTTGAAGTTATTTAATTCAACAAACAGGCTTGATTATAATTCACTTTGTGCCATCCCTTTGCCCATTCCATTTATCTTCAAGAGGACTTTTGACATGATCATTGTGTTGCTCCACAATCTGTCCATCATTTTAAATGGCCAAGTAGAGAGCTGAAAAGAAAAAGGGAGAAGGATCCCTAAATTATTACTATAAGATACAGCATATTGGAATCAAAGGTCCAAAACACATGGGTCAAAAGTACTGGCTTCGGGCTGATCTGGGAACATGGCGTTCAGATAATGTCCACCCCCAGATCAGGCCGATCCACCTGTGGCTCAAACCTGGCTGCAAAAGGAGTCCAAAAAAAGGTCCCTTTGCTGGTGGTCCATTGTAGATAACATGGTGGCTGGTCTAGGGACCACAGAATCTGGTCACCTATATCAAATGGGGAATGATAGGGGTGGGCCACTCCTTTTGCCCTGTCCACTCAACCTTCTAGTGACACATCAAAACTATGTTTTTTTAGCATAGTTTCAGATAATCTTGGTATATACATATGAGGGGATGCTGAAATATTCTCAGCCCAAACAAGAAGGTAATGCCACGAGTTGTGAAACTTTACATGATATGCCACATTTTCACCCTGAAATTTGACACATTTGTCACACCATTTCTCAAGTTTTTCTAACTCTTCAAAAATATTCTGTTCATTGAAATACTACTCTGCTTCTGTTATCATCTCAGAAGCATTTGAACAGTTCCTTCTATTCAAACTCTTGGTGAGGTTTGGGAACAGGAAACTCAGCTGCAACAAGATCTGGTGAATTGGATGGATGGTCTCTGGGAGAAATTTACTACAACCCTTAAAGACCAGGCTGATGACGACCTCCCAGAGGACATTTCTGCAACCGCTCCCAATTTATGGAATGGCCTGCCGGATGAGATCCATCACATTAACAATATAGAGAGCTTTTAAAAAGCCATTAAGATGGATCTCTTCCGGCAGGCCTTCCCAGAATAAAATACTCAGCCACGGACAAGACTTCCTATCTAGTGATTCTGCCCATGATGACTTTTTGTTTGTTTGTTTGTTTGTTTGGATTAGTGTATATATAGCTGTATTTTAACTTGCTGTATGCTGCTTTGATTGCTTGGCAAAAAGCGAGATATAAATAAGTTTTATTATTTATTTTTATTATTATTTATTATGGTTTATGTACTCAAACTCAAATTCTTGAAAATACCCACTGACCTGTCAATGCGGTGAGCAAGGGCCCCAAGAAAAGGATAGGACAAAGGCAGCTTCCCTCACTGCTTTCCCTTCATGCCTCCTTTCATCAGCACAGCAAATTAAATTAGTATTCTGTATTAACTGTTCTGTCCTTCTGAAGCGCCATCAAAATACCTTTCTTAATCCAAAAAACTGTGGCCAAGACCTTTCCTGTTAAGTTTTGAGACTTGAATTTCTTGGCCTTGGAGAACCCGAGTGTCTCCACTGCAAGGTAGTCTCCAGGTCATAGTGATGTAACTGTATTTCATCAACAGGGATTAATCATTCCAAAAAATGATCATTAGATCACTCAGAAGGTTACAAAATCAACTTGTGGGTATCCACTTGATGTCATTACTGGTTAGCATTCAAACATTTTGGCACCCACTTGGATGATAGTTTCTTCATAGCCAACTGCTTATGAATTATAAAGCCAGTGTATTCCTAGTTAAGTATTAATTGTGCTATGCAACATGATGTAACTGAGTCAAGACACTTAATGTGCAACTGAATGTGTAACAAAAAATGCATGCACATCCATGAATAGTGGAATCTCATGTTGAAAGCTTCTAAAAGTTGAACTGAATATCTCTGCTCTTCCTCAAGACAAAAATGTCCATTCTCCTCTATAGGGATGTAAGACATCAACATGATTCTGTCCAATAACATTTACTTTAGGATCAGTTAATACAAAAATTTAAATAACTCTTTCTCAGCACTTGGTAACTGTTGGCAAAATGTGTAGACACTGTGGTGAACAAACTGATGTAGAAGTCACTTGATTTGAGAAGTAAAAATGCCACTATCCTATCATGGCAGCATTCCCCCCTCATGTGCCAGTGGCACCATATCTGTACACATTGACAACAACAGTTTCTTTCTTTCCTGAAAAATCTACATGAAGTAACAGACATTTGCTTGTGGATTGGCACCAGTCCAGGAACCATCACTTTGAGTAGCACAAACAAAAACAATACAATACATCAGAAAGCTTTTCTCCACTGTTCCTCATCTGTGACTCAGAGAAACTTTTTCTTTCCAACTATGCCTGCTCTAAGAGTGAAATTCACATGATACTGTATCAAATAATAACATCCTTTGTAAATTTGCCGTTTGTTTCATCCAGGATAGAATAAACACTTTCTCTATGGCCTCATGTTCTTCGTAATAATTTCTATTTTCTCTTTTCAGGTAACAGAAATTCCCACATATAATATTTGAGATGTTTTTTCTGGATTTCAGTATTGCAGTTACAGATGCATAACCTGGAGCTACAGATCTTTAAATGATCTATATTCAGTAAGACTGTATAAGCTCACTATAAGGCTGCGTAAATGCCCCTAACCTACCCTAATAGCCTTAACAACTTAATAATAATAATATAATAATAATAATATTTATTTGTATACCGCCCTGTGGCGAACCAATGCGGGCGGTTGACAACAGTGATTATAACAGCCTTAATAGCCTTAATAGCCTTAACAACTTAACAGTTGTTAAGTGAAGGATGAAGAATGCCCATTCAGCTGCCACTGGGGCACAAGAAGAACAATGTTCCCAACCCTCTCCTGTCAACAAGCAGAGCTGTGACAATCAAAATCAGAACCTCTGGAGCAGTTACTTGTCACAGCCTCACTCATTGGTAAGAGAAGGTGGAAACATCATCCTTCTTGCAAGCTGATTGATAGTCAAACAGAACACCCTTTCCCAATCTACCTACTAGCTGTTAAGTTAGGTGAAGGAAGTTGGGACAGGAGATGTTTCTTTGTTGTGTAAACATTATTAAGTAGCAGATGTACAACACTGGCAAATAATTTTATGATCCATGCAGTTTGGAATGCAGCTATATGCACATGGAGTTCCAGTATATTTGCATATTTCATTTGCTTATACAGTACATTTGCATACATTTGCA
>NC_056525.1:113384687-113399420 GCF_019175285.1 Sceloporus undulatus
TGTTTCTATCCCTACTTTAGCTTGGCTTACTTTTATTTCCAATTAACAGAACTAAAAAGTTGATTAAACTTTGGCTGAAACTGTTGCACCAGTGGCTGAAAACTTTTAACCTTGTCCATAAAACCTGCTAATCAAATAACAACATACGTTGGGAGAGCAGTGTAGGCACAACGTCCTCCCCCCGCGCCCCAATGTGTTGGGAGATGTTTAAAAAGTGAGCGTTTTGTATAAGACCTCATTCCACACCAGAGGAATCTGTTCCATTCTCTTTTTTAGTTTTCTTAAAGTATTTTGCTCATTATGCTACCATTGCCATTACTCAACTTTATTTCATTATGAGACTTGTGTGCACCTTTAAATTATTTATTTCTCCCATTTTATGTAAATAGGAGGAAATTGGTTCCTCTGATTAGGCAATTCACGGTACTTCGCTTATGATAGTAGGCCGAACTTCAATAGTTACAGCATTTGCGCATTGACAGTTTGCAACACGACAATGACAATTTGACCGTCATTCGCCCTGCTGACGAGATTCCGATCGTCATGATGTACAAAAAGGCCCTCGAAGTTTTAATGGCTTGTTAACTATATTTTGCTTTAACTGTGAAGTCCACTTTCACCATAACTCAACCTGTGCACACAAATCATTTTAACTCTTGCCAAACAACTCTTCCTTCTGGTTTCATGGCCATTAACATCTAATGTTCCATGGTCTGGCTGTTTCCCATACCCTCTTCCCAAACACTTTATCATCTTCATATATCAACAATGTTCCACATCTCTGTGAGTTTGTCATCGTCTCTCCACCTTCTTTATACTTTCTTGAATTTCATCCTTTATTGTTCAAAGGCCAACAATTAATTTTATCTGTACTAGATTGTTTGAGGTTATCTGCGCCCTTATATTCTTTAAGAAAGCAAACTACTCTATGTGCTAACCATTCCACATTTTCACCCACAACTGTCATGTTTTTTAAAAAGTCACAGAATGGATTGGGCTTGCACAGACTGACTAATAATAAATATTGCTTATTCTTGATGAAATACATTGCACAAATGGGACCACCTATAGAGAACTTTTGGAACCAGCAACATTTTATTCTACTTCTCACTAACATGGATGCAGGGTTGAGAGAGAGTTGAACAGATAAGGAATGAAGCAAACTGAGATAAGATTGGTAACTGAACAAGCTCCTGTCCTGGATACCTGTAAGGATCATTGGATCTGGAAATAATTTTATTAGGTTGGCATTTTCTCGTGAGAAATCCACTTACTGTACCTCTTGGAATCATTGTGAACAAATGCACATATTGCTCAGTAATCTGGATGTCTCTGAATAGTGTGGGTTTTAGAGAACTCAGTTGCATCAAAAGTATGTGCACAACATTCTGAAAATCTACATTGGCTAAAAATGTGTTCCGAGAACATACATATAAGCATCATTTATCAAATGAAAACAACAATAGAAAATGAATGCAACAAAAAAAGGGACAAAAGTGTTCAGGGGTGTATGGTATAAGAAGGCCAGTGGAATTCTGTACCACCAATGAAATTTATTTGACTTTGTTGTGACGGCGAGCCCACCGAAAATTATTCCCCCCTTGAACATTAACATTGCAATGCTCACATTCTTTTGGTCACTTTGCCATTCCTTTTCTTTGAGCCAAACACCTTCACAGGCTGCTGGAAGGGAACCACACTGATAATGCAGGGGCAGACCGTAAATGCTAGCACGCTCGAACGCATGCGTTGCCGTGGCGAAAGCACGACTGTGCCCGTTGTGAGAAGGGACTGTGCCAAGGACGTCCAAATCAAGGGATGTGTATACGACTCGAAGATCAGAATTGGGAACACGGGAATGTGGCCAGGAAACGGGACACACGTTGCTCGTCCACCGACACTAGTCCTAGGCAGATTCAGTCACCATTAAATGCCTGACACCAGCTGGTCCTAATCAGGGCTTGTTTGTTTGCTGTTTGTGCCTGCAGCCTTGGCTGTGCATCTTCATTCTGTCTTTTGTTGTATAACTTTTGTCCTCCTCCTTGATTGATGACTTCAATGCCACTGCTGGTCCTTTGCCCTCCATCAGCGGTGAGTCTTGCCCCTTATCCTGCTGGCTGAGGTTGGCACTTCCACACAGATGAGTTGGAGCTTGAGGCTGCTCTCGCAACAGTGAGAGTTGCAGCTATTCCTGTCTGAAGACTTGTTGGGTCCCTTCTTCGGCTCCTCATCAGACTTTTCCTCTAGGTCCCAGATCCTGGCCCATGGACACATCTAAACTGCTTTTAAATGTTTGACTGAATGTTAAGTTATGGCTAGAAATGCTAGAAATTTGGAGACATGAAGAAATTTAGATAAACTGTTCTTATTGGAGACAGTGCCCCCATTTTGCGCCCTTGTAGACTATACCCCTGAAACATGTCTATGATTTCCCTGCATGTATTCACAATCGTTTCACCGCCTGATACAAACAAAGTTTGCAGTGGCAAGGCTGGACAGGCTGTGGTGAGGTATATATGAAACACCCTATGTACTGACTTAACTACCTTGTTGAGCAATTTAAACACTTTGCATGTGAGATATTTGGGAGGAAAACTGAACCAATTCTTTAGTAAAGGCTCACTATTCTGGAGGGATCCATAGGCCTTTTATGTGCGTAGTACATTATGTGTGTAATGTGTCTATTATGGCTTACACATTCAACAATAGAAATATTCGCCATCCTGCTAGTTCTGATGAAATTTGTTTCTGAGAAAAATCCTTTCTCAAAATACTCTTCACATTCATAGTATGTTTGATGACCATGTTTTATGGAATATCCATAAACATGTGAGCTTACCTCTCCAAGTCAGACAGTCATTCCCACCATGAAAGTCATCAGACATTTGCAGTCCTGGAGTGGATCATTCCTCTCAGAGTATTTCCGCTGATGCACCTTTATTTCTATTCAAATACAGAGCTGTAAAGGCTCTTTCTTTGCTTTGGTATTCTTCTCTATGGCACAGACCATGTAAACTTCATTTCCCCACTGTCTAACTGCATTGCGACTAATATACTTTACATTAGCTATTACTTCTACCAATTCTCATTTTCCTTTTTGTCAAATGATGCATGAAGTTTGAATCACTATGCTTAATGAGTAAGCATCTATCAGTGCAGTATATCAGAGGCCACACATCCTCTCAGAACACCCAAGGACAGTTTTCGCACACAACGAGAGAGAAAGAGTTCCTTCAGTTCCTTCCAAGCTCTGCAGTTTTCTTTCTCTTACTTTCCCAATTTTAAACTATAGAGCCTTCTAACCCTATTATAGCCTTTAATATTTCATGGGATTTATCAGTTATGTTTAGTTTGGGAATGGATTTGCTTGTTTTCACTAGCTTTTCTGTAAATACCCTATATGCTCTCAGCTATAAGCTGACTTCATGTATAAGCCAAGTGCAGGTTTTTTGATCAAAAATATAGATTTTGATATGACATGTGGATAAAACTGAGGGTAAAATTTCGGGACATGCAACAAAAGTTTGTAAAGGATGAAGCAAGAAAAAGTGATGCCAAATAATTTACAAAACATTCTGGCAGGCAGAACTGTTTATTTGTCCATCCTAAGCATCTATTAGAGGTGGGGGGGGGGGGAGTCCGTGCTTCTTTTAGGTCTTGCCTATTGCCCACCCTATTCAGACAACATTTTTGTTAGTCACCATGAGTCCTGTTGGTAGCAATGATAAGCCATAAATAGGCAACACAACCATATCACCCATCCTTTTTTATAATGCTTCTTATTCTTTTCATCTTTCACTTCCATATCTGACATGCAGCGTTTAATTGTCCTTCCATTTCTCCACATGTTTTTTAAACCTATGACATGCTTTCTTTGAACCTTTGCGAATAGAACAGAAACAGATAGAATTGTAGTATAGTCAATAAAAATACAACTGTTCTGTCACTGTGTTTGGCAGAATCATATTAAGTGTATAGATTAGATCTTTAACTGGGGCAAAGGGCAATTTTGACTTCCAGATGTTATTGAATATTAAGCCACTCAGCACCAGCCCAACTTTTGCTTTATAGCTATACCTACACACTTCTACATTGCTATGGGGCACACCCCAGAAGTTATGTAGTAGTTTGTAACACACACTGTTCTTCCAGAATTATGAGGACTGAAGTTATAATTTACCATGGTGTACATTCAGCATCCATTGCTGTGGTGGGCATCAGTCTCTTTTGACAAAATTACTAGGAGTCATTCTAACTTATTCCAAAGCTTGGGTGGAGAGCAAAGGGTAGGGAATACTTTGTCAAATTAGTTGATACTCATTTCATATGTCATCAAAGTGGGTTTGAGGAAAAATCAGTTCCATGTCCACTTGGTTATAGTTGAGGCACACTTAAGAAAACTAACTGCAGTGGAGCTAAATTTAAAAATTTTGCCTTTATCATGAAAGGGCTGAAATGAGATGCCAGGAATGGGCAGGGAAGATTATTGCTTGTTTGCATGGGTGTATTGTCATGGTGGAATTAAACCATAAGGACGTGGGCAAGCCCATATCATCCATCAGCCAGTGTTAGACTACTAATCCATCCTCTTTGCATTCTGCCTACAGTTTCACAAACTGATATGAACAAAGAATGGAACATGAACCGTGGTTGAAGTTGAGGAAGGAACAAATTAGAATTTAGGTTTTTCCCATTACCAAGTGAAATTTCTTAGGAAGAGTTCTTCAGATCTTTAACATGTGATTAATATTTCACATAAAGTTAGAAAAGTACTGTATACTTTCACTTAGGGGCAAATAGGCAGCCAGAAGGGGTGGCTTGAAAATGTCAACTATGCAATATGTTGCACATATACACCACACACCACACTTCTGCTACTCCTTCTCTTCCTTTTTCGCTATACCAGTTCCCAGTTCATTTGGAATGCATGGCGTGTCCAAAATATATTCAGTTTCCTGTTTTGTTATTTTTGTATCTAATGGTTATAACTGGAAAACTTGAAAAAGCATTGATTAAATATGTGCAGCAGTTGGTTCCTAAGCTAATAACCTCCCACTTATAGGATGATACTGGTTTCAAATTGAGTTATAAAATGCAAGACGAGAAAGAAAGGGAAATCAGGAAACACAATTAAAATTAAAAAGTACATTGGTGCCTCGGGTTACGAAAAGTAATTCGTTCCGCGGCCGCTTTTCGTAACCCGAAAAGCCTTCGTAAGCCGAATTGCCATAGGCGCTAATGGGAAAAGCCGCGATTCCGTGCGCGGAAAAGCCGAAAAAAAGCACCAAAAGTTTTTTCGTAACCCGAAAAAACATTCGTAACCCGAACAATAATTCCCATGGATTTTTTCGTTATCCCGAAAATTTCGTAACCTGGGTATTTCGTATTCCCTAGTCCCACATGTATCAACCAGAGTGGGTTATTTAAACATTTGCAAGCTACTTTGCAGGGTACTAAGTCTGACAAAATTTTAAGAAAAGAGTGGCTGGCTCCAGCATGTTCACTCCCAACGCTGTTAAAACACTGACCTTTGAAGTCCTCAATTACTTATTAGAACCGGATTTTTTACCTCTGAATATCCTTTCTAAAAACTTGCTTAAGAGCTCATATCAATCTCTTAGTGAAAGTCACTGGGTCTTGCCATGTTCAACCCTGAATTTCATTATTTCCCCATAAACTATGAAATTTTCAAAAAGTCAGGATCTAAGGAAATCTACACAATATGGAGATGGAAGGAGAGAGCAGAGTATGTTTTTCCTTTTCCCCATAGACAAGTCACATCACTGTGATGAATATATGCCTGGATGGTTGTCAGCAGTCCAGGTGAACCAAAGATGGATATCCCTCTTAATGCATAACATGCGTGTTTCAGACCTTTGACAGATATTGTTGGTTTATATTCAAGCACTGGAGAACATTGGATTGGGGCAGAACTTTACAAGTTACTTTAAGAAGAATGAATGTGTCCCAAAGCATTCTACCGCTACTGAATTATGGATGGGTTCAGCATATATTCCTTCTTCTTAAAAATAACTTTTCAAGCTGCAGAGTGAGGACAGTTCTAAATAATCAAAGATACTGTCAAGAAGGCCCAGGGACAAACCGAATTCTCTCCACTCACCAACTGTAAATGGAAAAAAAAACTTTTCTCCATCTGCCACTTCTTATTTCCATTACCGTGAACAAAATGACATTCCAGACATGTCTTATGTGTTGAAATTCCATGAAGGTTGAGATTCAGGGTGTTGGGACTGTTGGGCAGTTAGGACAATGTTAAAATTAGTACAAGGATGGGCACCTCTGGTGGATATGTTGGTCGTATTCCACTCTGGGATCCTTTGCAAGTTTCACAGATTTTCAAAAATAACCACACAAAGGACTGAAAGTAGAAGTTTGATTCTCCTCTTCATCTTCCTTTTTTTAAAGGGTGTTCCCTGAGATTAAACAGTGCAAGAGGTATGCAAAACAGCTTTAAAAAGTGCATTGTTTATTTCCTGAAGGTTTCCAGAACAAGTGCTTCAATTTTTCCCCTCAGAAAAATATCAATGAGGAACATGGCAAGGTTAAAAGTCAAAACCAGCCTTACTGGGCTCCCATGTGCTCCCAGGGCCATTCTTAGTGTGCTCCTTTCAGCCTTTCATTGTTAACAAAATTATGCATAATGATTCTACTTTGCCTGTCATATTAGTATGAAAGGTCTCCATCATTACTGATTACTGTTGCACAGCAACCAAGAGATGTTGTCCACAGACACGTGTCTTTTCAGACATTCACATCATTGTGTGGTTGTCAGTGTGTAATGTTTGGGACCTATCAGTCTACATATTTTGAAACATGGCACTGAAAATGCTGGCACAAGATGGACAATTTGCTTACAGGCACAACCACTACTTGAAGTGAATATATGAATAACACTAAGCAGGGTTTTGTATTGGTTGATTCTACGTTTCAATGATTGATCATTTAGGCATTCATGCTTTTTGTAGTAAACTCACCCCAAAAACATAGTCTGGGCATTTGTTTTAAACCTTCCTACTGTAACAAAAGCAAACACCCCACAATTTCTATCCATCTGTGTTCTCATGAACCATAAATGGTTGGCTTAACCTGAGCGGAAGAAGAAATCCATTGGTTGCTTTGATCATCAAAACTTTTCTTACATCTAGCAAAACAGATTCGATCATTCAAGGATTTCTCCACCTTGGGAACTTGGAGCATTCTCAGCATGGCCTTTCTTTGTCAGATGCATCAACCCACTGAAAGGTGGACATTTTGCCATGTTACAAGGACTGTTGGCTTGCAATACCTCTGGGATAGGAAGCCTAACACACATATAACCTTAACTATTCTGTTTTGAATTAGTTTTAATTCAACAAACAGGCTTGATTATATTCACTTTGTGCCATCCCTTGCCCATTCCATTTATCTTCCAAGAGGACTTTTGACATGACCATTGTGTTTGCTCCACAATCTTGTCCCTCATTTTAAATGGCCAAGTGAGCAGAGCTGAAAAGAAAAAAGGGAGGAAGGATCCCTAAATTATTACTGTAAGGTAAACAGCATATTGGAATCATAGGTCCCCAAACACATGGGCCAACAAGGCTGATCTGGGAACATGGCGTTCAGATAAATGTCCACCCCCAGATCAGCCCAGGCCACACTGCATCCACCTGTGGCCCAAACCTGGCGCTGCAAAAGGAGTGCAAAAAAGGTCCCTTTGCTGGTGGTCCATTGTAGATAAACATGGTGGCTGGTCTAAGGGACCACAGCATCTGGTCACCATTGTCCCACATCAAATGGGGAGTGATAGGGGTGGGAGCAGCCTCTGGCCACTCCTTTGTCCACTCTGCCTTCTAGTGACCACATCAAACTATGTTTTTTGCATAGTTTCAGGAATGAGTTGGTATAATACATATGAGGGGATAGCTGAAATCTTCTCAGCCCAAAACAAGAAGTGTAATGTCACGAGTGTCTTTACTAATTTTCCCTTTTCTTTTTTTTTCCCTTTCTCTTTTTTTTTTCTGACACTTTACTGAATGAACATTTTACACCCTGAAATTTGACACATTTGTCACAAGCAATTTCTCAAGTTTTTCTCTTCAAAACTATCGATCACTGAAATACTACTCTGCTTCTGTTTCACCTCAGAAGCATTTGAACATTTCTCTTTTCAAACTCTTGGTGAGGTTTTGGGAACAGGAAACTCAGATGCAACAAGATCTGTTGGAAGTGGATGGATGGTCTCTTGGGAGAAATTTACCCACAACCCTCAAAGACCAGGCTGATTGGCGACCTCCCAGGGGACATTTCTGCAAACCGCTCCCAAATTTATGGAATGGCCTGCCGGATGAGATCCATCACCATTAACAATCTAGAGAGCTTTAAAAAGCCATTAAGATGGATCTCTTCTTGGCAGGCCTTCCCAGAATAAAAATACTCAGCCACGAGACAGACTTCCTATCTAGTGACTCTGCCCATGATGACTTTTTGTTTGTTTGTTTGGATTAGTTGGTTTTAATCTTATCACTGTTTAATCTTGTTTTTAAGGGGGGGATATCTGTGTATATATAGCTGTATTTTAACTTGCTGTACCGCGCTTTGAGATTGCTTGGCAAAAAGCGGGATAGAAATAAAATTTTTATTATTATTTTATAATTTATTTTATTATTATTTATTATGGTCTATGTACTCAAACCCAAATTCTTGAAATACCCACTGACCTGTCAATGCGGTGAGCAAGGGCCCCAAGAAAGGATAAGACAAGGCAGCTTCCTCTCCACTGTTTTCCCTTCATGCCTCCTTTCATCAGCCAGCAATTAAATTAGTATTCTGTATTAACTGTTCTGTCCTTCTGAAGCGCCATCAAAAAATACCTCTTTACTTATCCAAAAAACTGTGGCCAAGACCTTTCTGTTAAGTTTTGAGATCTTGAATTTCTGTGGCCTGGAGAAACCCGAGTGTCTCCACTCGCAAGGTAGTCTCCAGGTCATGTGATGTAAAACTGTATTTCATCAACAGGTTAATCATTCCAAAAAAATGATCATTAGCATCACTCAGAAGGATTACAAAATCAACTTGTGGTATCCACTGATGTCATTACTGGTTAGCATTCAAACATATTGGCACACCCACTTGGCATGATAGTTTCTTCATAGCCAACTGCTTATGAATTATAAAGCCAGTTGTATTCCTAGTTAAGTATTAATTGTGCTATGCACATGATGTAACTGAGTCAAGACACTTAATGTGACACTGGAATGTGTAACAAAATATGCATGCACATCCATGAATTAGTGGGACTCATGTTGAAAAGCTTCTAAAAGTTGAACTGAATATCTCTGCTCTTCTCCAAGCACAAAAATGTCAATTCTCCTCTATAGGGATGTAAGACATCAACATGAATTCTGTCCCATAACATTTACTTTAGGATCAGTTTAATACAAAAATTTAAATAACTCTTTCTCAGCACTTGGTAACTGTTGGCAAATGTGTAGTACACTGTGGTGAAACAAACTGGTGTAGAAAGTCACTTGATTTGAGAAGTTAAAAACTGCCACTATCCTATCATGGCAGCATTCCCCTCATGTGCCAAGTGGCACCATATCTGTACAACCTTGACAACAACAGTTTCTTTTCTTTTCCTGAAAAATCTACATGGAAGTAAACAGACTATTGCTTGTGGATTGGCACCAATCCAGGAACCCATCACTTTGAGTAGCACAAACAAAAACATAAAATACATCAGAAAAGTCTTTTCCACTGTTCCTCGTTCCTCTCTGGTGACTCAGAGAAACTTTTTCTTTCCAAACTATGCCTGCTCTAAGAGTGAAATTCACATGATACTGTATCAAATAATAACAACCTTTGTAAATTTGCCTGTTTTTTTTCATCCACGGATAGATACAATAAACACTTTCTCTATGCGACTTATGTTCTTCGTATAATTTCTATTTTCTTTCTCTTTCAGGTAACAGGAAAATTCCCACATATAATATTTGAGATGTTTTTTCTGGATTTCAGTATTGCAGTTACAGATGCATAACCTGGGAGCTACAGATCTTTAAATGAATCTATATTCAGTAAGACTGTATAAGTCCACTATAAGGCTTCGCGTTAATGCGCCCAACTACATAATAGCCTTAACAACTTTTGTCTAATCAGCCTATATGACATTAACAACTCTAACAGTTGTTAAGTGAAGGATGAGAATAGTGGATTGGGAGAAACCCATGTTTTCTTCTCTGGTCAGAGAAACTTGAGTTAGAATTTTTTAAAAAATTATTCCCTTCCACAAACTCTCTTCCAAAAGGTGATTTCTTCTCTCCTCTTTCAGCAGCCAGCGAAATATTTTTCAACAGAATTTCTCTGAAGTGAATGCACATATAAAGAGCATACAAGGCGACGAATACTTATGCCTACTTACTTTGCATTTTCAAACTCAATTACCATCTCAAAAGGAAGTTTGGCAGAGGTTTAAAGAACCCAGCTTACTAATCGCTAAAACACCTGAAGGCACACACAACAAAGGGGGAAAAAAAGCCCAGCCAAAACAAAGAATGCTAGAAGGGACCCTCAAGGAACATCCAGTCCAACCTCCTTCTGCTATGAAGGAAACATGGGCTCAACTCTGCACCTCTCCCATGGTGATGCCAAGGTTCTAATAACATAATAATAATATAAATAAGAAGAATAGGCAAGTGAGAGTGCAGAATATCCACACACACACACTACTGGGTTAACTGCCAAAAGTGTGAGGGCCGTATTATATGGTGTACATACACAGCTATCTGGTGTGTGGGGTGTGTGTCACACACACCAAACTGTGGAGCAGCCGAAAGTGTCGAATGCTGGCACGTCGGTGAATGAGGCTCTCACCGCAGCTCACACACATCTGTGGCGTGTGTGAGTGCGGGAGGCGTCGTGTGGGCGGTGTGCGAAGGGATGGCGGGATTAATCTACATGATAATACAACGATGACAGCGCGACACCGAGACAGGCGCGGCCAAGGACTATCTCCACGGAGGACATATGACCACAACTCCATGCTACAACGCATACACACACCTACACTACAGCACAAACGTGGGAGCATGCGGAATTGAAAGTGAAGAGGCATTGTATATGCTTACAACACTTCACCTTCTTTGTGGTGTGTTGAACGTAACAGCACACTGACTACATACATTGACATATACCTCTTACCCAGATACACACACCCATATTACTATAGATATTATTTCTAAGATCATAACTATATATACAACTCACAGACAAACAGGAGCTGCTGAAGTGTATCTGGACAGTTTAGATGATGCATGTATCTGCTTAACACACACATCTGTTGTGTGTTGTATGTGTATAATATTATATCTATGATATATCATATACACCTTAATTATACATATTTTTTTTTTGTTTTACCCCACCCACGCTATATAGTATAAATATATATACACATCACACAAATTGTGGAAGCTGCTGAAAAGTTAATGGCTGCACTTGTATTATGCTTACACACATGTTTGTGTGTGTGTATACATACACAACACACACACATAGATTATATATATCACACACAGACCACACTGTGGAGCTGGAAAGTTTAATGCTGGGTATGCTTACAACAATGGAATTGTCTGCTGGCCAAGGTGTGGCATCCAAACACCTGCCTCCCTTTCTTCATGAATCTTGGGTTGTCGTTTGTGTTGTGTACTTTGGAGGACTCTCCTGGCATGCAAGGCTTGTTGGGGGTGGCCAGTGTCTCCATTCGAGGCTGATGTGAGAGTGTGTCTTGGCCAAGGTGGATCCAAACTCTGACCCTCCCTTTCCCCATGACTCTTGGAAACATGACTGTTTTTGTGGTTGTGGACTTTGGAGGATTCTCCTGCATGCAAGGCGTTGTTTGGGGGGCAGTGCCTCCCTTCGAGGCCTGTAGAGAGTGGTCTCTGCCCAGGTGGGCATCCAAACCTGGGCTCCCCTTCCCCATGACCCTCTTGGAAACATGGCTGTTTTTGTGTGTTGTGACTTGTAGGCTCTCCTGGCATGCACGGCTTGTTTGGGGGGCATTGCCTCTCTTCGAGGCTGAGAGACGTGTGTCTTGGCCAAGGTGGGCATCAAACCCTGGGCTCCCTTTCCCATGACCTCTTGAAACATGCGTGTTTTTGTGTGTTGTGACTTGGAGGACTCTCCTGGCATGCAAGGCTTGTTTGGGGGGCAGTTGCTCCCTTCGAGGCTGAGAGAGTGTGTCTTGGCCAAGGTGGGGCATCCAAACCCTGGGCTCCCTTTCCCACATGACCTCTTGGAAACAGGCTGTTTTGTGTGTTGTGGCTTTGGAGGACTCTCCTGGATGCAAGGACTTGTTTGGTGGGGGGCAGTGCCTCCCTTAGGGCTGAGACGAGTGCTGTCGTTGCCAAGGTGGCATCCAAACCTGGGTATAAGAAAATAAAAACAAACAACAACAACAAATATCTGGGTATTGTAGTTTTGTGAGACATTTAGCCTCTTTTGCGAGAGCACTGGTGGCACAAACTTACTGCAAATCCCAGGATTTTCCATAGCATTAAAGTATTGTCGAACTGGATTATTCTGAAAAACTCCACAAATCCAAATAATACATCTAGTCCTCAGCATTTTGGGTAAGGGATATCATCATCATCCTCATCATCAGCATCATTGCATGACCTTAGCATCCACCATGGGAGAGGTGCAGAGAGAGAGAGAGAGTTGGTCATGTCTTGCCTCTGAGGGCTGAGAGAATGTGACCCTCACAAAAGGGAATGTGGGAGATGAGGACCTGCTGAACTTTTTCCCCTGCACATTCAGTTCTTACGCTTCTCCTTTTGTCTCTTGTCCCTTTAGATTGCAAGCCTGAGGGCAGGGAAATATCTAGTAATTTGTAGCTGCTCTGAAGCCTGTTTGGCTGAAGAAGAGCTGGGCCATAACTTATTATTATATATTGACCATCCCCACCTCCTTCTTCTCTTTTTTGTGAGAATTTGATGGCAGAGCACTGATGTAAGTGGAGAAGGTCTCCTCCTTTTGTTCTGTTTTGTTTTTCACACTAAAGGAAATAGCCCTGGTAAAAGCCAGGATGAATGATAGCTTTCTTATGCAAATACCCAAGTCCTGGAGTCGAATGTCAGCTCAAAATTTCTCTCTCCTTCATTTTGAATATTAAAAATAAATTCTTACTCATTGATCGAGATACTCAGATTTTTCTCTCTACTATGTTAGAGAATTGTCGAAACGGCATTTTTCTCCTAATTTCGATGAATTTTGGAGAATATTCTTTACATCCCTAATGAAGATGCCCATTCAGCTGCAACTGGGCACAGAAGAACAATGTTCCCAAACCTCTCCTGTCAACAGCAGAGCTGTGACAATCAAAATCAGAACCTCTGGAGCAGTTTGTCACAGCCTCACTCATTGGTAAGAGAAGGTGGAAACATCAGCCTTCTTGCAAGCTGATTGATAGTCAACAGACACACTTTCCCAATCTACCTACTAGCTGTTAAGTTAGGTGAAGGAAGGTGGGACAGGAGATGTTTCTTTGTTGTGTAAAACATTATTAAGTAGCAGATGTACAACACTGGCAAATAATTTTATTCCATGCAGTTTGAAGAAGCAGCTATATGCACATGGAGTTTCCAGTACATTTGCATATT
The DNA here is from genome assembly GCF_019175285.1 of Sceloporus undulatus. Lineage (NCBI taxonomy): Eukaryota > Metazoa > Chordata > Lepidosauria > Squamata > Phrynosomatidae > Sceloporus > Sceloporus undulatus. The sequence continues at coordinate 113,398,352 of NC_056525.1, forward strand.
TCATTTGCTTATACAGTACATTTGCATACACGTTGCATATGCTTTGAAATGTGCATATGCCAAGAGTTTTTAAAAGAAAAGAAGAAACCATAAAAATAGAAGCCATAAGGTCCATAAAGATCAAAAGAGCCATTAAATATGTTGAAGAGTCAGTCATAAAGAATTCTGTTGCACATGAAGAACTAAATACCCTTGTTTTGGGGTGGCAGCGTTTTCTCAGTAGACAACGGAGTTTTAATATGTGTGTACAATTGTGAAGAATTCAAATTTTGCCAATGCATACCCACTATGAACGGCAAAGATCAACAGTGAAAATCAACGGATGACTAGTGGTCACTGTTTCTTGATGGATTTGTCAACTGTATTCCCCCATTTAGAGATAAACACATTATTAAACTATTGGTTTAGGAAGAAAACATATATATATAAACCATTGAGTCTGGATTGTCCTTAGCTTGAATAGCTGTTCTGAATTTTTGCTATTCATTGTGCACATCAAGCATAACCTGTAAAGAATTCACTGATTTTTTAACCTAAGAGTGCATACTGAAAATGGAAACACCTACTGTAATTTATGTATATACTCACGTATGTCTAGAAATTTTAGTCAAAAAAGTGATCCCAAAAAAACTGAGTCGACTTATCCGTTGGTCTTTAATTTATATATAGGAACCATCCCCTGTTGAAAAGCAAGAGAGTAATCTGTCATGGAATAATAATAATAGTAATATTTATTTATTTATTTATACCCTGCTCTTCAGCCAAAAGGCTATCAGAGCGGCTTACAAATTGTTAATTAGACATTTCCTTGCACTCAGGCTTACAATCTAAAGAGACAAGACACAAAAAAGAAGGGAATAGCAGTGGGGAAGGGGGAAAGGTCCAGCAGATCTTCTCTCCCTCGGAGGCCTGGACCATGGCAGATGGACTGGAGGGAGGGCCTTCTTCTTTCAGGCAAGGCCTGATGGAGCTGGCTTGCCTTTCTCTCCCTCTGGATGATGGTGGATGGAGGGCTTTCTTCTTTTCAGGCAAGGCCTGATGGAGCTGGCTTGCCTTTCTCTCCCTCTGG
>NC_056525.1:113399430-113499030 GCF_019175285.1 Sceloporus undulatus
ATGATGGTGGATGGAGGGCCTTCTTCTTTTCAGGCAAGGCCTGATGGAGCTGGCTTGCCTTTCTCTCCCTCTGGATGGTATAAAGCACTGATTTCCTTTTATTCTTTCACCGATCCAACTTTTAATATTAGCAAAAAACAGTTAAGTTCTTTGGCATTGTTTTCCTTTGCTTCATCCTTTACATCCTTTGTTACATGGCCCTAAATTTTACCTTGGACTTATCCACAGGTCATATCAAAACCCATAGTTTTGGCTCCAATCCTGCCCTCAACTTATGCATGAGGTCAACATAGTTGAGTATATACAATAATTTGTAGCTGTAAATACATATATTTCTGACTTGCAATGTGTACAAAAGAAAAATGCATTCGACAACATGTATATGGTCTTGAACTAGTCTCAAGCAAAATAGTGAGAGGGCTATGGGGAAGCTTTATAGGGTGAGACTTGTTTAATTTTTAGGAGTACCCTATCCTAAACCTTCATTCTGCAGAAATGACAGTTTGTTCATTTTGTCTTCATAGAGATGCCTGGGTAATTTGTCTGTTGTTGAAGGAATATCCTGAAACAATGCGTAAAAATGAGGACATAAATGCATGAATGAATGCATCACAATATTCAAAATTTGCATCACTTCAGGCAAAATGACATCAATTCATGTATTTGGGCAGGTATATACCAAGTGTGGAGTAGCTGTTTTGAGAGTTCAGTAGTGGGGCAACACTCAGAATATGGTATTACTATGGATGGAAGAAAAATATGACTCTTATATTAAGTATCATTGACCCCATTGAGTTGAATAAAAATTAGTCATAGGCCCTAAACTGACCGACATTAAATGCTGGCATCAGGGCAGAATGGGGGCATGGTGATCACACACCGCACACCCCGACTCCATCCCCATACTGGTGTGGTGCCGCATCATGGCTCTTCCTTGGTGCAGCATGTACATGCACTGCGCTATAGGAGCACTGAAAAGCTGTGGCTCTGGCAGCTATGGCACCCTTTCCATGGTGCAAAAAGAAGCCACTTTTTGTGGCTTCTTTTTGTGCCGCAGTCTTGCTGGGTTTAGTGTGTGGCATGCAGTTGCAAAATTCCTGATCCAGCAAGGAAAGGAGTGGGGTCCTGCTGCCCCTTAGGGGCTGTCTGTAAACTCAGTGGGATTTAATTTTGTCATGGCTAAATTAATTTTCATTTATTTCAGTAAATATGCTCTAAGCATGACTATGTCTGGGCCTAAATCAGTTTTTTTGTGACTTGTGAAAATTTGAAAAATACACACTTAGTGGAATCCTGTATGGCCATTACATGCTATATGACCATTACATGCACTATGGCCATTATATGGTTACAATGCTATGTACTGGGTACCAGCCAGACCTCACCAGACCCCATTTACTGGTTAGCAGCCCCCAGGATCTATGGGGATCTGTTCCCCTGTTGATTGAGAAATGGCTGCCTAAAGTTCCCACCCATCATGAACAATATCTGGGATTACGAGAAGAAAAAGGTCCCCTGTCACAAACTCCCCTCATGCTAGAGATTATTTGCATAAGGGAGGAAGCTGCCTCTCAATTGACAGGTGAATGAATCCCTGTTATTCCCAGGGGCTGCTTCCTGGTAAGTAGGGTCTAGGGGACTTTCACATAGGCCATAAATTAGGAATTGCATAAAGATTGTGAATACATAGCAGATATGAATTTGTAACTGTCAGTTATGTGTTTGTAACTGTCCAATATTGTAAGACAGATATTCAACCAATATCTGTCTTTCTAGAAAGAAACATTTGTTGTGAATGGACATAAATAGGGAATATGAGTCCTTACACATACAAAAACTATCAGTCTCTCACATCAGATAGCATACGAAGCACCAGTGTAGATGCTTTTTAAAAGAAAATTATTATATATTTCACATTAATTTCCACTTTTGACATGACCACACAGAACATTACAACACAATCAAATTACAACAATCTAATACATATTCATACCTAACATACATTCCTATTCACATTCAACTAACATCAATAAAATTGATTACTACTAAACACATTGTACTTGTCTTCTGCCTTAGTTGAATAGCTACTTCTATTAATCTGAATACCCAATCAAGTGTATTATCCTCCCATCTACTCTACTCTGTTGCTTTTGCTTCTTGTAATATTTCTAACTATTCCCTATTCTATAACACTTCATAGATTAAGCATTTGGCCAAACCATTTCCCCGTATCTTTTCATCATTTTCCACTCTCTTTCTCTTTTTTGTAATGATTTATTTTTCAAAAACCTGTTAATATATCCACCTGCCTCATGTTTGCTAATTTAATCAATCAGTCAGTATATGAAGGTATTACTTCTGATTTCCAGTTTGCAGCTTATATGATTCTTGCTGTGGATACTGTATATAATATTACTCTCCAGTTTTCCTTTTCAAAATTATTATCTAACTCTGGTATTTTATTCAGCAAATACAATCCAGGTTTCATTGGAATTTTTGTCCCAAACATTTTCGTCATGTGACTATTACTCTCCTTCCAAAATTTCTGTTGTTTGCTACAAAAAGATCCACATGTGGTAGAAAGTTCCCGTATGACGCTTCCAGCAACCTTTTCCCACAGATTTATACATCTTGTTTAATTTCTCAGGAGTAAGGTAGCATTTATGTAGTAACTTGAGATAATCCTGTTTTAAATTCAGTATAAATTTGTTTTTCTTTTCCCAGGCCTTTTCTCAGTCTTTCATATAACAGCCCATTTCTATAAATATCTATCCTGATATTTTGGGCCTGTTTCAACATGGTTGATTTCACTATTTCATCCAATATTTCTTGTTCTAACAAGATTTTATAAATTTTGACCATTTTAAGTTCATCTTTACCTAATAATATTTTCTGAAATTCATTTTCACATGCCTCAAAATCTTCTATTTTTCAAGTCCATTTCGAATCTCTCGTATCACTGCTTGTATTTAAACCAATCACATTTGAAACATTTACTCTCCAATTTCCCCCTTCTTCTCATTTTATAACCTCTTCCATCTTGAAATATCAAATCTTTATATCTCATATATCTAATAAAATGATGACTGAATTCTTTGTGGACTTTTTCTTTGTCATAGCACAAATAAGCATGCGAACCACATCTCAGATTGGTGGTACTTCGACATCAGAAGTGGACACACTGCAGAGCTGAGAGGGCCATGCCTTCTCATTTTTGAGTCTTCCAGAGCTTTGAAGGACATCAGTATATCATTGTCGCTGACAATATGGGTGACTAGAAGTCACAAGGTATCACTTTGCATCACCTTTTAGGCATTGGGTGGAGCTGTATCAGGATGGGGACACCATGGAAAACCATATTCTACAGAGCTACAAAGAGTTTTTATGCATTTATATACACTTTTTGGCTGAAAACATTAGCCAGAATTCTCTAAGACAGTTAGGAATGTATAATCTAGAGTCATACAATCATGACTATTTTGTATTCATGAGCCCAACTTAGGTCCTTATCTCATCAACAAAAAACCTGACTGCTCCCCAATGGGATACAGTCAAGCTGCGGGGTTGTTACCGGGAATTATCACATGTAATTCGCCACTGATTGCACTGGGCAATTGCAGCCCGGCTGCAGCCCGGGTCCCAGGTGCACTTTGGAGGTCGCTTTTCAAAGTCAGAAAGCTCCCAACTTTGAAAAGCAGCCTCCAAAGTATGCCTGGCACCCAGGCTGCAGTCAGGCTGCAATCGCCTGGTGGAATCAGCAACAAATTATGTACAATAATTCCAGGTAACAACCAGCATTTCAACTGTATCCTGTTAGGGAGCAGTCAGATTTTTGTCAGTGAGATAAGATCCTTAGCCTCTCATTCAGGGGCTACATATGGACTGTGAAAAGTCATCCAAACCTTATTCACCATAGAGAAGTTGCTGCTATTGAAAAGGATCTATTCCCCTGTTCATCAGGAAGCAGCTGACTGACAGGGACGTAGCCAAGGAGGGGGGTCTGTGGGGTCCGGAGCCCCCCTTCCGTTAGATACAATGAATGGTGTGTGCTGCTGTGCTGCCGCACCCAAGCCCCATTGTAATGGTGACACTAAGTCTGGAAACCCTCCTTCCCCAAATCCTGGCTACATTCCTGTGACTGACGTTCCTACCCACACGAATGATCCCTGTCTCTGCCTGTCACACTAGAGATTGCCCATGGAAGAGGGTGTAAATGACAGTCAGCTACGTCCTGAGTGCCAGGGGAACATGCCCTCATCAGTCACAATGGTTGCTTCCTAGTAAGCAGGAATTGGAGAAAGGTCAGGCCAGGGTTCACTGCATAGCATTGTAACTATGGTGTTTTTGCATACATGTCTACCATACAATATACTTTGAATGGATTTTTAGGAGGGTGCCTGGGTCTTTAGTGAGTTGAGGGCAAAAGTTGAAATAGTCCTCCTCCTAAGGGGTCACATGAGGCCCATGGAAAATATTATTTCCATCCTTCTTCTATACCATGTTCAAAGAAAACATATACAGAGAACATGTGCAATTGATTTCAGCCTTTGAAGATGATATATATATATCTACCTGGCACTGCTTCTGTGTAATACTCAAAAAGAAATATGCCCAACAGATATTTAGACATGATGAAAATTGTTCCTCTTGGATGTTTCAAACAAATACTGTGCAAATCACCATGACTAGATCATAGATGCTAATAATATACAGAGGAAATACAGAATGAAGACAAGATTTTGCAAATCCTTTCCAAAGGGTACATTGAAAAAATAAATTGGGTGCATGATTGATACCAGCCTTAAGGTGATGTACATAATAGATATATGCAAGAAAAAAGAAGAGTGATGGACATGGCAAAATGTTTAAGCCTCAGTTCCTTGGAGAGCTATGAAAGAAGAAATCACAGATTAATTATAGCTACAGTTCCTTTAAAAAAGTCTCTTGTTTAAGCAATAGGAAAACAGTAAGATTTGGACACAAGCCAAGGATTTTATCCATTGCATTGTTCTGTCTCCTCTGAATGAGCAACACAAAAAAGACAGTCTCTTCCCTTAGGGCATGTTTTCAGTGACTAATCCTCTATTATTTCATGAGGGTTTAAAATTATCACTGAACAGGGACTTTGTCTGAAAGTAAACATTTAAAAGGAGTGAGTATGTGATCTACATTTCTGAGTCAAATCGGAAGGCTCCTTGCAGAGTAATGCATGGCACAACTTTGCAGCAAAAGATCAGAGAAGATTTTTGATTCTTTGGCAACTTTTTTTTTGACATCATAGGGGCTATACAGACCGGCACTTTGTGCTGGCCTATGGGTGGGGTGAGGGCTGAGCCCTTATGCCACTGCCCAGGTGCCACTTTGGTGCATGTCCTTCTAGACGGTGCATGCCATGATGATGCACATCTCGCATCACACCCAAACGATGCGGTGTGGAAGAGGCATCATAATGACACTCGACACTGCTTATGATGCCCCTTCCAGGATGCAAATAAAGAGCCACTTGGGGTGGCTTCTTTTTGCTCTCTCCAGAGGCCACAGCATGCAATTGCCACTGCTCCAATCTGGGGTGAAAACGGGTGGCGTCCCATCACCCATCTGTACAGCCCCATACCTACTAACTAGGCAATAGACTTGTTACCAATATTTGGCATACCACAAAACTAAGGACGATGTGTTCTGCTCTCTCTCCCTCTCTCTGAATGTGTTCCTCTTCAGTTGAAACAATGGAGTACTTTGAAGGGTCATCAAGAGTTTTGTAAGGGCCCTGGCTGTTCTTAAGCAGATGGGTGCATTTCCCTATATTCCTTAACTGTAATGAAAAGTAACACCAACTCAAATGGCTTTAAAGTATTAATATGTATGTGTTTTGTGTGTGTACATTTGAGGTCCACATATACTTTAGAAATCAGTTATTTCAAGGCTTTGAAAAATGTGTCAGCTAAAATTAATACGGTTGAAAAATGCATAGAGAAAAATATATACATTTCAAAAATGTGAACAATTATGCCATGAAATATACCTAAAAATGAACACAGAAATGCATGCCAAGATCCTGCATTGTCAAATATAATTACAATGATGGATCTCCATTGCTATAGCTACATCAAGCAATGCCACCCCCATCCAATCTACCTATATAGGCAGGCAGTGCTTCAACAAAAGGGGTTCTAAAGTGCTGCAGACTGGGATGTTGAGAAATATTCTTACAATGTTTTTACAGTCATGTGGTGCATTGAGACAGGCAGCTGGAGAGACTCTTCGTGGTCTAGTTGTAATTGCTTCTCACAGCAGAGGTCATTTTCTAGTGTCTCAGTCTACAATGGCTCAGAAATCATTCAGCTGAAGTGCTGCTTGGATGAAAATGTAGGTTTTGAAGAACACATTTGGTCATTAAAGACCTTAAATATGAATCCCAAATGTTACACGATTGTAAATCTATCTTATGTTCTTGTAACGACTAAACCAGATGCCAGCCACACTAGGATTAAGCCAAGAGAACTCAAACAGGATAATTTTCCCTCACAAAAACAAAACAAGACCAGAACTGCATGAAAGTAGCATGGAGCAGATGTAAGGGTTGGAAGAAAAAAGAGGATTTGGGGGAGAGGGCAGATCCCTTGGAAATGGATGGGGGGGCGGGTTGGTGAACATCTCTGAGACTAAAAAAATTGGTAAATTTCTCCTTGTCTCTAGAGAAAGGTTGGAAATATATTTGGTTTTCTCCCCACAAGTAAAGTGTGAAAAAATATTCCAACTGGGGCTGGGAATTTCATTTGGAATTCAGTGTTCTGGATAAACAACATAAGTTAAAACACATCAATTACAATAGATATGAATTTAAAATGCTGAGTAACATAGACACATATTAAAACAATTCACATTTAACAATCATCATTTAAAATTAACTAAAATGAACAATCATAATTTAAATTACAATGCATGCAAATATTTGTATATCTGCAAAATTCAAAGATTGCTGAAACACAAAATAAATATGGCTGATGACATTTGCTCCAAATGAAATTATCAATGGGTGTGAGTTGATCATATCCTTAGGTGATGCATGGGGAGAATTACACCATCAGCTTTTAGCTGACATGCTCAAATCTTTGTTAAGAAGACATTGTTGAGTCCAGTAAATAAGAGTTTTCATTTTATGTGTTATATTGATTCTTTTTAAAAAAAATAACCATAGGTACAGCAAATATTAAGGCCAAAGCTATGATCGGTTGGTTGCATAAAATTTAAAGCTCAAAATTGTGTATTTGTTGACAATACATATACACATCCACATCTACACCCACACCCACACACAAAATAATCTAGAACTAGCATTCTGTTGGTGAATTATGATAGTGTAAGCCAGTTACTCTTACAACTAACCCTTTTTATTTAGTATGAAATTCTGTCCCAAACACACAATGAACCAAACTCCCCCTCCTTCCCCCCAAACCTCCTGTCTTTGTAAACAACTCAGCCTCCCAACACAGCCATTTCCATGTTTTCAGAAAGCAAGGGGATCAGTGGATGTATGCCCAGCTATTTTCTTGTAGCTGAAAGTTCTCTAAGAACATTAACCGCAGGACTTCAGGACCTCTGGAGGATCACTGGAGTTCCCTGTGGATGACTAGTATAGCATGTCCAGCTACAGAAAAATAGCTGGACGCATCCCTGCTATTTCTGCCAACATAGAAATGGTCATGTTGGCAGACTTGTGCCAGTTACAAGGTTGGTATTGAGAGGACAGCATTAGGAGACACAGCTACAGAGACAGAGCTATGTGATACATGTATGCCTCCAGATGCATGTTCTCAGATTAGGTTACTGTTGTTTCCTGGACTTATTGGGTGTTTCCAAAAGTAGACTCAGAGTGTAGCAAAAACCTATGTAGGGGAATTTTACTTAGCACAAATTGAGAGAGGGTCGGCTGCAAGGACCCTGCATAATTGTCTCTTGCTTGTATACCAAGAGACTGGTGGGTCTAAGAAATGATGCAGAGGTAGACTTCTTCAATTAAGTATTTTTTATTTAAAAGTGAAAATCACACAATAATTCACTATTTTTAATTTATTTTTTATTTAGAGTATTTATGCCCAGCTTTTACTCCTATTTTTTTTAAAATCATCTCATATTTTATTATTTTACATCTCTAAAATTATTATAAATAGTAGCAGTGATAAAGGGCATCCCTGTCTAACTCCTTTGTGAGTTTTACAACTTTCTATTTTTTGCCCTATTAATAAATAGGCTTCTTGATCTTGTTTTTACCCATTTTATAAAACTTTCTACCATATCCAATCTCTCTAAAACTTTTTAGCATAAATTTCCAATTTATTTTATAAAATGCCACTTTTTTATCTATATTTTCCCATGATATTCCACCAAATTTATTAAATTTCTAGTATTATCTTTAATCATTTTGTTGGGTAAAAACCCTGCTTGGTCCTCATGAATCATTTTCAAGAAAACAGTTAAATATGTTAATTCAAATAAAGTGGCCCATTTTTACAACCCATGTTATGTGTCTGGTCTTGTTATTTCAAGTTGGTCAGCAATAGTGGTAAAAATGAAACCAGCCTGTTTGGGATTATTGAGAGGAGGGGGGCAGGGAGAGAGGAGGAAACACTGACACCATGTGATTGCCAATGTGGCAACTCCCCTGACAGAAATGCTTAGCATCTGAGGACTAGCACAACTGGGATCTTAAGGATGGGTTTTCCCTGTCAATGGAAAGGTATACCCTAAGCATGCTTCGGAAATACAGCAGCTACGGATTGGAGGTGTCAACATTCCAAGGCACTTTTCCCAACTGTAATTGTGGTTTAAAAGCAATGTATAGTAATCTCCTCAGTTCCTTGATGGGTGACTTATCAGGGTGTGCACTGCTTAAAAGATAGCTTGAGGGGGACTTTTGGTTATTGTATGATTGGACATTTTTTAAAATATTTATAGGGTATGCAGAGAAAGTTTTCTTACCAAACATACACTATCTAAGAGATAATGCTTATCTTGAGTGTATTAATTTTTCCATGATGAGTCAATTTTTAAAAATAAAATGCCCTATCTTAATCCGATGATTTTTTTAGTAATTAATTTAATGCAAACATATGAGAACTATATTTAGGAATTTATAATCCTAATAAGTAATAGCGTCAAAGTACCACTGGAATTGCTAATCAGCAAATTCATTTTGTGACATAATGTCTGCAGCTAGCTGTGTAGCCGAGTTAAATAAATCCTGATTGCATGTTTAATTAATCAATCAATTAAAACATGCAGCTAAAGTAATTGATTACATTTGGATTCAATTGCACAAAAATAAAGGCAACAATTCTTGGGGAGAGGACTATGGAAGGGGGTTACTCCAGCACTAGTCCTGCCTAAAGTAGGATCTTTGAAATCACTGTTATGGGCTGTAGAGATGAGTGGCATCTAGCTGCCCCATTAGAGGCTAGATTGGTGCCGCAGCAACCGCATGCCACAGCACCAATCTGGCCTCCAGAGAGTACAAAAAGGAGCAGCAAAAAGCAGCTCCTTTTTGCACCCTTTAAAGGATATCATAGCTGCAGTGGCACAGTTTTGTGATGCCTTTCAGCTCTGCATCATCTAGATGCAGCCCCAGGGCCACACCATGAATCCGTGTCCTGCTTAGAAGGCACACGGCATCATGATGCGATGGGGGCAGAGTCACAGCATCCAGCGTGTGGATACTGCGTCATGGTTCTGCCCACAGGCGGGCACAAAGTGCTGGTCTGTACACCACCTTAGCTACAACTGTCTCATTCCTTTCAATGAGTCTGCTCAAAGTAGGACTAATGTGTGATTTAGCCCCTCATTTTTAACTGATGTATGCATACTGCAGTATCATCTGTCTCAGAAGGGGGAATATAGCCCAGTAAAAAAGAACCTATCATAGAAAAAAGAAGTGTCATTCTATCATGTGTGATTAACAGAAATGGTAATTATTTGCAAATTTTCTTTTTGAAGGAAAATTGCTAAAATGAGTAATTTAGCAATTTTCTTCCCACATTGGATACTGTAATTTCCAATGACCATTTGCAGTTTGACAGTTACTCTACACAAAAAATGATCATGGTTGTTTTGTACAGAAACAAAAAAAAAACAAAGCAAACAAAGCAATTTTTGTCTATTATATTTCTGTACAAACCCCCCGCTGTTTCTTTCACTCCCCCCCTCAAAAGACCTCAACCTCATGATAACTTTGCTTATAATCAGTCCTAAACAGTGAAGATACTTGTCAGTCCAGGATTCTTCTCATCCAGGTTTACCTGCACTTGAGAAAACATGTTTTCTAGCACCTTCTAATTTTTTTAAAAAAATCTTTTTCCATCCCTAGCGACAGAGAAGTGAGAAATCACTAACAAGCTGTCTTCTGCCACCTTTAAAATGGCTTATATTAAATGCAAAAAAATATGAAACTTGCTTAATAACAGAATTCTTTTCATCAACCAGAAACATTTGCAATGACTTCTTAATTTAATTTAATTGGGGATGGGCAACCTGTGACTCTGTGCATAATTTTCTCTAGCCCTCTCCCTACAATTAATTCAGGCAAGAGTCCATTAGTTGGAGAGTATGAGGAAGGTAGGAACAAGTGGTAGTGGCAGAAAGAGGAAATGGATGACAGAAAGAAAAGAGGAGGCAGAAATGAGGGATAAAAAGAGACGAAGTAGGGAATGGCAGAAAGTGACAAAAAGGAAATCGTGGTTTGTCCAAAATTACTTTTCCTGCTTATTGCAATCGTCATACAACAGTAAAATAGAATTAAGAAAACAGTCACTCCACATATCCAAATTTCTGATGTATGATCTTCTGAAGTTTCTCTCTCTCTCTCCATACGAATATGTCTTCATCCAGTTTACTATAACTATGGAATATGTGTTCCTCCAGATGTGACATTACAGCTCCCATCATCCATCAGTTATTGGTTAGGACTAATGAAAATTGTAATCTATCTAACAATATCTCGAGGGCTATATGTCCCAGCTCTGGTGTCTGGGAAGGTGGAGTGGAAGGACTGCCACATTGTACTTCAGCAGAGGTTATTGGGGCAAACATAGATTCAGTCCTACTATGGCCCATTTACATAGCCAGAAAATGCAGTGGACTTTAAAGCCATTGACATAACTAATGGGCAAAAAACACAGGGAAAGGGTCAGGTCCTGATTTCCTAGTGGAGAGCAATATACTAACACAAAGTAAGCTAATAAATTTTATTCCATATATTAAAAAACAAAACACTTCTCCTGTTTTCTAGTCTCAACCTCAAACAAGGTTCAGAGTTCCTAAGTCAGTAAGCCACCTAGTATCTGGTTTCAAGCAGTCCAGGGTCAAGAAAGTCATAAATCAGAGTCAGGATTCCAGGGAGTCAAGCCAGGTGAATCTTTAAATAGTATGGTGGATCATAACTCTGATAAACATGATAAGCAATCTGATAAACAGCTGAACTGTCAAAGTTGTACTCAGCAGAGTATCTCATGGTTGTAAATTCATTATATAGGCAGTATGTTCAGTCATGCCCAAAATCAAAGAGGTATTTAGGGAGAGTGGTCCACAGCTGTGCTCCGCCACACACCTTGACTGCATCTTCTCATTTCATATACAGGGAATGGTCTAGGCCAGATGCCTGAACCTCTGCCTTTTCCTAGGACTGGAGGGCCTCTTCTCCAGCTTCCCTTCCTGCTCTGAACATGATCTGACCTGCAGAACAGAAGAAGAATTTGGCTGGCTATCAGGCATCTGCTGGGATTCCTCCAAAGATGGATCTGTTTCATCTTCTGATGAAGACAAATTCTCAAATGGGAGAGTTTATACATTAGACTGATCCCACTGAAGGATGATTCTATGATGTTTTGTGTATCTGTACAGATTAATGAGTATTTTTTTATGGAAAGACCTCATTTACAAATTATGACTGAAACCATATTAAAATATGTAGGTATATGTAATTTTTAAGCCTCTCCAGACAGGTACATTAAGGATGGCAATTTTATTTGGAATCACTTTAATTAAATTGTTCATATTTAATGAGAAAAACAAGGCTGGCATTTCATGCTGTTAGGTATTTAATGACAATGGTTTGTATGCTAATACATATTGTTTAGTTTACTTTTATGGACCTAATTTGCTTTGTATTATTGAAAGCTTCCAACAAGACATGTACACATAATCCATCCAACTCCTCTTGTACTGTTAGCATTATTGTTAAAATGCTTGTACTATGGGCTTACAAATCCATGCTATCATGGAGAATGGAATATATTTAGAGTTCAGTACATCTTTCCTCTCCAATGTTCTGCAAATATGTGTTATATATGACTGTACACCAATGTTCCTGGTCATTATTAGATACCTCTATATAGCTTTCATAAGTAGATTCAGCATGCATATCATCAAAGGAAACAGTGATTCTTCCCATCAGAGTTATCAGCCAGTCTTTAATAGGTTTCACCAGTCAAGAAGCCCTAATTCAAAATGCCCTGATTTCATCACAAGATGAAACAAATCTGAGATTGAAAGCAAGAGCACTACATAGTACTCCCCATATTATGTAAGTGAACACTTGGGAAATGCAAGGTTTGTTGAAACTTTCTAGATTACCACCCTGCCCTCTTATGCTGCTGTTATTCCACTATAACTGCTCTGGTTGCCTCTTGTTGCGTTCTGGAATTTGCAGTTTAAGGAGGAGCATTTAGAATTCTCAAGCCAGAGAGCTCTTAGGCCTCACTGAACTACAAACCTCAGAATGCAATAGGAGTCAGCCTGTGCAGGAAAAGTGGAATAGTAGCACTATAAGAGTGTAGTGTGGTAATGTGGCAGGTGACTTGTGCATTCACTTGACTAGAGTTCAGAAGCACCTTCATCCAAAACCTAGATGTCTGACCACAATACTGCTGATGCTGATAACTCAGTTTGACTTATATCTTGACCTTCTTCGTAAGAGTTTAGGGAAGGTAGCAATTTCATATTAAAAATAATTTAGAATCATATATAAAAGACATCTAAAATCACAAATTGTGCATGTGTAAAACTATGGCCCGTTACAGACGGGCCTTTAAGTACGGAGTCAGTCCGTACAAAATGGCAGCTCCCCTTCCACATGGGGGCCATCATGACAATGTCACGACCGCGTCGCCTCTATACGGGGTGGCGCGGATGTGCCATCGTCGCTCCGCGCCAGGGCGCTTAGTGCGTCCTTTGCGCAGAGCAGGAAGGAGCTCCGTTTCGGAGCTCCTTCCTGGTTTGCGGCGCCACTTTGCATCGCTGGGTGCAGCCTTCAGACGGCTGCGCCCAGCAACGCAAGGGAGAAAGGGGCCAAGCGGCCTCTTTCTCCTCCTCCCTGCCGCAAACCAAAAGAAGATGGAGGGGCTTCACACACCAGCCATTAAGGCTGGCCTGGGGGCGGAGTTGGGGCATAGTGTCCACATGACACATGCCTTGACTCTGTGTCCAGGTCGGCGTGATGCCACATGGTGCTCCACATGGTGCTTGGCATCACGGTGCTCCTCTAGCTCTGCGTCATGTAGATGTAGTGCCATACGTGCACGGAAAAGCTATGTGCCACCAGGTATTGTGTCCTTTCTGGGGCACAAAAAGGAGCTACTTTTTGCATCTCCTTTCTTGCGCCACAGAAAGGAGAGATCGTGGCTGTGGCATTCAGTTTCCATGGCCCCAATCCAGTGCAGATAGGGGCAGCCTGTACAGTCCTGGAGTGAGTTTGTTTTCTATTGTTCCAGAGATGAGAACGTAAATAAATAATAAATTATGGATAATAAATAAATGAATTCAAATTACAAGAAAAGAAGCTCTGCCTAAACACTGGGGAGAACTTGTTTACTGTAAGAGCTGTTTGATAGTGTAGACCAGTGATGGTAAACCTTTTAAAGACCTAGTGCTCAAAATGCAACCCAAAACCCACTTATTTATTGCAAAATGCCGCATCCCTCTGGCTTTCTAGGTACTAACTCTGGTGAACTTTGTGCTAGGATGACAGTGTCCATGCCCCCAGAGTGGGCTCTGAGTGCCTCCTCTGGTACCTGTGCCATAGGTTCACCACCACTGGTGTAGACTGTCTTAGTGGTGGACTCATATATATATATATATATATATATATATATATATATATATATATACACACAGAGAGAGGTTGGAGGGGCATTTTTCAGGAGTGCTTTTGCTGTATATTCTTGCATGGCAGGGGGTTAGACTTACAGCAGAGAACAACAAAAGAGACAAAAGAAAGGGTTCGACATCTGGCATACCTACTTTGAAGTTAAGTAGATTTACATTCACACTGACAGGATTCACATTCACACTGACATCAGCCACTACTGCAATGCATATTTCAGAAGTCTGCAATATGCTGGGTCCTTGCTGTCCCTTTTACTATATGAGTAACAGAGTTTGAACTTTGTCATTAAGCAAAGCATCACACTAAAGCATCACACAACATAAATCATTATCAAGGAAGGCATCACACAAGCATCACACACCATGCATGGCAGTAATCCAAGTGTGAAGATTTGAGACTTCTATGAGTGGATTTTGTCAGTCCAGGAAAAGCTTTAGCTGGAGGACCAACCTTAGTTAGGCACAATCATTCCTCACAACTGAGGCCATCTGGACTTTCATTTATAGTTTGGACAAAGGAATATGTCTAAACTACATGTTTGCTCTGTCAAGGGAAGTGCTACACTATCCAAAACGGATTACATGCTTAATCCCTAGGTTCAGTAGCCATCTAACCAAAAAGTGTCTGTCTTGTCAATATTTAACTTCCATATATTGATTCGCCTTCAACCAACCACTGACTCTAGGCATAGCCTCTCCTTCTTCAGCATTTGTACAATCTGTCCTGATTTGGATCAAATAGAGAGAATAAGATGGATATAATTTGCCTGCGGTTGACATTGCACTCCAGATCTTTAGACATTTTCATATAGATGTTAAACAGCAGATGAGACAACAAGTGTGGCCACCATGAAAATGGGCAGAAGTCATATGATGTTACTCTCCATTAATAAACTTGAAAATGGAAGTGGAACCACGGTAATACATTATCTCCTGTACCCTACCCACTAAGCCACTCCAGGGGAATTAATGAAAAGATCAATATTATCAAAAACCACCATCATAGTGGGGGAAAAAAGTTAGCACTCCTGCCATTTCTTTCCTGAAATAGATCCAGATAATTCATTTAATCCAGAAATGTCTGCAGCTGGCTCATGTACTGAATCCTCCCTGATGGCTTGCAAACCAGTATCCAGTCTTATGCATCTCCTATTACAGTGCGCCCTTGTTTTACGCAGGGAGTCCATTCTGGACTCCCCACGTAAAACAAAAAGCACGTATGCTCGAGCCCCATTACAAGTAATGGGGCTCATGCTCTTGGTGGTGTGTGGCGGCAGCAGTGTGTGTGTGCCAGAGGCACATGTGCCATTGCTTCTTCCGGCGCACAGTGAATGACACGGGCGCACTGTATTACTTTGCAGTTATGTGCTTTCCCTTCCTTGGGTTCTTTGTGTTTTAGGATTGTAAATAACTATATTAGCTCAGGAGGAAAGGACAGGGAAAGGCAGTGCAATAATCTCTTTTGTAGCTTTAAATCAGTGAAAATATTGTTATCTAGATGCTAAATGGATGACGGCTAAAGAGTGGCTTGCCATCACCTCTTTGCTCACCAGGATGGGGCCACAGCAACTGCATGCCACACACCCCACCCAGCTGGTTCCCAGTGCAAAAAAAGCAGCAGAAAGATATTCCTTTTAGCACTGGAAAAAGGTTGCCCTTAGTATTGGATAGTGTTTTTCTTCGGTGCAATATGTGCAAACGCTGCACTGCAGAAATGCCACAACACTGCCCGCCATGTGGTCAGGTGGGTGCCGTGACACCACTTTGGGGGATGGAGTCAGGAGGACATGAACCATGCGGTCACCACACCCCCACTCCACCCTGATGCCAGCTCATAGTGCCAGTCTGTACAGCCTCTTAATCATTAAAGAACGCTGCTTGGTAAATACATCAGGGATCCATTCATACTTCACAGTTATAGCATTCTGATTCCACTTTGACTGCCATAGGAAATGCTGTGGAATTCTATGGTTTGTAGTCTGGTGAGTCTCTACAGTGATCTGGCTGATAATTCTAAATATGACTTCTGATTTGGAAATCCTGCAATTTCATAGTATGCTACCATGATAGTTAAAGTAGAATCATAGTATTGAAATTGTATAGTATGAAAGGGCCCTATATTGCTTTAAGGTGATCATAGACACTGGTCTAAATGGGAAATGGAACTTCTCTCATATTACCCTGTTTAAGTCTCTCCACTAGATGACAGTGCCTTACCTAAGCAAAGTACTTATTTTGTACAATCCATATTTTGAAAGAACAGAAAGCAAAAGAAGCATACACTGTGCAAATAATACACATGAGTACAACAGAGAGAAAATACAGTTTGCACAATGGATCTCAGCACCTGCTTTGTTCTCATGAAATAGAGTTTTGGATAGGCTTTTCTCCCCCATTGATTTCAACCAGATGAGTGTGAATCTGCTCTTTTCACTCAATGTACAACTGAATGTAGTAGCAAAGGTTGCAGTGTTGTGCATAAATGTACGCAGCCATACAACAAAGGGAAACATGCTCTTTTAATGGAAAGGGAAATAATAGAAGTGGAAATGGCAAAGATGTCTCTGAACTGCACAATGTTCACCATGACTCTTAAAAGCAACCAATTAAAACCCAGTTTTCAACTTATTCTCTTTGTAAGGAATTTTATAATTTCTGGTTCAACTTTTAACCAGTGCCTCCTGGCTGAATATGTCTTTTCTATGAAAAAATGAGAAAGACAATCCAATGCTCAGCCCAGTTCATTTCTGCACTGTTCTCCATGTGGGCAATCTCATTTTTTTTCTGTAGAAAAAGTCATTTCACAATTGAAAAAGCAATATATATACATCTTTCAATATATCAATCTGTGTGCAATAAGATATTTACTGAGTTGGCACACAGATTTATTATTGTTAACTGCCCTCGAGTAGACACATATTGTAAAATTTTAAATTATGAGGCAATTTATTACATTTGGAAAATCAATATCTGTTGCTGATGTAAATGTACTACCTCCCAAGATCTCTTGGGAACTTTTGATCCATGGAAACCATAGCATCTTTCTGTCTATCACAGGGTGGGGAATTGAAGTAGAATTGCAACCTATGATTCCTCTCCTTTTTGCCTTTATCATTACTCCCCCATTGCTGATCTGTTGTTATTCCATTATTATCACTCTATGGATAGCTACTCTAGTTTGGGTGCAAGGCAAGATCACTCCTACCTACTTACCTACCTACCTACCTACCTACCTACATACCTGCATACACCTCAGAAACCCCTTCAGCCACCTAGAAGTCAATTGGATAACCCTGAACCTCTATATTTTATTTATATGTTTTTCATATGATTTTTTTTGTGAGCAGACTGCTCCCCCATGTTGCCTTATTTTGTTCAACAATCACCTGAAAATGGTGATTAGACATAGCATGACATCACTTCTGGTGTGCTGTGACATGCTAGTGCAGTGGTTCTCAACCTTTGTTCCTCCAGATGTTTTGGACTTCAACTCCCAGAAGCCCAAAACAACACAGCTAATGGGTAGGGATTCTGGAAGACAAAGTCCAAAACACCTGGAGAACCACTATGCTAGTGCATCACATGAGAGGGTCATATATTGCCATGCCTGCATACTTTTTCATACCTGCTCTGCATGTGCTGGTGGGAAAAAGTTAATGAGACTTTTAAAGACTACCTTCTGTGGCAGGGATACTGTTGTAGTTGAACTCCACTTAGTCACAGATATCAGGGATGCTGGGAACTGTAGTCTAGAAATTCGTACAGCTAAATATCTAGCTCTCTATAGATTTGTGGCACAGTTATAACCTTCTTAGTGCTCAGTGCCTGAACTCTAAATATCTCAAAGATGAACTAACTTCTTCTTATGCTGCAGATGAGTTTGTTATTCATGTATTTTACAGCCTTTATGAGGCAGGCAGAGGAGCAATCTACAGTATATTTCAAAAATGAGATCTGTCCAGTAGTTCAAGAGAGCACTACATACTCAAGCCTACCTGGCTATTGCTCTGTCCCTCACTCCTGGTGAATTGTTATTTGTTATATTTTAGCTGTTTTGATTTTTCCTACAGACTTGCCATTACATTATTTCTCAATATGGCAACCACTGTCTTGTGCATCTCATTCCCTCAGCTAAGGTTGAAAGACCACAGACATATTGGAAGATACTACACTGTTGCTCCTTACCATGAGTAGAACGTGGCTCCAAAATTGTCTCAGAATTACTAAGGAAATCACCACAGGAGTCACTAGTGATGGAATTGAAGTGGACTTACAATGTATGATTCCTCTCTTTTTTGCATAATGTCATCAGTCATCCATTGCTGTTCTGTTGTTATACCATTACTATTGTGCAATTTCCCATCAACAAGAGATACCTGTCATTGCAAAGTTGATAATAATAGTATAATGGATTGGCAACAGATAAGTGATGTTTTGCGAAAAGGAGAGGAATCATAGGTTGTTGTTTCACCTCAACTCCATCACTAGCAACTCCATCATGTGGTAATCTCCACTCTCTGTTGCAGGGTTGCAGAGAGAATAGAAGCATAAAAGCTAGAGATGCAGAGTTGTTCCCACAAGTGGCCTCTGCAGTTATTACACTGTTTTTATTGTGCAATTTTGCGTTATTGAGAGATACCTGTCAGTGCAAAATTGTGTGATAATAATGGAATAACAACAGATCAGCAATGGACAAGTAATGACATCTTGCAAAAAGGAGAGAAATCATAGGCTGTAATTCCACTTCAATTCCATCACTACTACCTTGTGTTGTAATCTCTTAAAATGTCACAGATATCCAAACCATTAAGTAATTAAAGGAGAGCCATGTTCCAGGAGCTGCCATACCACTCAAAGACCTTGTTGTAAGAATCTATGAGGATAGCTGTTTTAGTTGTGATTTTGTTATTATTCTAAGAACAAAGAAACACAGGAGGGTCTCTAAAAGGAAAATAGAGCCTGGGACAGACCGCCCCAAAAGGGTGGGCTGGCGGTGACCTGTCTCTCTCCGGAAGCATGCCACAGCAGCCAAACTGCCTGGCGTCCCTCTGCCCCAAAAAGAACCCAGAAAAACCGGGTTCTTTTTGGGTCACTGGGCGCGCATCTTGCAAAGTCTATGTGTTGAACGTCGACATCCACCCATGTGGATGGGCCACTGCCATTAGGCTGCCCTGTGCTATATTAGGGTTAGGGACCGTGCGGTTGGTGCATGGTCCCTAACCCCAGAATTGGTGGCTGCATGCCGCTTCGGGACTATCTGACCCAGGCCTATGCCTAACAAATGTGGGAGGAACCATATAGGTACCAAACATAATTGAAAAAATAAACAAAAAAGTAACTGAAGAACATATAGAGAATAATATTAACAATATGCACTAAAATCACACAACCCAAAAATATCAAGAAAATAACTAATAATTATATGATCATATACATAAAGTAACAAATAGTGTTTTCCAAAATTAAACTTTACTCACAAACAGTACTTACTATATCAGTACTTAACTAAATCGCTAAAATAACCCATGGTTATTGCTTATTATTTGGATTTTAAAATGTTAGTTTTAGTTTTACACTGTTTAATCTTGTTTTAACGGTGGTGTTTTATATATCTATATCTATATCTATCTATATATATATATATAGATATAGATATAGATATAGATAGATAGATATATTTTAGTCTGTTGTACGCTGCTTTGATTGCTTGGCAAAAAACTGGATAAATTTTTTTAAAAAATTCATTTATTAAGACTAAATGGAAGTCCATGAAAAGAAATGTCTCTATCATACCAACTTTAAATCTTGTATCCTGTATTAAACAACATTTCCTGAGATATCAAGCTGTAGTAGTAGAATAGTGAACAAACCAACTTCCCGGAGAATTGTTTCTATCTCAGTAACTTAAAGTCTTATCTCCTGGAGTAAACACTGTTTCACTTTCCCAGATTTCAAGCTTGAATAAGTCTTCACGACATTCTTTTCATAGAATTTTTATTATGTTATTAGTGGGTACTCCCTGTATGTTCCTCAGCTACTTTTTCGTTCATTTTTTTCTGTTATATTTAGTACCTATATGGTTTTACTGAGTTTTTTTTTAGGATTATTTTTTGTTCTGCCTTTTTAAATGGCTAATTTTAAATAAGGCTCGAGAGATGCTGTGGAATGTAACTTTATAAAGTAGTTCTAATGGAAATATTTATACTAGTATATAGCAAACTATTGACTCTCTGATCAGATTGGGTTTATGGATTGAAGCAGTCTGCCAATTGCAAAATTCCTATTGTCCTTACTGCTGCCATGCTGGTGTCTACATGACAGAGAACGAGTCAATCCAGTGCACTGTAGAGACTAAAACAAGAACTATGAATTGTTATCGAGCAGGAAATTCTGCAACCATCAAATTTCTTGATTATTTTCTTTGTGCATTAAAGCAGTCGCCTTAGTAACTCTGAATTTGCACAATCCCTTTGTTTTAATGTTTACAGTCATGCTGCATCATTTAGTTCATCAACCTCTATGTGCATTGATTCACAGATGTTCAGCTCAACAATATTTGAACTCCCAGGCCTGATCCCATTAATTTTTTTAACTGTATGCTGATAAAGCAAATGAATTCATAATTGCTATTCATTAACCATGGATAAGTGAAAGTGTGTTTTCAACAGTATGTGCTTGCTTTTATAATAAAAAATGGCATAAAGGTATTTCCATTCATATCCAACATCAGGAATTAACTAATTAAAATCAATTATTTTATGAATTAGTTACAAATCTGATAATAAAGAAGAAAAATGTAATTACAGGTTTTTTAAACTGGACTGACTGACTTACATTGGAATTTCAAGATAAATGTGTCTTCAAAATTAATTAATTAGTCATATTGTTTAAAGAGCCAATACATTTTATATTACTCAACTGATCCCTTACCCAAAGCTTATTCTCACTTAAAAAAAACAACCTCTCAGGATTGGAGAAATACAAGGTTTAAATCAAAACCAATAAGGATAGGTTGAACTGGGAGCCTTTGCCTTCAGATGTGTCCTATACCAGATCTTGAAACTCTTAACCCTGGGGCATTTTCTGTGAGCCACAGAGGTTAGTAAGTTAAAGAAAGTGGGGGGATAAGATTTAAAGGGAGGGAGAAGAGAAAAGCAAATAATAATAATGATAATGATAATAATAGTGTAGCAGTGACATAGGTTAGAAATTAGTTTGTCAAGAATTTATCTAACTCATTCTTTATAAAAAATCATGACAGAAACAAGAGAAGGATGAGTCAAATAATAGATACGATTTTTCACATTTACTTGGGCAAAGTGTTTAGAATAATAACTCAATATACAGTGGGTCCTTAGTATCCACAGGAATCTGGTTCCAGGACCTGCTGTGGATACTCAAGATACTCAGAATCCATGGATACTCAAGTCTCATTATATGCAGTGGCATAGTAAAATGGCAGCCCTTATATCAAACAACAAAAAACAAAGTTTGTTTTTTTGGATATGTGTGTGAGAGAGAGTGTGTGAATGTTTTTGAACTCTAATTGGTTGAATTTGTGGATGAAGAATCCATGGATATGGAGGGCTGACTGTAAATTTAAACACCAGAGTCATCTAGGAATAGGTTAATTTAATCTTCCCCCCATCTTGCAATTCCTTGTTTAAGGACTAATCTGCACTTCAGAAATCATGCAGTTTGACACTGCTTTAACTGTGATGGCTCCACCTTATGGAATTCTGGGATTTTTAGTTTATTGTGGCACCAGAGATCTTTGACAGAGAAGGCTAAATATCTCACAAAACTGCAAATCCTATAATTCCATAGCACTGAGCAATGGCAAAGCAGCGTAAAATAGTCCCCTCCACTTTTCCTTTCCTTAAAACTTTCCCTGGCTACACAGGAGAAATAATTGTAATGGTGCACATGAGGAGAGGGAAGAGAGAATGCTATCCTTCACTTCCTGTGTACTGGTGTCCTACAACAACTCCAAAGAGATGGAGGGGTGACACAGATCACCCCTTTGCGCTGCCTTCTGGGAAGCTTAGGAGTGTGGTGTTTACACAACACTCCCCCCCCCCCAAGATGCACAAAAGCCAGCTTCACACCACCTGGCTGCCCACATGTAAGCTGGCTTCTGGGTGCTCTGGCGACATGGCATTTAGATGTCGCATGCTGCTGGAACGCCTTCAAGCATGCTTCCTGCCATGGTGGGGCAGAAAAGCCAGACTTTTTGCCAGTGCAAAAAGGTAGATTGGGGCTGCGGCATGCAGTTGCCACAGCCCCAATCTGCCTTTGTCAGGAGTGGCTTGAAGCCATCCCTTCGGGGTGATCTGTTTCACCCCAAAGTTCTCTTTACTGTTCCTGAAATCATTAAATAAACATGAAAATTAAATAGTTTAGGCATTATTTATGTATTTATTTATTTATTGCCAGTGTTATTAAAACAGAACCACCCAGAACAAGTCACTAAAGAGTAATGCACAGCAAGAAATAATACAAAACTCAATAGCAGTAAAAGAAATGGAAAGAGAAACTGCAGAAAGTAAAAACAGCTCGAGTCAAGGCACATTAGAAAACATGTGCCTGCTACTGAAATTACGTTAAATATCAGGGAAGCTCATCTGGACATGACATTCTACTGTTATGGTTTCACATATCCATTCACCATAATTTATTCCGCTTCCTGAAAAATGGGACCTGAAGATGATGCATGCTTGAAGGCATTCCGGTAGCATGCAACATCTAAATGCCGTGTCATTGGAACACCTGGAAGGCACTCTTTCAAGACTCACGCAGTCAGTGTAGAAAGATGCAGATGTTCAAGCAAGCAACTTGCTCCCAAACCATGAACGGCCTTAACTTTTCATGCTTTATCTCTTGACTTTCAGGAAACAGGAAATCTGTTCTTTCTAAGCAGCCACATTGTCTGCCATAATTTTGTGTCCAAGTACTCCTCTGAAGTTTTCATGAGATCACAGTAGTTTTGCCAGTGACTAGAAACCATTGTTTCTTACTTGGGCTGTTTACATGTATTTACTCCATTCTTAATGAGAAAAAAATAAAGTAATTTTTCCATGTAGAACATTTTTACCGAGTCGTCTGCCAAGTCAGTAGTCAACTATTTTATTTTTAAAATACCATTTGCATGTTCAAAAGTAGCTTAGCTGGTTCCCAAGACTGACATTTTGGTCTATGATGTAACTTTGCCATGACAGTGATGGAGGCAGTCATGGAAATAATACTGAAAGGTCTGTGAGAGGCGGATAGACAGAGAAAAGAAAAAGAACAATTCACACTTTGCCTTGCACATTTGCATATGCACATCATGGTTTTGAAACACAGCCTCGCTGAATAAAATGCAGATAGCACTAAGTGGAACTCAGAGCTATTTTTCTAGCCCAATTATGGTATTCAGAGCCGCAGTAAATGGAAACATCTGCTGGAGCCACAAATAGCTGCTCACTGGCTGAGAACAGCAGGAGAGCTCACGGTTAATCATCTGTGCTCCTAGCAGGAATCACTTTAGCCAACATGAATGAGTAAAGAGCTTTTCAGGACTTTGAGTGATAATGGAGTATCTCTGCCCATAAAGCAGGTGGGGTTGAAGGAATGACGCTCCAGTGCAGAAGGAGAGAATTTTCCTTGCCAGCAAGTGAACACATAGTTCTTGCTACTCCAAACAGGATCTTTTCAAGGTGCTAGTTATTCTTTTTCAGATGATACCTTGGATGATCAATGGCTGTTGTGCAGGCAGGTGTCAGCGTGCCAGAAATCAATTGATGAGTCACATTGAAATGAGATGTAAGACAAAAAGAAGAGCAAAGCTAAAGCAAACTTTGGAAAGAGGAAGCCAGCAAGATTTACACTTATTTTAACACACAAGTAATTTGCATTTATACTGGCAGAGGATTATCATATTCAGAAAGAGAGGATATAAGAAGGGAGCTTAGTGAATCACAACGAGAGCATTATATTCTGATGTCCTCTTTAACCATATCACTGAGCTGTTCATGCATTATTATCCGTAATACTAGAGGGATCATTGCAAACACATGCCTTTATTTTAAACTTATCTCTTCCTCTATATCCCTTGCTCTATCCAAAGTTAATTATCAAGAGATCTCTAGCAAAACCTTTGATCCTACATTTACCAACAGAATATTTATTTCATTTGATGAATATTCAGATTATGAATTATTTTTCCCAAGCCTATACAAGTGAGCAGGTTTTAACATTCATTATGAATATGGTAGATACAGGCTAGAACTGAGATTAAAAATAGTCCATAATATACTTCTAGTATATCACTAACTGGGGAACCCAGCAATTGTTGATTAGGCTGAGGGGAGATATACCCTTGTAGCCCTAGTGAGATTCGCATTCTGACCTAATCCAAGTGTAAACCCTCTGTTTTGAAAAAGTGGAATTGTTTAACAAATACTTCCACTCCTTTTGGTTTCTGGACATTCCTGAGTTTCTTTCTAGTATAATATAATCATTTTCTAAAACAGTACCTGTCGATTTGGCAATATGCTTGTGATAGGGTTTCCCATTTGAATTGGAGTGTGGTTTGAGGTTCCAGGGTACCTGTGTTGCTTTTATGTGGGTTATTTGCTAAAAAGACTAATCTGCTTACTATCCCCACAGTCAGGATTTTGTTCCCGATTCACTCAGTTGGTCCCATTTTGTTTGCCCTTTTCCTCAGGATGGACTCTGTTCCCAGGTCAATAGGATTTCTTACACTGTTGGCACCTCATCTTCACGTATTGTTTCTGCAGGTAATCACTAGACCTGATCTTCAGCATTCTCATCATCCTTCTCTTTCAGGTTTCTGCTACTTATTGAAATGTTGTTTTTCATTCTCTTCAGAGGTACGAAATCTGACATTGTCTTTTGTCTTGTAAATTCTCATCCTCATTCCATGCTGCTTCAGCATAGAATGGCAGGGAAAAGGCACCATATCCTTTCTGACCGTGGAAGGTAATCTGGGTCAGCTGTGGCTAGTACTTGGATGAACGACTGCCAATGAATGCCAGGTACAGTAGACTAGGGCCTTAAACAGACTGGCACTTTGTGCCAGCCTGGGGCTGAAACTAGGGCTAGGTAGGGCTGGGCATCCACACGCACCCAGCCCTACTTTTGCTGTTCATGCGCCATCATGGCAACCCCCTGTTTACATGGGGGGTGCCATGATGACACACAGCCATCAGAGCACCCAAATAGTGCAGGCCAGAAGGAGTGTCATCATGGCGCGCAAGTGCCATAATGGCACCCCTTTCAAGAAGCTGCTTAGAGTGGCTTCGTTTTGCTCCTGAGATGGAAGAGATCGTTGCCACAGTGTCTGATCGCCATGGCAATGATCTATAGCAAAAAGGGGCAGCTGCAGGCTGCTCGTCCCTATATTTCAGAGGAAGGAACTGGCAAAACCACCTCTGAGGATTCTTTCCCTAAGAAAACATTATGAAATGCATGGAGTCCCCATAAGCTGACAGGCAACTTGACAGTACCAATTGTTATCAATACAAGTGCTTCAGCTTGTTGCCTAATGATAGTACAGAGCAGCCCTGCAGATTTCATAGGCTGCCCATTTCTGCCCCTTGTCAAATGGATTAATGAGTCACCTGGAAGCCTTCAGGAGTGACTTATAAATAAGGCGTGGGACAGGCAGCCCTTTTGTGGCACGGCGGTGGCATAGCTAGGGTTAGTGACCACGCGGCAACTTTTCAGGCAGTTTGTCCCAGGCCTGTCACTTGCCACTTGCAATTTTTAACATCACAAAAAATAACATTTTAAAAAAACAATAGCAATAATAACGTAGACTTTTTGGCCCCTTATGTTTCTTATTGTTTGGAGACATTTTGGCAATCCATGAAATCCTCAGAACATTCCCAAATGCACCTTCTGCAGATGTGCATCCCAGCACAGGTCATTCCCTTATCACTAAGTCTTCTCATATGACCATTAGTTTAACGTCCTTAAAAGAGCCCCAAAGAAACCTGAGTCATTTTTTAACAAAACATTTAACATCTTTTCCCCATCCATATCTAAGAATTCAAAAATGATCTTCTTATTTTTATTCTATACTCATTGTTCTGAGTATCTCCAAGATGCACATGTTCTCATAAAGCTAAACCCTACAGCTGGAACTCTTGTGCAAGCATTGATCATGTATTTTCTAGACTTGTGGCTGCCTCCTTATTTTCATTCCTTCCTGACATATTTTCACTCCTCCAGTAAATCCTCAGTCCAGTAAATATTTTCTTTCTCTTGTGCAGGCATGTATATGTGGTGTTAAAACTTAAAAGTGAATGAAATGACTGTCCCCTTACAATTCCCCCAAATATTCCAATAAAACCCACGATTCACAACTAGAAATGATATCTGGTTATGATCTGTATCAAACAGGCAGGCAGGTTGACTTATCACAGGTCCATGAATGAAAAATGAATCCTGAACCTGCCATGGCTGTGCACCTTGATTTAGCTGCACCACATTCGATATATGAGTGTATTAATTTAATTATTTTTCAGCTTTCTTTTAAACCCTCAAGCTATCCAAAACCAATCATATATTTCTGTCCATCCGGGGCTACCCACTGGTAGAAAATAAAAAAATATTCAAATGATTACATATAAATGAAACCTGGTGAAATTCTCTGCCAGCTCAAGATATAAGCTCTGGTGTCTCTTCATTCATCTTCAAAGTTTCTTACTAGTGGAGTTGCTGGATCCAGTTTCTGTGGGGCAGTGAATGCTCTCCAGGTTTCAGGTCAGAATTTGACAGCACTATTAAGTGCTGAGTATATTTTACTTATAGGGTTCATTGGTTTGGATAGATCCTTAACCTAGAATAGATTCATCAGTGTATTGATACTGGAACCCTCAGCCCACATTGTTTATTCTCCTACCAGTGTTGATATGCGGTAACCCTACAACCTTGATTCTACAATGTAGAGATATAAATAACTGTGTTAAGTCTACAATTCACTCTCACATGTTTCTGACTACTCTGAAAGATCTGTCCTTTTGAACTATAACTCTAGAATTTTCAATTACAGAAGCTCGTGATCCTACAAGAGGGAGAATCCTCTTTCAATATAATAGTGTAATTAAATAAAGATGATCAAGAATATTACTTCCAGATTTCCCAGCTTCCCACTTCTGTAGAAACCAATTCAGGCATCTAGGACTTTGGGAAATGTAGGAGCTATAGCAGTATACCATGTACCAGAGAGCGGAAGAGAGGAAGAAATGGAGGCCTTTCTATTTAGAGTTGCTTCAACTGAAACCATAGCCAGTTAAGTTGGTGTGAGTGCAAGGAAGGTGAAACTGTGTGGAAAGAGTATTCAGAAAGATAGTCATGTTAGTTTAGTTTACCATAAAAACACTCAAAGCAATCCAGTAACACATGATAACATAAAATTTCTAAGTTTTTGCAGACACAGGCTCCACATGGACTGAAGAAATAATGCCGTTTGACACCACTTCAGCTACCAAGGCTCAATGATATGGAATTCTGGGATTTGTAATTCTGTGAGATATTTAGCCTTCTCTTTGTAGTGGCTCTGATGCCACAGTAAACTACAGATCTCAAGATCTATGGCATTGAGCCATGGCAGTTAATTCTGTAGTGCAGATGTAGCCCAAGTCTACCTTGGGATTTGATGAGCAGGAAGAGTGAAGAGTATAGAATATTGGTATTTAATACTGGATCATCATGTCAGTACTCTACAACATGTTTAAGAAGATTAACATTCCCATATGTGAAGCTTCTCTTGGTTATGCCAGGTAGAGCTTTGTGCATGAAGATATTGTCCAAGAATCAGTGGGGAGAAGAAGAGAAAGAGATGGAGCAAATCTCGTATTTACTCTGTGCCATTATTCTTTTTCTATCAGTGGTTGTTGCTGCAGTGAAGACATAAGATTTCATTCTAACAATTTTAACATGGACATGTGCACACACACATGAGTATTTCATTTAAAAATTGTTGTAACTTAACAAAGTAAATCTGGAGCTAAAAATCAAGGCTTAGAATGCCAATCTCAGCAACAGCAGTAATGAGAATATCATTTCGAAGATGATTGTGCAGCACAGATGTTTTCAGCATCTGAAGTCCATTTACACATGAATTGTTTCTTTTAGGTTATTTTCTATCTCTTTCTCAATGCACAAGTTCTAATAATGAGACTACTCTTTCTCCTAGGGGAAAAACTTCCAAACAATTGAACAGAAATCCCAGACTTACCCTTTTCAGTTGTGTTATTCCAAATCTACAGCAACTAATCTGTCTGCTTTTCACAGAATGTCAAAAGGGGGAGGGAGCGGACATGATATCCCACCTCTGAACTATATTTTCTAGCTAGGCAAATGAAGGAAGCCACTCTATCTCCTCATTTTTGCCATTGTTGGCACATTCAAAAGCCACGTGAACAGGCAATGACATAAAAAATGAGCAGCAGGAAGCTAAGAAGGGACTTGGCATTGGAAGTGAGCCCCACAAAGGAGTGAGGGCTTCACCTTATGCCCAACAATGCCAATCCAGCTGCGTGCCTCCAATAAATTATATATGCATTTTATCTTTTCCTCTTTAAGAAATTTGTTTTGATACAGGAGGAAGAGAAGGAGTGAATGTCATGGTGCTGGTGGTAGTAAAAGTAGTACAAATATTAGCGGAAAAACACAGAGGGTTACAAAGAGTAGATGTCTTCATGTGGAAACTCAGGTAAACTAAGCATTTGAAGCAGGGTGCCCGCAGAATAAAAACTTTGTGTAAGATCATCTTTCTGCAGTGGATCTTATTTTTTTGAAGTCTCACCAAATAAACCCATTGTCCAACAAAAGTCTAGTTGCCGTGTTTTGTAGTCCATTTGGCTCAGGCCTACAATGACCCATGTTCATAAAATTTCTAGGTTTCAACTGATTTGTCACCACTATATCTTCCAAAATGTTTTTTTTTTTTCTGTCAGTGATTTGACTGGGTGTTCTTTGCTTATGTTTATACATTGACTTTCTAGGGTTCATAGGGCAGCCAAAAACAGGTAAAACTCTTAATAAAATGCATTAACATTACAAAATATCTAATAAAAGCTTAACAGTACAAAGAGAACTATTGATAACAGTCACAAAACAAACACTGACTTGAACAACAATATCTTTTTGCATATGACAAAATGTAATAATCAGAAATCTGACATAGCCCCTTGAGGCAATAATATTCCAGAGTTTAGGTACAACTACTAAGAAGTCCATTCGCTTGTTCATACCATCACTACCATACCAGATAAGGAATAATATGAAATCTGGGGTAAGCGGATGTACATTTGCTAAACCCCATAGGGGATGATGATGATGATGATGACGACAATAAGCTTTATTTTTACCCTGCCTCTCTGTCAGAACAACAATTGAGGCAACTTACAATTAAAAGAATCCATACAGAACCCAATATCTCAATTATTCCCTCCCTCCCCTTAAACAACTTAACTATTCAAATCATTCATTAAAAGACAAGACAAGCGAATGGTGCTACAACGTATTCAGTGAAGTGGTAAATTCAGTTGGTGGCCAGGTTTACTATTCAGGGAAGGCCTGTCGGAAGAGATCCATCATGACAGCCTTTTTAAAACTAAGCTGGTAATGTGACGGATCTGGTAATGTGACAGAAGGATGCAGCCCTCTGCTTGATGCCATCAAATTTTTAGTGCAGTGATAGATAGATAGATTATAGATTGGTCAATAGATAGATAACAGATTTCTTGAAGGATTCTGGGAGTCACCTTTAAAAGAAGGGGTGGTCTCCCCAAAACACCTTGCATTTATAGAAGTGTGTGTGTGTGTGTGTGTGTGTGTGTGTGTGTGTGTGTGTAATTCCTAGGAAACAGGGCCTTTCCTTGTTATTGCTGGGAGCAGAGGGAGGTGAAAGCAAAAAATGGGGTTGACTTTTGGATAGTAAAGAGCAGGTTGTGGCGTTAATCTACTGTGACACCAAGGTTGAAAAAATCCATATCCAAAATTTGAGCATACATCATTTTGTTTGAAATTTATTGCATATTCACTCAATGGTGACAGTCTACTGTGACACTCTGCTTTAAGAAAAGATTGTCAGCAATAAACTCCAAATTCTTTGCATGAAGAAAGCAACTGGCAGCAAATGAGAGACTTTTATGATCCATCTTAAAAGAAATGAAGCAGGAGCCACACAGTAGAAAGTGTCCTTTCCACTGATGCAAAGGTGATCCAGATTAATTTGATATTTTTATTCTCAGCAGTGTCAATATGACACTGGGCTATTGTTTTATCTCACCTTAAGACTCTGACCATGTTAAAATTGTTCCCCTAGGATGCTGTGTCTTTTTAAATGCTTTCCACCATTCCTGCTGTTTTAACCCCTCACTTCACCTCTACAATCTATTGATTCTTACTTGATAAAGGTTGCTGTTAAGTTGCTTATAATTGTAAGGTTATTTTTCAAACTTCTGTTTGAGGTCCTTCATTCACTAACCAAACTAACAAAGTTTTTCTTGAGCTGAAAATAGGTTCTTCTCCTCTGTTCCATCCCTATCAGGTCCAATGCAAAACAGCTGTGGATCGTTTTCAAAGTAATAAATTATGGTAGCATCTTCCAGGAAAATAATACTATGAGCAGACTGTGAAAATCTGATTAAATAAATAACACTCTTTTTATTGCCACTCATATCCCTAGGATGTTGCGAGTTGGTTAGGAATCCACAGAGTGGTCTTGCAAAACTCATTCATATAGCCATATAGAGTTTAGGGTGAAGTCTCCAGATTAACAGTGCATGTTTGCTTGTGTCTGTTTGCCCCTCTGCACTCAACTAAGTTTTTAAAAACTCTTTTAGAAAACCTAACTACAGAATGGTAGGCATTTGAAGAATGGTGATGCAGATGGAATGGAAAGTATTAACATGCCTCCCGACCCCACACACTGTGGTTGTCCCCTGGAAAAATCACAATTCCAGTGCTGCAACCAAGCCTTCTTCAATAAGCCTCCACTCCACCAGTTAAAAAGCCTAACTGCCAAAGGGTGGGCTTATCAGGAGGAATATGTGTTATGTGTGAAGGCCTGAATTCTATTGGTTAGTCCCCAAACTAGAATAGTCAAGGCAGTGGAAAACTGCCATTGATTCAAAATGCTTACTTTAGTTGGGCTGAACTATAGCATTCAGGTAAATGTGTAGGCATGTGCAGGTTGTGTTGAATATATGTGTGGATGGGTAAACCATTTCATGTTTTTTTCCTCTCCTTTCCACTTTTTATTATGTGTGTAAATTGAGTCGGGGAGCATTTTGCCAATTTTGCTGCTTATCAGTCAAGCTTAACAGTTTGGAGACGTGGAATCATGTTATATTTGTAATGGTAGTCTGACAATGAACCATGAAGATTTCTGATGAAGACCAACTAAGGTTGAAACGGCCCTAAAAGTACTCCGGAGGTAGCCGTCGTAGCCGTCCTACCTGGGAAGACTACTCATCATATCTTCATGCTCTGTTGCTGCAAGCACCAAGGATAAATATTTCCCAAAGGGACTGAGGAGACTGGGTTGCTGCAGTTGAATATATGGATGTTGATTACCAAATACAACCACAGAGTTATATTATAGTACCATATATGTAAATGTGATTACTCTTATGATTGGGATGTAAAACCATGTGGATAATACATATGGGTACTTTCTGATAAATAGACACGTCTCGGTCAGATCATTTTATTGTTAATTTACAACTATTGTTGTCCCCCTTTTGTTGGATTGTCATTAGGCTTCCATAAAGGTTTTGCACTATCCTTCAGAAGTGATGCACTCAAAAGTATATGTGGCAATTCTATACTTCATTTTGTAGTCTGGTTAGGGGACATTATTTGCTGTAGTTATCCCACAGTATAAGACTCCAGTTCTTTTCCCCAGAGCTGTATGCAAATCTGTTCACTTGGAACTTGCCATGTCAGTCCTTCCACTGTACAGTTCACTTTACTCCATCATGATCTGTTTGGTTGAACTGCATTGTTTCCACTTTGCTTAAACCTTGAGATCATCTTCATCTAGTATCACCATGGTAACTCTTCACCGGCATCAGATGTCCTTGGAAGGCAAAAACACATAAGCAGTCTGGTGTTACGCTCAATAAATATGCATATTTGAGTTTTATACACAATACAGAAAAAGCTGACTATCACCAGAGTCTGCTCAAATTGTTAAGGATGCATACTGGACTGGTAGGGCTGATGGTGGCCTGGATTCCTGTCCATTTGAGGACGGGGAATCAAGCCATATTCTAATTGGAAATTAGAACTGGAAATTGGAATTGGAAAATTCCCTTATTGTCCCCCCTCCCCTCCTGCTGACAAAGAAATGGTTTCTTGATGAAAGCAGTCATTGCTTAACTGTCTTGTCTACTTCCACTGAATGGAGACCTGCCAGATTGACTCAGACTGGTAGACCCCTCATTGTGAGGTATTGAACAGCCTTCAGAGAAGTTGAGTAACCTATCCAGATTTGAAAGAGGGTAAATGTCTATATTTGATTGTTTTTGTCATGTGTATGCAACTCTATTGTCTCCACTATCCAGACCACAGAAGAATCATTATCAGCGCATTATTAGAAGAGCACGTTCACCCCTGCCCTTTGCAAGCACATATTTTTGATTTTTTTTGAACAACATTGAGGTCATATTTTGGCCCACTCAAACTTTTAGGAGATAGCCCCCATGTTATGAAGAGGTAAAAATACAAGGGCACACAGAGAAAGTGTTGCTTTGAAACCTGCCTTCTGCTGCTCCCATTTCCAGTCATCAACTTCATGTCAGAGACTGAGAAAATCCATGTGTGTCTTTCAGCCTGTAGTCTCTAAAGCTTAGCTCTAGCCCCCTTAGATTAGTTAGAAGAAGGTTTTTTGGATTCCATACTGTTCCTCCCCCCCCTTTATTTTGCTTTGAGAAACAGTTTGCAATTAGTACAGTCGGTCCTTGCCTTACGCGGGGGATCCGTTCCGGATCCCGCCGCGTAAGGCGAATTCCGCCTATGCTCGAGCCCCATTGCAAACAAATGAATGGAATGCGCCGCCCCTTCCGCCCCGCGCGGCTTGAGCGCGTATGCTCAAGCCGTGTATGGCGCGCCCGTTCTGTCGGTTTCTGCTGCTTTCTTTTTCTCTCTTTTTAAAGTAAAGAAATAAATGTTTTCTCTGGCCTCTGCCTGAGATCTCCCCTTCTACCTTATTTTTTTCTCTGGTTCATTTTCTGTTTTTTAAACCTTCAGCCTATAGAGACCTGCAGAGAATTAGACAGACAGGCCAAAATAAAGCTGCTTGAAGTCACTTTGTAGGTATTCTGTTTAAATGACACACCCATCTTAAGAGGCCAGAAGCTATGTCAAGGCTGTGCTCCAGTCCTTAGGACTGGAGTGTGGCTTTGGTATGGCTTCTGGCTTCCTGGGACGCATACATCATTTAAACAGCAAAGTGATCCAAAGCAGCTTTATTTTGACCTGTCTGTTCAGGCCTTTAGTGTCTGGAAGAGCTCCCCCCCCCCCATACACACACGCCAACAAAACAAGTGCACTGCTCTTAACACTAGCTTACCTGCCACTGTCTGCAGCCATCATCTCTAGTGTATATATTGAGTTTTGTCCAACTCAAGCACTTCATGTCTTACAACATCCTTTATTCTTTTATTCTTATCTTTTATTCTCATCCTTGAATATTCATCAAGGATATAGATTTTTGTAGGGAAAAAAGGGAAAGAAAAAATAAAGGAGGAGAAAGGGGCAAGAGAAAAGAGAGAGAGAGAGATAAAGAGAGGGAAAGTGAGTAGGAAAAAAACAAGAAAAATGCATGTACAGTGTTTTATAAATAAAGGTTAATAATAATAAATGTAGACACCCCAGCTTCATCCCACACATGCCAACCTGACTTCAGACAACTACAGTAAACATCCACAGTAAACTTCCACAGGTTGATGCCTGCAGTTTCTGTTGATTAACATTAGCATCTGAATGCACATTCAGCTGATTGTTGTCCCATCCATCAACATTTGTTGACTTCTACTGGGTCTGTTTACTGGAGCTGGAGCATGGTGATCTGTAGGTGATCAAATTCACCAGTCTTACAATATGAAGGGTCCACTGTGATAAGACAAACAGGTTTCCAGAATACACACTATATAGTGCCATTAGTGTACATGACCCTTTAAACAAACAGTTTACAATTGTTAATTTAGTAGTTTCCTGCCTTCAGACTTACAATAAAAAAGGACATATAAGGCAAAGATGGGGGTGGGAATTAAGTCCAGCAGACACTACCTGCTCTTCCTGTGTGTGTATTTATTTATTTATTTTTACTATTGAGTACCTCTGATCCATCTGAAATAACAAAAAGAGGTCCTGGAACAAAGTGTCAAACTTCAAATTGTCCTACTTAAAAGCAAAAAGTTGCTCTACCCCTTCTACATTCTAGTTCAGTCTCGGGATCATACTTAATTTATAGCTAGTTTTTCTACAACAAAGAGACAGCTGAGTGCTATATAAAACAGTGAAGCTGAAGCAAAAGCAGTGGTACAAGTAGCTGATTGAGGATGACAGGGCTTTCTAAAATTTATGAGGTGATGTGAAGTGGAATAGCTCTTTGTTTAAAGATTTACAGCCAATTTCAAAAATATCTTCCATTACCCAAAGACCTGGGAAATCTCTGCTTAAGCATGTACATGCATACGGAGGACATTTGATGATATAACATGGTATGTTTACCTTATCTTTTTCGAAAATGTACATAAGTGCCTCCTTGTGTTATATCTTTCACCTTAGCAATAATAAAACTGTTGAAACCATCTAGTT
The DNA here is from genome assembly GCF_019175285.1 of Sceloporus undulatus. Taxonomy (NCBI): domain Eukaryota; kingdom Metazoa; phylum Chordata; class Lepidosauria; order Squamata; family Phrynosomatidae; genus Sceloporus; species Sceloporus undulatus. Next base: position 113,434,429 of record NC_056525.1, read on the forward strand.
GCATTGACTGTCATTATATTAAAAGAAGATTTACTAAAAGTTCACGATAGATCAAGCAGCATTACTAAATTATATCTCACGCTTTCTCAGTTACATCTGTTAGACTTCAGTGACCATAAATCAGCAATACAAGATGGCAAAAGACTTCATTTTCCAATTGAAGATGCTAAACCACCACATTTCATAATAAGAGGATACTCAGTGTTTTGAACTGGTTAAGCATGCAGTTGGACACAACTTATACTGCCAGGGCTCCTTTCTACAGAATCCTGGGATTTATAGTTTTGTGAGGCATCAGCATTCTTTGGCAAAGAAGGCTACAGACCTTATAACATTAAAAATGCCAAGATTCCATAGGATGGAGCTACAACACTTAAAGTGGTATCATAATACATTATTTCTACAGTGTAGAATCACCTTTTGTGGAATAACCAGGTTTAAATCCCTGTTTAGTCATCAAGCTAAAGGTGTCACTAGGGTGTGTGGGATGTGTGGACTGCACTGGGTGTGGAATGTCACTTGGTGGGGTGGTACACCCAGAGGAACTGGCATGGCTACTGGATGAGTGATAAAGGAAATTGCCTCCCTTTCCTGCTCTCCTGACAGCTGCACCAGGCCCTAAATGGACCATCCAGAGGCCACAGTGTCATCCCTCTCAGTAGCAGTAGATCCTGGGGGAGGCAGTGACTTCAATGTGTGGTGTGGCTTTTCCCGGAGCAGGGTGCATGTCTTCAAGGTCTAGGGGTTCATGCCTTCAGCATCCAGTGCAATTGCTTGGAGAGCACCCATTCAGAGTGCTCCAGAGGCCACAATGCCACCCCGCTCACAGGTGATCTGGATGGGTGACTGACTGGGGGCGAGGCCAAGACAATTCTCCCCCGACACACACACGCTGGATGACATCAACTTCAGCACTGCATGAAACTAATGGAATGAATTTGGTGAGGTCTGTGAAAACAAAGAGGCATCGACACTTGTGTAAAATTAGTTGAAAGGAGTCTAGATAAGGCATGGCCTTTATTTTCACTACTCTATTTCTTTCATTGGTCTATGTACTCAAGCCTTGTGCATCTTTCTTACATGTAGACATCACTTTCCCCTTCCCTCAAGATGTTATTCAGTCTTTTTCTTTCCCTTTATTGGGGAAGGAGTATCCATAGGACTCCAACCATAATAGTGGATGCTAGCTTACACTCACACATGGCAGCTAACTTTTTCTGGGCTCTTCTATATAAGTTCTTTTGCTTATCTCCTTTACTAGCTTAAGATAAATTTCCTGAAATATAAATATAAGTTCTTTCTTTCTTTCTTTCTTTCTTTCTTTCTTCTTTTTTTAACCTTATAGGAGCATCCTGAAAATTATTCCTGCTTCTACTACAAGCTCATCCTGCATTCTGCTTAATATAAACACCAAATATCCCTACATGTCTATACTATAACAAGGGTTCATTATGGGGGCAAAATTGTATGACATCCTGAATCTCTTGAAAGAAAATATTAAAATATTAAGAAGTTAAAATTTAGTTCCTTTTCTTTGATGCTGTTTATATTTTGCTAAGCACCACATGCTATTTTGCTTAGGGTGCATCTAGCCTGTAGAAACAATGCAATTTGGCATTACTTTAATTGCCATGGCTCCATCCTACATAATTTATAGTTTTGTGAGGCACCAGCAATCTTTTGCAGAGAAGGCCAAAATCCTTGTAAAACTACAAATACCAGTGTAGACATTATTTTCAAAAGCAAAGATTCCCTTCCACTTCTACCACAGTCTACAAATTGTAAGGTAGATCATAAAATGTCACATAAGAATGACCACTATGTGAAATATTGTTACTCCAAGAAATCAGAATAAAGCCAACCATGAATTTGTATGGAAGCCTGGTATAGGTTTCCAATGTTGTTCCAAAGGTTATTTTAAACTGCTACCTGTTGTGTTAAATTCGATCTAGGGAAGGCAAATGTCAAGTTATGAATAATATGATTTAACTTAATCATAACATTATAAAAAATCAAGTTGCTCTTATAACAATTAATCAACAGCAGTTAACAATTACCCACTCACAAATGACATGCACAGGAGATAAACATATCAATCTTCCATTCTCTTATGTTCTGATCCTAAATATATACACTCCACACACTAATACATCTGACTCAATAACAGCAGTGTTTTTATGCATGAAATGGCCAGGTGCCTTTCACATCATCACTATCATTGCATTTTTGAACAGAGGGAAGCATGTATGAACTTCTGGTTTTATTGTTAGATGAGATCTTAGAAATGTTATATTTTTGGACTATAGCTCCAAGATTCTTCAAACCAACATGACCAGTGGGATTCTGCAAAAAAGTGGAATTGTTCCATGCTCTGTGTTAGGCCTGCCATCAACAGTTATTAGGCTGTAGCAAAATAGAATATAGGCAACGTTTGTTGCTGTTGTTGTTGTGTGCATCCAAGTCATTTCCAACTGTTGGTGCACTAAGGTTAACCTATCACAAGGATTTCCTGGCATGTTTTTAGAGTGGATTTGTCACTGCCTTCCTCTGAACTGAGAGAATGTGATTTGATCGATGTCAGTCAGCTGGTTTATATGGTTGACTGCAGTTTTGAACTCTGGTCTCTCAGAGTCTTACTCCAACAGTCAAAGCACTCCATGAAGAGACAAGTAGCAACATTACACAAACACCACTAACATACACTACTCATGGCATATCAGGAGATTTTCCCTGCTGATGCCAGGACCTGTATTACATGGGCTACCCAAGACCGGATGATGGTAGCTGAGTCCTGGCATCTGCTTTGGGGGGGGGGGACCTCTCTTCAGTTATCACGCATCTGAAAAATGGGACAAGGAGGAAGAGATATAGATCTACAACTCCTTTCTACCCAGGCGGAACATTCCTCTTTGGGAATGTCACCATTTGCTATCTTTTCTCAGTCACTGAGGCACCTAAAGAATGGACAGATAATATTCTGAAACCTATTTTTTTTTCTGGGTACCATTTTAACTGGCAGACTGAAAGAAAATTGAAGTCTACTCCACATTACTGAAATTCTTTCAAAGCTTCAGTCTTTTCAGCCAGTTTTTCAAAATCATCTTACCGTTGTGATGAATGAGAGATTTGGAAGAAACTACATGTTCCATCTGATTTTGCAAAATATTCATCTAATAGCAGCCTATACCTTGCCTCCCAAATCTGTATTTTATATTGCATCATTTTCTGCTTGGCTGTTTCTAAATTAGTGAACACATACGTATCTAAGAGGATCATGTTTGAAGATAATTAAAAGATGGATGAGGACCATTGGCCCAAATAATAAACATTTGAAATAAAATGTTTTATATAAGCTGGTAGCAGGCTCATATGTGTGTAGCCTAATTAGAAATAAATCAGAGAACCAGGAATGATGTATCTAACCCACTTCCTTCTCATTGTTGATAAAAAAAAAGTTATACTGTTTGAATCAGATTGTAATATCCTGTACATTGCTACAATGACATTAGAGGATATGGGCAACCCATAGGAAGAAGGAATCAAGGACCTTCATCTTTTGTGAATTTCAGAATGAAGTGACCACATTTGTTATGTCCCAGATTCATATGTTCAAAACAATATAAATTATCCAATAATTTTCATGCTTTTCAAATGTTCTGAAAGAACACGCAAAAAGCTATATCAAAATAAGTCTCCCTCCCTCCCTCCCTCCCTCACACATACTTGTTGTGTACCATCAAATTGTTTCCAACATATAGAGACCCTAAGGCAACACTATCAAGGAGGTTTCTTGGCAAGATTTGTTCATAAGGGCTTGCCTTTGCCTCCCACTGAAGGTGAGTGTCAAAGCAGGTGGGGAGGAAAGTACAGGTTCTGACCTGGATCAGTCATAGGGTTGCCACCTTGACAGGTGGGTATTTACATATTCACCCACCATCATACCATGGACCTGCTGCTGCTGTGTGTTCCATATCTGCTTCCACCATCACATCTAATTTGAAAGCTCCCCGTGGGGTCTGTAAGCAAGAAAACAGGGCTCCTGGCTACATGGCCATGCAGCCCTAGATAACATCACAAGCTACAACAGAAGTCGTCTGAAAAGATACTGGGAGCATAGGGCCATGCAGTGTGCCAGTTGTCGCTACAAAGTTTCAAGGAAACTTTGTGCCAAACAGTGGGTCTATATGTCCCGACCTAAGGCCTTTTGGGGCCAGGATCAATATGGCACCTGTACAGGCAAATCCTAACCCAGGGCTAATGCTTTGCATCATCCATACAGGAAGCTGCAAAGCCAAGGTGAGCATGGCCTTTTGGCCAATGTGTTCAGGCCCAAGGTCACCCAGTGAGTTTTTATGCTCTTTGGAGTCATAGTCCAACCCTCAAATGACTACCCCATATATATATATATATATATATATATATATATATATATATATACATATATATATACATACATATAATTGTTAAACCACATTTCTTTAATATTGGTAGAATTCATTTAATTTTTAAACTACATACCCACCTGTAAAGAGATCCAGGACTTAAACTGGAAGCTAGGTGGAGAGCATCTAGATAAAGATTAAGGGGAAGGAAAACACAAGGATGTTCTTGTGGGAGTCTACTACAGATCCCCAAGTCACACTGAGAAATTGGATGATGCCTTTCTAGAACAGATGACCACTCTCTCAGATGGAAGAGATGTAGAAGTGATGAGAGATTTCAACTATCCTGATATTTGTTGTAAATCAAACTCAGCCAAAACATTAAGGTCAAGCAAATTCTCACTTGCCTGGAAGACAATTTCATTGTCCAAAAGGTGGAAAAGGCAACAAGGGGATCAGCCATTTTAGATCTGATCCTAAACAACAGGGTTGCCTGGTTAATGGAGTATAAGTGATTGGATCTTTAGGCGGGAGTGATCATGTTCTCCTGGAGTTTGTTATACAGTGGAAAGGAGAAGCCAGGCACACTCAGACACACATTTTAGACTTTAGGAAAGCTGATTTCAATAAACTCAGGGAAATACTGGGGGTAATCCTGTGGTCAGGAATACTAAAAGACAATGGAGTTCAGGATGGATGGGAGTTTCTCAAAAGGAAGATATGAAAGGGACAATTAAAAACAGTTCCAAAGAGGATAAAAATGGTAGGTGTCTCAAGAAACCAGGATGAATGACTAAGGAATTTTCAACGGAGCTAAGTTTTAAACAGGACATATATAAGAAATGATAAAGGGGGGAAATCACCAAGGAGCAATTCAAACAAATAGCTAGCACATGTAGGGGTAAAGTCAGAAAAGCTAAAGCACAGAATGATCTCAGGCTTGCTAGAGAGGTTAAGAACAAAAAAGGGGGCTTTTTTTGGTATGTCAGTAACAAAAGGAAGATGAAGGAAATGGTAGGGCCACTGCATGGAGAAGATGGCAAAATGCTGACAGAGGACAGAGAAAGGAAAAATTACTCAACACCTTCTTTGCCTCAGTCTTCTCAGAAAAGGAAAAGGGTGCTCAGCCTGAGGAAAATGGAGCTGAGGACTTCACATTCACCCTAGATTCTCTTCTGCTTGGTTACAGCATCATGTGAAAAGCAGCTGCGAACTGGTCCCTGAAACCTGGATGACCCTGCATTGGGACCACTTTAAACTTCCAAGTTTTGGCCCATGTGATAACGTCCTACAACCAATCTGTAATCCAATCTAAACAACATGAATAATGATATAATTTTAGATTAGGTAATGCCAGTCCTCCTCTTGATACCTCATCTAGCATTAATTTAAATATGACCCTTAGGTTTTTTCCTCCCCAAATAAATTTTGCAATATCTCTGTGCCAATCTTTAAATGGAATATCATTAGATATAATTGGTAAATTCTGGAATAAAAAAAAGCATTTTTGGTAAAACATTCATTTTGATTGCAGAAATTTTTCCCATCCATGAAAAGCCTATTTTCTTCCATCTCCCTAAATCATTTTTAATTGTTTGCCATGTGGGTTTATAGTTGTTCGTAAATCAATCTGAATGTTTTGATGTAATATAGCTTCCCAAGTATTTGGTTTTCTTACTAATTTGAAAATTTGTTTTATTTTCTAAAATCTGTTTCTCATTTTCTGACAAATTCATCAATAGCATTGTAATTATTTCTTTATTTACTAGCCTGATACTTCACTGTATTCTTTTATTATCTTCAAAAGTTCTTCAGTACCTTCTAGTGGATTTGCTAATGATATCATCAGAACATCTGCGAAAACACACAGTTTGTATTCCATGTTTTTAATTTTAATTCCCTCTACCACATTGTTTTCTCTAATCAAATTGTTTATTATTTCTAATGTCAATATAAATAACAGCGGGGAAAGTGGGCACCCTTGTCGTATCCCCTTTTGAACTTTGTAATTCTTAGTTATTTCTGTGTTAATTATTAGGAAGGCTTCTTGATTTTGATATATTGTATCCATCCATTTTTTGAAATTTATACCCACATCTACTTTCTCCATAACTTTTAACATAAATTTCCAATTGACTTTATCAAATGTCTTTTTGGCAGTGATAAATATAAGGGCCATTTTTAATATATATTTTTTCCATTATATTTGATCAAATTTACTATATTTCAACTGTTTTCTTTAATTAATCTGTTGGGCAAGAAGCCTGCCTGATCTTCCTAGATCCAATTTGTTAACACTTTTTAAAATCTTTCTGCTATGATTCCTGTAAATATCTTATAATCAGAATTTAGGAGGGGTAGTGAATGATAATTTTTATGATCAAGGTGATCTCTATTTTCTTTTGGTATTAAGGTCACATTGGCTCGGGGCCATACATTTGGAATTTTTCCATCTAACATTTCATTCATTACCCTCTGTAAGGGTGTTATTATTTGCTCCATTAACATTTTGTAATATGATGCCACAAAGCCATCTGGCCCTGTGTCTTCTCATGACTTCAGTCTTTTAATGGCTTCCAAAATTTCTTGAATTGTTCTTTTGTTATTTAGAATATTTTTCTGTTCTTCTTATAATTTGTTTATTTTTTTATTGTTTAGATATTTCTCTATCTTCTCTTCATCAATTTTGGGCGGGATACAAACCGCCATATAGTACGTATAGGATACGTACGAGGGTTAGGAAGGGGTGGTGCTTCCGCACCCCCCTAACCCTAGTATGTATCCTATACGTACAAGATGGCGGCGCCCCTTCTACATCTTTACGTACTGGACACATAGCGTCCAGACGTGTCGCGGCACCTATGACATCGTGAATGCACCAGCGGCGCTTCGCGACGTCATCAGTGCACCGCAAGAAGAAGCTCTGAAATGCCTTAGGTCGGGACATATAGACCCACTGTTTGGCACAAAGCTTCTTTTTTGCTTCACGCGGGAATTGCGCGGTTTGGCTGCTGCAGCTCCCACGCGGAGCAAACGGCGGTGGCGGGGAAGCGCCGCAAAGCGGCGGTTTGTATCCCGCCTTGGTTTCTTTGAATAGATTTGAATAACATTTTACAAAGATTTGTTTTATTGACTTTTGATCTGTGTATATATAATAATAATAATAATAATAATAATAATAATTTATTTATACCCCGCCCAATCACTAGGAATCTGAACGGCTTACAACAGTAGGGAAATACAGAGCAATAGCAATTAACAATAACAATACACATAAGATAATAAAGAAATATAACATAGCAATACATAGCAAAAAACATAATAACAATGATAACAGTAATATTGTAGCAATTCAATAATGAGAAAAGCCTAACACTGATTATTACATTCAAATCAATAATTATCAAAAAGTATTCCCTATTTCCAACCCCTCACTGGAAAAAATAACAAGCAGATGCCAATAAACAATGAAATAATAAAGGAAACACAGCACAAGTTACAACATTACCGTCAAGGAAATTACAATAAAAGAATTACAATCTAACAACCTGGAAAAGGGGGAGACTGAAAATTAGCAACAAGATACTGTTCTTCTTAGTATTGCCCGAGGCTTTATGGGCTGACGCCCAAGCAGAGTTGATCCGGGGCTGGAGGAGGGGGCAAGGTGTTAAAGAGCCCTCCCTCCCTCAGTCCTCCATTTTCCTCCTGGCAGTCCAACTGATCACCTTGATCACCTTGTTTCAGTTTAATAAGACCTCCCAACCTGAGACCTGCCATTAGCAACAAAACAATATACATGCAAATCACTCCTACCTTTCCAGGTCACACAATACACACACACACACACACACACACACACACACACACACACCTCTCCTTTCCAGGCAAGCATTCTTTGAAGATGCCAGGCACAGACGCTGGTGAAACATCAGGAAGAAACTCTTCTAGAACATGGCCACATTGCCCGAAAAACCCACAAAAAACAATAGCAAGATAAAGATTCAGCAAATGCAAATGAGAAATCTCCCAGCAGACAATGAGCACTATCAAGTAGGCACTAATCCTCTTTTGTAGACCCTCCCACCCTGAGGCCTGCCATTAGCAACAAAACAATACACATGCAAATCACTCTTGCCTTTCCAGGTTACACAGTATATATACCCAACTCCTTTCCAGGCAAGCATTCTCTGAAGATGCCAGCCACAGATGCTGGCGAAATGTCAGAAAGAAAGTCTTCTAGAACATGGCCACATAGTCTGAAAAACCAACAAAAAACTATGGATGCCAGCCATGAAAGCCTTCGACTTCACATAAAAGCAACTAAATATTAGTCACAATATTGACTATCATTACATAGTTATCCCTTTTTGAGTTAAAATCACAGTAGATCTTAATTATATCTTTGCTACTGGGACTGGATTTAATCGCAAGAGAGCATGCTGTGAATTGTCAACTATGGGGCTCAGCAGACTGCAGTTAAGAGGTGGTGCTGTGCCACCCTTGGAAGCCCTGGGTTGGGGATGCAGCAACCGCATGCCAAGCACCCAACCTGGCACAAAAAGAAGTTGAAAAAAAGTGGCTTATTTTTTGCACCATGGAAACAGCACCCTATCCAGTGCTGCCGTGGCTTTTCTGTGGCTCTACATGCTGTGCCAAAGATGCAGTGTGACACTCCCCACCATACGGTTGGTTGGGTGGCGTAATGCTGGCATGAGGGCTGGAGGTGGGTGGTTGCCTCACCCCTATTGTACTCTCACACTGGCATTTTTTGCCAGTCTTCTGAGAGCCTATATCTGTTTTAACTGTTATAAGTTGCCTTAAATTCAAAAGATAGCTCTACTTCTCCATGTGCATTTTTAACCCTTCTATAACTAGAAAATCCTTACATCAATGCTTATGATGTTCATGGTGGGGAGGGATGATGTGGAACAAGCTTAAGTTCATTTGAGACAAGCTGTAGATGGAGATATTTATGATGATGAGTGGTTTAGAGGTTGCAGATGTAGGTAGCTTGATCTAGAAGGTATCACACTTCCCCTGATGCACAGACTAGAGTGTTAACTGATCCTGCTTTACAGCTGAAGGCTCTGGTCCTATTGCCAAGACTTTTGTTTACTAGCTTCTGATATTGGTGCCATCTGGTCTCATGTTTTGATTATTGCATTATGCCCTGCTTGACTCCACTCTTGAATTCAGTAATGTGTGTAAGGAAGTTTATTATCTACTCTAGCAGCCTGAGAGAATGCACTCCTAGCTTGCTCATTATGTCTCTCTTTATTCAACCATGTGAATACTGAATTAGGGTTGCCACCTCTTTTTTCCCTCTGAGAGGCAGGAAAATATGGCAGACTCTTCAAAAATGATTTTTTGTGTTGGAAACAGCTGCATCGTTTGGATTTGACTGGGGTAATTTTGTTTCAGTTCTTGAAGAATTTTCAAAAATTTGCAAATGTGTTCATATTCAGGGCATTAAACAAGCTGAATGAAGAAGAAATTGAAAAAATATGCATTTCCTGTGGCAGGTAGTAGCTTCCATGCCATGAATCCAACCTGGTGTTTCATACAGACTTTGAAGGATCTATTTCATGCCCTGAACCCTAGCCCCAAAATGTGCTAAGCACATTGAAATTTCAGATAAAATGCCAAAGTGGAATCATTTCACCAATGATATGGAAGTCACTATTTCCCCAACTCTAATCCTAAATTTACAGAAATAAAGACAAATTAACTGAAAATTCTTCTTATCCTTTTGGTTTTATGACAAGCACTGGACACATCAATCTGAATATGGGGGGGGGGGGAATGTAGCAACTGCATCGCATAGAAATTGTTATCTCACTTACATAGAATGGGTTGAAAGGAAAGGTCCATTGCAATCTCTTGCTATGAAACTATGGCTTTAATTCATTTATACAGTTCTTTAAATCTTCAAAGTGCTGAGCAAATATTAGAATAATTCTTTACCCAAATCATTTTACTGTAGATTCTGGGTGATCTGGTATTCAATTCAGAATTATCTTCCAGGGTTCTAGAAAGAAAGAAAGAAAGACCTTTTCAATTTGCTGTCTTCATTTATGAGATCAAAGCAGTGCCATCAGCTTTTGAGCTTTGCCATTTAACAGGGTAAAGGTGGTTTGTCTCATTATAGGTACCAAGTTTTTTGGGGGGAGACAAAACATATCTCTGTGACTGCAAAAAAAAAAGTCTTTTCTGCAATGAAATAGGAAGCTTGAGGAAAATATTAATGAGATATAGTATCTATAGCTCATAGCCAATCTATTCAAACTGAAAGGCAGCATGACAAAGACATTACAACCTGATTACTTCTTGCTGACCAGTAAAAATAGAGATGGCTCTTTTAATTTTCCTCTAACAGCATTGAGTTCTGGAAAAATCTATCTAAGGTGAGTCAGGGGCATCAGTAGCTGCATGGGGGGGGGAACCAGGCTGCACTTTAAGGGGAGGTGATACCATTGCTCTGCAAACATCTGCCTTTTGGCAGATGTGGGCTGTGGTGCTTGCCTGTGTCCCTTTAAAGGGCTGAAGAGATGATGTGAGTAGATGAGTCTCAGTGAGAAGAGAAAGGAGAAGCCCCAGGGTATTTTTTTAAAAAATAATTTTTAAAATGTTAAATATATATTTTATTTTATTTTAATTTACTTTCATTCTTTTAAATGTTTCTTTGAAAACATCTCAGTTAGGTAGATGAAAAGAAACTGAGGGCATAGTTGGGAAGTGAACTGTTAGGTTGCTCTGAGAGTAATAGCTCTAGAAGTTTCTGAAAATACACTGTGCTCTGATCTTTTGGAGTTCTCACACTGAAAACAGTAAACTATTTCGGCTCTTCCTTCTGGAATTGTTGATTCTTTTATTGAAAAGAGTAGCCATTTCATTAACATTTAATTAGACCATTAATTTATAAAAGAAAAGGGTGAATTCACATATCCACCACTTATAGTCTCAGTGCTGTTCTGGTTTAACTTTCAGGGTCCCCTAATCAGCATCTCTTCTTCTTTTTTACTCTTCCAGAGTTAGATAGGATTCTGGGAATTAAAAATAGGTAAATAAATTTAATAGTAATGGGATGTGGTTCCATTGTAAGTCCATCATAATAACATTCTACTTCTTGATCTTGTACTTTGAACACATCATCTGAAGCACAAAATGTTTTAGGTCCCAGGCCTCAAATTCCTCTAGGAAATCAACATCTATATTGCAGAGCCAGGGAACACAGGCAGAAAGGCAGTGCTTTCAACAAGATTACCTGGGCTTTAAACCTGGAAACACACTGTATCCATAGCTACACACATTTTCAAGCACTGAAAACCATCACAACTAATGGCAAGCATTCCTTGTTAGACAGCAGTAGCAGCAGAGACAATAAACAGAGGAGAAAAGAATGGAGGTGTTGCTTTTTAAAAATGCCTTTGATGACATTTCCCTCAATTCTGGGTATTTTTGCTTAGAAGTAGGTCCCAGGCAAGAACAGCTTAGTTCAGGCATAGCTTCCCAGGCTACAATCCATGCAACAGACTTCTAGTCTAGCAGTGGCTTTTAATATCCAATCCCTAACTAAAAATAAGAGCAGATGAAACCTACTGCTTGTTTCAGACACATCTGGTTCAGGAAAGGCCAGAGTTTCTCCATCCCTGATGCATATGGGTAAAGTCCATGTGTACTTTTCCCATGCATATCTGCAGCTGGTTGGTATAACTCAGAGAAGTAAAAACAACAGTATAAACACACACATTGTCATCTAGAAGCATCTCATATAGTAGGAATGGGCTAGCATCTAATTCCCCCACCTCCTGAACAAGAAGTTTATCGCACTTACCTTAGAATGGCCCTTGAGCGTTCTTAAAGGGGCCATTCCTGGAACGGGAACCGGTGGGGAACACTGTATATCGCACAGCGAGAATGCCGCCGCTGCCGCTGAGTGTTCCCCTTCTGTTCTGAGAGCGTTCCCAAGGGCTGATTTTCAGGAACACTTTCTCAAGCGTTCTTGAAAATTGGCCCTCTAGAACGGAACAGAACGCTCCCAGAACGGAAGGGGAACGTGCGGCGGCAGTGTTCTCGCTGTGCGATATACAGCATTCTCCGCCGCCTCCTATTCCAGGAATGACCCCTTTGAGAACGCTCAGGGGCCGTTCTAAGGTAAGTGCGATAAACTCCCAAGACTGAACTCCTCTGTTTCCTTCTGCAGTCTCTTTCAAAATTGTGACACATGGGCCAAATAAAATGTTCTCCACCCATCTTCATGCCACCTAGTACTGATTATGCAGGGCCCAATCCCTGGTTCAGAGGTGAACTGTCTGAGTGATGTCTGGCCAGTTCAGCACTGAACCTACCATATACTCCTCCTAAATGAATGGTAAATGACTTCCCAGAAGCTCTCAGTTGCAATGTGGGATGGCTGTTTAGAAAACATCATGCTGTGCTGCCTAGTGCCACAGCAGTGGTAGATAACTCACTCTGAGCTTCAGAGTGAGCAACTACTCATGGTGGCGGCAGCACTGAACCACAGAGTGGGACACATGTATGAAGAGCTATCTGGCATTACAACAGAAGGCTCGAGGTAATGGGGAGAAGCTCTAGAATATTCTGGCCTGTCTGGACATGGTTTATTTTAGTTGGGAATAATCTACAGGATTCTGCCTATGCAGATAGATATTCTTGACTGAAATACAAATATTTCTTAATGTCTTCCGTGTACCACTTTACTTCCTGGGGTTCCAGAAAGAACCAGTGTATGTTTCGCATTTATACAGTGGAAAAATAGGCAGAGGCATTGGCAGATAAGAAATCAGTTGCACCATGTGCAACTACAGTGGGGTAAATACAAATGTACTTTGCATAAACATGATGTTGGTTCATGCCCATTTCCCCCCCAAAAATAAAATTCCAAAATGTATGCAAACAAAATTGTGAAATGGAAACACAAAATAGTGAGAATGTACAAAAACACTTGCAATCTTTTCCAGCAGGGAGATAATCCTTGCAAATTTTCATTTGTGTTTGCAACAATAGAAAAGGATATTAACATGAGAATGTTTACCTTGGATGAGCATACACCTCATAGTTCTTCATCATTTCTTAGATGGGCTCTTCTCAACATTTTACTCTGCCTGCCCTCCACTCTGACTTGGAGATCTTCTAAACTTAATGTTGTAGTTGCAACACAACCACGTGTAACTATGTGACCCCCAAGAATACAGAGGGGGAAAAAGATTAACAATGCCAACACAAAATCTCACTGTAAACTTAAAAAGGCATGGATTAATTAAGATACTTTTTACTTGGTACAAAAAAGAAAGGCACACACACCTATATATGCATGATGGCTCTAAGCATATAACATTTTTGACAAAGAAATCCATAACAATAACAACAACAATAAAAAGTTTTGTCTTATTCTCCATGTCTTCCATCTTTTGGGCTGAAAGAGATGGGAACATGTCCTGGCACCACATCTTTACATCTGGAGCAAGTTCATGCAAGAACAAGGAGCAAACACCAAGAAAAGGAGGGGGAAAATAAACCTTTCATGTGCTTCATGTGGATGCAAATTTTGTTTCTTTCTTTTTATATATATATAAGAATTTACCAAAATTGACAAATTTCTTCATAAATGGATTTGAAAGAATGTGGCTTTTAAAAAACAAAACAAAAATGAGTTTAACATTTCATAGAATCATACAACCTTAGGGTGCATGTATACTGTAAAAATAATGCAGTTTGACACCACTTTAAAAGTTGTACCACTCTGTTATGGAATCCTGGGATTGGTAGTTTTACAAAGTGTGCTGGTGCCTCACATAACTACAAATCCCAGGATTTTGTAGGGTGGAGCCATGGCAGTTAAAGTGGTGTCAATCTGCATTATTTCGAAAGCATTGATGCACCCTCAGAGTTGAAAGAGACCACAAGGGCCATCAAGTCAACCTGCCCCCCTCATGCAGGAATGTAAATCTTTATTTTGTCCTTACAAATTAGCATGATTTTTTTAAAAAAATTATTCTGACTGCATACATTTTTGCACATTTCTCTTGAATAAAGGACAACATTTTGTGAACTTAATTTGTGGGGGGAAATAAAATTTTCTGCAATATGTTACAGTTTTTCCAAAACTTAAATTTTTACAAAATAGTTCTGAAATACAAAGAGTAAAAAACAACAACAACACACACACACATTTGAAAATGCACAAAATTCTTATAACATATAAGAAACCTTTTCTTCTGGAGGGTGAGAACATGTTCAGATACTCTTTATATCCCAATAGTGAAGATTGGGGAGAATTTTGGCACAGTTTGCTTTTGAAGACTGTACCAAAATGCATAAAAAGCTTTCATATATTGTTTTAAAAATGTGAATACAGGAGAAAGTGAAGCCATCAGCTTTTTTCACCCACTCCCTAAATATCCAATAACACTAAGATCAATAGCTCCAAGGCTGTAAAAACATAAACTAATAGTATAGGCTGGCCAAAAGCTATGTTAATCCAGGACTTGGGCTAAATTCCCTAAAGTGCTGACATTTCATGATATCGGATAAGCAAGAGCTGTTGGTAATACTAACATAAGATGAAGCTTAGTCTACCATCCTCCAAGGCAATTTATTCCACTGATTAATAGCTCTTATAGTAAACAAGGTCTTCCTAATATTTAGGTGGAATCTCTTTTTTTGTAACTGGAAAATGAAATTATCTTGCATGGACCTAAGACTCAACTTCAGATTTGAAGGTTGAGACTTGATCTGAGACTTGAATCCATCGCTGCTGCTTTTTCAAGACAAAATTACAAAGGCCTGTTACAGACTGCCAAAATAAAGTTGCTTCAGGTCTCTTTGGAAGTATGCTATTTAAATGATGCATGGGTCCTAAGAGTCCGGAGGTCGCACCAAAGCCATACTCCATTCCTAAGCACCGGAGTGCAGCTTTTGGTGCAGCTTCCGGATTCCTAGGATGCATGCATCATTTAAATAGTATACCTCCAAAGAGACCCGAAGCAGCTTTATTTTGGCAGTCTGTAACAGGCTTTCTTTTATGTAAATTCCACTGGCAGGGATTATGCTTGGACCATGTCATTCATATTGGTGCCAGCAGAGACAGATGAAGTATGAAAAATTTGGAATCATTATGGTCCACATGTGGACTGTGGTTTACAATCATGTGGACTGTGAGGACCAAATTCCTCTTTGTCTTGTTTAGAAACATTTGAAGGTGAATTCAAGCATCCTTAAGAGACTTGGAGGTAGCAAGGACAAAGGAGAATGGGGGCTCAGTTGTGAACACTCTAAAGAAGCAGAAGAAATTTAACTTTGTGAGAAATGAGATACAGCATGGTGTAATATTTAAAGTGTTAGGGATTTGGGAGGTCCAGATTCCAGCTCCTCACTCACCTATGAAACTCATTAGGAACTATTGTGGTAGTCTTTGTCAGCCTGACTTTCCTCACAGAGTTGGTTTTGAGAAGACAAAAATGAGGAGGAGAAACTAGTATGGCTCCCTGAAGGGAAGGTGGGATCAAAAAAACAAATTAATCAGTTCACGTTGAGCTTGGCTAATGGTGAGGGATACTGGGAGGAGCAATTTTGCTATTATTATTATTTTACTATATTACATCTAAAATGAAATTAGCAATTCAACAATATCTGGGTTTTTGGACTTCTGGTTTAGAGCATTCAAATCATTCATATATATATGTTGTTTTATTCAGTCATTGACCAGCATAAAATAAAATAATAAAAATAGTAAAATAATAAGTACAAGTATGGATATATATATATATATATATATATATGGTGGAGTAGTAAATCAGTACCATCTGGAGTACTGTAGCTTCCAGAGACAAAATCACATTTTCATTAATGGCTTGATATTTTCCTTTTTGAAATCAGCAGCAATGCTTCACTAAGCTTAAGTGGCCTGGGACTGCCCATCCATTTTACCATAAAAGGCTAAATTAGAGCCCTATTGAACATTATTTACTTGCCCTTGTTACTCAGCTGTCTGATAATTAGTGAGGGAGTTCTTGTCCCTTGTCAGGTCTATTGTCATCCACTGCCTAGTAATCAAAATGACATCACCTTCTCAGCATCATTAAGTTACTCAGCAGAGGATATGATTTATATACATTGTAGAAATACTTACTCCAGGGGACTTTTTCAGAGCAGTGAAAGAGAAATTTTCTCCTGCAGTAAACAACCATAATAATAGGCTATTAGCTTGCGTGGGGAGCTAGTTCTTGTTTGTTGTAGTGTTACAGGCATTCTGCCTAAATCTGATATTATTATATCCTTTAAAAAGTAGTAGTAGTAGTAGTAGTAATTAATTATTCTGTTAATAAGCCCTTCTGTGCTAGTGCTTGTGAAGTTAGCATCATATTAACTTATCTACACAAGACCAGCTTCAGATCTGAGAGGGTTCCAATGGCTTTTCCCTAGTGGATCTCCTCCTCCTCCTCCTCCTCCTCCTCCTCCTCCATCATTGCAGAGGTATCACCAAGTGAAACCTCAGAGGGATAGCACTGTTTCAACTGCCATGGATCAATGCTATGGAATTCTAAGTTTTGTAGTTTTTTGAGATCTTTAGTCTTCTCTGTCTGACAGTTCTGGTGCCACAGTAAACTGCAAATCCTAGGATTGCATTAGATGGAGGTACATTAAAAATCCTAGGATTACATTAGATGCCAGGTAAAGCTGTGTCACACTGCGTTAATTTTGTAGTGTGGCAGCAGCTTATCATTCTTGCTTTAGCTGTCATGGCTACATGCTGTAAAATCCTGGGACATATAGGTTAGTGAAGGTCTAGAGCTGTCTGTATAAGAATTCAAAATATTATTCCCTGAACTGTAAATCCCATGAGTTCATAGGATGCAACCATGGCAATTAAATGGAATATAGTGTGATACTTGTGCAGTGTGAAAGGGCCCCTGGTGACAAGACAGGATGTTGAACTACAATATAGGTGGGAAAAAGGAGTACTTTAGTTGGTACAGGACATGGTGCATAGTTCTATCTGGTAGCACCACTCTGATTTCCTGCCCAAAATTTCCTGCTTGAGGTGGCACTTGCACCTTGCCTAGTGATAGGACTGCCACTATACATGAAAAAAATTAAAATGGCAGTTAGGCTCTCTCCTGTGCACCTGAAGGCAAAAGCCTTACTTAGGAGATACAGAAAAGGCAATGTGCCACCCTTGTCTATCAAAATTTACCTTACTGCTGTATTTGTTGACTGAGCTAACTGCCTCAAAGTGCTCTTCCTTGTATTATGGTATTTATACTCTACCCTTCAGCCCTAAAGGTTCTCAGAGCGGCTTACAATAATTATTATTTTAAATAAATAAATAAATAAATAAATAAATAAAACTTTTATTTATATCCCACTTTTTGTTAAGACAATCAAACCGGTGTACATCATTAAAATAGTACAACAATATATACACAATATCCCCCCTTAAAAAGAATTAAACAGTTAAGGATTAAAATTGCATAAACATTAAAATAGTTAAAATCAAAGATGGTGGGCGAAATCATAACATATGTAGGAGAGTTCATTTTGGCCTCTCCCAGAATGAACTCTATTTTGAATACTATTCTGGGAAAGACTGCTGGAAAAGATTCATCTTGACAGCTTTCTTGAAGCTGTCTAAATTGGTAATTTGACGGATCTCGTCCATCAGGCCATTCCACACACTGGTGGCAGTTGCAGAGAATGTCCTCTGGGAGGTCGCAGTTAGTCTGGTCTTTAAGGCTGCAATAAATTCCTCCCAGAGTACCTGAGTGCATAGGGCAGATTATATGGAAGAACGCGATCCCTTAGATAAGTTGGGCCCAAGCCATGTAGGGCTTTAAAGTCGATAATCAATACCTTGTACTGTGCCCAGAAACTAAGAGGCATCCAGTGGAGTGACTTTAATATTGGTGTTATGTGGTCACTCCTAGTTGTTCCGGTTATCAACCTGGCTGCCATGTTCTGTACCAGTTGGAGTTTCCAGACTTGGCATGAAGGTAGCCCCATGTAGAGCGCATTGCAAAAATCAAGTCTTGAAGTTACCAGTGCGTGTACTATAGTTTTGAGGACTCCTGGTTCCAGGAAAGGGTGCGCCTGGTGTATCAGCTGAAGCTGATAACAGATGCTCTTGACCGTCACATTCACCTGATTTCTCATGTGAAGCAATGGATCAAGAAGCACCCCCAGACTGCAAACACAGTCCTTTGAGGAGATCATGAACCCCTCTAAGACTGGAGGTTGCAACCTGATGCCTGGTTTATTTTTAGTCGGTTCCCTGCCCTCAGGCTTACAATTTAAAAAGACATGACACAAAAGGAGAAGGGAATGGTGGTGGGGAAGGGGATCAGGTCCAGCAGTTCTTCTCTCCCTCTGAGGCCTGGACCAAGGCAGAGGTACTGGAGGGAGGGCTCGGCTTCTTAATCCAGGCCAGGCCCGATGGAGCTGGGCCTGCATCTCTCCATCCATGGCCAGATGGCACCAAATGGGCTGAAGAGAGGGCTCTGCTTTTTAGCCCATGGCCTTAAAAAAAATCCTGAAATAAGATATGTTACATGATAAATATGTCTTATATAAAATATCCTTAGTCTATTCTGCTTTGTGCAATACATTGTTTCAAAACTCATGGCCCTTCCTTGGGGTATTCTAAAATATCTGTCAGAAGAGCAAGTTAGCTTTGGTTGTTATTCTCTTCCAGGCTTTTAAACACTTTTTATGGATATTTTTCAAAGAATCTAGGCAGTAGTCCTAAACGTCCCCAAGGAAGGACCTGTAGAATTATTAAAATAGGATACTTTAGGATATTTTTCATTTAAAACGTTTGGCAATTCATTTGGGAGATTCAGGAGTGCTGGGTTTGTCTTCAAATAAAATTAAGAGAAGTTGAGTTGCAGAAGGCAAGTTTTTTATTATTATTCTGCAAATCCCTGGAGGAGCCTGGAAGTTTAACAAGCTTCTCAAAGAGAAACTTATAGGTGGGATAGTAAACATTAGAAAAGCTTGCCTGAAAAACCGTTTGCTTTCTATTATTGCCCAAATGCCTAACAATGTTCAAGACCACAGGATGGTGGTACTGGGCATTCCCTCACACATTTTTATTGCTTTTCAGAAGGTTTATGAAAAATACAAACATTTGTTTTCTTGAGCTTTTTTCCTTCAAATCTCTGAAAAACCAAATATGGGTGAAGTTGTTCCTAGCTGTTCCTGCCAGTCCCCCCTTCAAAATTAAATGCTTATCAAGAAAGGATGGGCCACCCAACAGGCAGAACATTATTCCTTTTTTTTGCTAATCTTCCCTTTCCTGGACTAGTTCTACACATATTTTGTGTGTGTGTGTGTGTGTGTGTGTGTGGTTGCCAGAAAATATATTAACTTCTTCTGAGAAAGCATAGTGGGAAAGGGGTTTCCTGTTGCATGTGTCGTGGAGGAAGAACAGGTAGTGTTGGGAAACGTGAGAAATAGCACCTTATCCCTTAGGCAAAGTAACCAAAGGCAGAAGTGGTATAACAATCAGTGCCACACCCACCCCAGAAGGTCTAGCAGAAATATTAAACAAGTTTAATCTTCATTGTAAAGCATATAAATATAGCTTTACTTAAAATATGTGTCCAGAATCAAATGCATGGTCCAGTAATCTCTCCTTCAGATCATTAGGGCTAGTCACACGCACTGACTGGTGGATAATGACCTGCAGAGATGTATATCAGACAAGCATGCCTAGCACGGCCATTTGCTGATCTTGGAACCATTGGGTCCAATGTCCCTTCAACCTGAATTTGCATGCACCTTGTTGACCAGAGGAAGATCTTATCTCTGAATGTAAATGATTTACACTATTTGTAATTGTATTAAAGTTGTGACCATACTATTAACCCATAACACAGTGTCCAGACTATTTGTCCTGGTGCAAGTGCTTTGTTCTATCCTTTGAACAGGCCAGACCTGGTGGTTTAGGTGTTCTTACACTATTAAAACAAGTTACAATGCTTTGTTTCTCAAATGAAACACCCAAAATGGTCCATCATTCTTCATACTTTTCACCACCTCCTACACTGCCAGTACAATCACTGTAAAACAATCAGTGCTTTCAAAAAGAACAGGGCAATAACCAGGAGGAAAGAAATTTTATTCTCCTGCTTCAGAGGAAGTGGTAAAAGAAATTAAAGCCATAAACTCTGCTTGACAGTTTTCCTTGTAAATTTGCTGTTTGCAAAGGCATTTTTTCCCGCAGTTTAAGACAATCTTTCATATTTTATTTGCAGAGAAGGTAGGAGAGAGAAATTATTAGGTTTAGTATTATAAGTAGGACATACTTTAGGCCTGTTCTTTAATTCCACTTTGAAGAGCCAAACACAATTGTGCTTTTAAGATACTTTTTTTTAAAATAGAGAAAAATGCAATCTGTAGTTGCAGCTTTGTGGGAAAGATTACAACTAAGTCAGGCCTCTTAGAATCTAAGGACTTTAATCACAGCACACTGTTCTCCCACTAAAATCATGTTCTTTGCAAAAGCACTATGCAATCTGGACTACTCTCTTTATCACAGCTTTGTAATCTTGATAATCTTTCTGGTATTTCTGCTTTCATTTGGACTAATACCTTATCACATGCAGCATTTGGCACTGCCCACCCAGTACCATCCAGCACTGCCTAGTGTCTGCCTAGTTTGTCACACACATACAGACATCCGCAAAGAAATATAAATTAAAAATTTAAACCCTGCAAAAACACCTTTTTTCCAGGGTGGGGTGGGGAGACTTCCTGATTCTGGAGAGACTAATTGCTGGCAAATGAAAGTGATTAATCTGCCAACAATTAGTCTGCTCAAATCAGGGACTCCACCATCCCTAATCTCTGGCAGGTAAAGGGCAAACAACAGCTAAAACCTGCCTTTAGGCCACCCAAAATCAAGATCAAAATCTGCAATGCTAGCACCACAGATGAGGGAAAGGAGGCCATTCTCAGAGGATCTGCATGAATGAAATGATCTAACAATCTCCCACTTTTCCCAACAGAAAAAAAATGACATCGAGTGATAAGTCCCAACATCAAACATTACTAACCAGCTGCTATTGTCTTTTATTGACACGTGTGATAAAGTCCTAAAGCAGGGAAATATTTGCCATCCTCCCTCTGGGCCCTTGCAAAAAAGAAAAAAAGAAAAAGAACAACCCATAACCTTCCAGAATGTGTCTACCCAACTGGGGAATTTTGGATAATGATTTATTATGTGAAATATTCTTAGCTGAATTGTAACAGGGGAAAAAAAAATCTAATGGAAAACAAAATGAGTGCGAAAACCAGAGTTAAGCCAAAATAACTTCACATAATTTTATGTGTGTTTTTATCAGGGCTGGACAACTTTAGCAGGATCTTCTATTCCCCAATGTATGTCCGGATTACCCTCCCCCTCCCAAAAATTAAAAATTAAAAAAAGAAAAATCTAGATGCCCCCCCCCCCCCCGAGGTCTCTTTTCTGTTAGAAAAAAACCCAGTTTGGAATAGGGGTTCAAGGCCTCAAAAGAGAAATAGAACACAGGGTCACAGTGCTCCACTTCCCTTTTCTGGTTTCTATGGGGCTCAACAGTCAGTGCCAAAGGAACAGCTTCCCACCATCCCTTTCAGCAACTGCATGCTGTGCCCCAATCCAGTGCTTTGCTCGCTCTAAAAATAACAGCAAAATGTAGCTGCTTTTAGATCTGGCAAAAAGCTACCCTTGCTGCCGTAATGGCGGCTTTTCAGCATTTCTTTGACACAGCGTGTATAAACGCTATGCCAAAGTGATATTGTGATGCCCCCTGCAGGGGGTAAATAAGCCAGTGTGGCATAGTGGTTTGAGTCTTGGACTACAACTTTGGAGTCCAGGTTTCAGTTCTGTGCTCTGTAATGAAAGGCATTGGCTGACCTTGGCCAAGTCACATGCTATCAGTCTCAGGAAGGCAATGGTAAACCTCATCGGAACAAATCTTGAAAGAAAGCCCCATGATAGGTTCACCTTAGTGTAGTCATACGTAGGAAATGACTTGAAGACACACAACAAAAAAATGAATAAAGCAAGCAGACAAGCAAACAAATGCAGCATTTTCATAGTCCTCTTATTAGTTGTTAAAGGCCCCAAAACCTTTACAGGGAAAAAAGAATTAACAAAGGAAAAGATGTTGATTTTTTAGGGGAAGATAGCAAGACAGTACAATTAACATATTGCTTACAAATACATGCTGTTAATATCTAGAATTATTCTCTTTAAAGCTCATTGTACTTGTGCAGATACTGAGGAAGGAACAACACTCTAATGTATGCACAGCTGAGTGAATATTTCTGTGGACATTCTGATGTACACACACTAAACTGATTTTATTTGGATAATATCACAGTCATGGCATGGCATGAATGGTCTGTGATACCATGGCATAGTTAGAATCTGTAAAAACTACTTTTTTTGTGTGAGCTTCAACTCAAACAATTTTAGTGGTCTTGAGAATCTGACCATTGTTAAAAATATTTTTGCTTTCTTCACTGAAATGAATATGGAAAAGCCTAATTGGAAATCTGTGTCTGCATTAATGGTCTTAATAAGAAGCTACATTTCCTCTATACATTTCACTGTTTCATAACATTAGGGGCCTGAAACGTATCTCAAATCCTGTAGGAAATAAACTTGGAGCCATAAAAGGCTAGTTCCCTTTCACTCTCATCAGTGTCTGCAAAGGCCTTGCCTGCATTGCAACAGTAATGGTTTGACGCCACTTTAACTGTCATGGCTCAATGCTATGGAATTCTGGGATTTATAATTTTGTGAAATATTTAGGCTTCTCTGTCAGAAAGCTCTGGTGTCACATCAAACTACAAATACCAGTATTCCACAGCATTGAGCCATGGCAATAAAGTGGTGCCAAACTGGATTATTTCTTCATTGCAGATGCAGTCATATATGACATTTCCCTTTGGTGTGAACTGAGACTTTCTCTTTTGAAAAGTAAAGTATAATGTTCAGGAAAAAGTAGACAAACTCACCTTCTGTGACTTGTGATATTCAGTCTGCTAATCTTACTTCAGGCTAATCTAATTTCTTCCTTTCAAATATGGCTTAATACAGAGATATCCTGACAGAATAAAGGAATAAGGCAGCTTATGCTGCCCCAAAAGCCATTGGTTAACCTCAGGCTAGCTGGGAATGATATACAATCTATAGCATGTTTTATTGTGAAGCATTTATCATTTGCACTGTGGGTTACAGTATTGCAAGATACAAACTATAGTCAAATGCTTCTTTTCCCCTAGGCCCAATTATCTCGTCGTAATTATACAAGGGGATGCCACACAGTGGTCTTATTTAAAATAGCACCTGCCAAGGTAAAATTGATTGTTTTGTAGTGCAGAAAATGAGCAAGGATATCTCCACTGAGGAGGTATTACGCTCTTAAATCCTGAAGACTGACAGCATTTCTTTCCTTTAGTCATGTACAACCAATGCAGTCAAGTAAACCTGTGAAATAATTCCAGTCCCATTAACAGGTAATCTGAATAAAAATCTATGGCGCGTTACACACCGCCATTTACTATGCGCTCCACGTGTCCTAGAGTTAGGAAGGGGCGTGCTAGGGTTAGGAAGGGTCTCACCTTCCTAACCGGTTCGGTTCCTAGGACGTGCTGAGCACGTAGTAAATGCCCGTCCACACAGTCGCCGCCATATTTACGTCTCGGACACACAGCGTCTGGACATGGCATGGCGGAAGTGACGCTGTGAGTGTGCGCCTTGTGCCTCGCGGCACCACTTCCAGTGGCCAAATAGGAGCGCCATTTCGGTGCTCCTTTTTAGCTGCACTGGGAAGCCTTGTGGTCTGGCCACCAGGGCTTCTCGGCGTAGCTAATGACGGCGGCGGCAGACCACCCGCTTTAGGGCAGTCTGTAACACGCCTATGTGTTTAAAATGAAAATATTTGATTCACACAACTTTGCTTAGTACTATTTCAGAATCCTAATAAGAATCCCTGCAAGAATCTCAATTTCATCTTAAGAAGACACCAAGGACTGGTTCACAGAGATGCCTGCCATCTTCAAGATTCAGTAGTTTCAATAAGACTGCAGATTTGCATGTACAAATATAAATTGCAGTGGGCCATGAAGCTGAATAGAATAAAATAGAATAGAAACTTAATTATGGTCATATACTAGCACAGATAAAAAAGGAATACAGACTAAAAGAAGGTAAAAACAAGATTAAAAATGGTATTGAAAATATCTTTTCAGATTCACAGCTCCAGTCTAGCAAGACAAGTTTGGCACTAGTCTACTGCAGAGGTCACTGCCTGGTGAATTTTAACCACAACTGCACAGAATCTGGCAACATTATATGTTGAATCAGGGTTGATGTCTGTAAGCTACAGAGAAGTGTAACATTGACTGGTTTGTCCTTGGTATTTATGCAATAGAGGTGAAATAAGATTTAGGTGGATGTACCTATAGTATGAACACTGGAGTAATATATGTTCTGTTGTTTCTATTTGGCTAGAGTCACTGGGATTTAGTCTGTCTGAGAAAGGGGTCTTCTTATATCAACCTTCAAGGAAAGCTTAAGGGAAGATACGGCATAATGCCAAAGTAATGGCTCTCTGATATTTAGTTACTTTGAGTTTAGCTAAGTATGCGATAAGTGATGCCAAATATCTATTGAAGTCACAAGCAATAAAAGTTGTTTGAACATCTTCTTGGATATTTTAAATGATTTTTTGTATATTCATGAACTTTTCATCTGAACTTTTTCCATTCAAGTCTGCTTTTACTACAATTCTTCAGTCCAAGCAACCAGTGGTTTGAAAACAGTCCTGTCCAGCCATTTGGCTGGCTCTGCCCCCATTCCCTTGAAATTCATCAGATATTTTTCTTGTGGTGAAGCCCCTAAATATGATTTCCATACAATTTTTCACATACCTCTCCTCAAACAGGCATTTTATATGAATTGTTCTCTTTTTTATTTTTAACAATAGTTCACAAATAGACACAATATGGTATCCAAATGCACACATATCATATTAATTTTTAATAGAAGAACATCCACTGGCAAATTAAAAGAAGCACAAATTTCAATTGATAACAGAGTTTTGGTTTGTGTATTCATCCAAAAGTGCAAAATTACTTTGATTTACATTATGCGAACTGAATGAATTCCTCCTCAACCCTGTAGCTTTTCAGGGGCTTTATAATATCCTTTGTTTGTTGTGTGCTTGGAAATATGAAACACATTTTATTTATTTATTTATTTATTTATTTTCCACCTTTAATAATTATTATTATTATTATTATTATTATTATTATTTATATTCCACTTAATCACTTGGAATCCAAGCAGATTACAACAATAAGAGAGGATACAGTTAAAATTCTAAAACCCTTATCCCTCTCCAAAGTGGGACCCAAGTCGGCTAACATACATAAAACACAACAGTTAAAACTGTACAATTAAAATCATAAAAATATAAAAATTATAAATATAAAATTTAAAACATACAAAGTTAAAATTAACAATCCAAGACCATCCCTCTCATCCCCCAATAAAACCAAGCCTGCCAGATCTCAAAAGGCCTGTTTAAACAAAAATGTCTTTGCCTACCTGCGAAAGGCCAGCAGTGAGGGGGCTAGCCTAGTCTCCCCTGGAAGGTTCCACAGGGAAGGAGCAGCCACTGAGAAGGCTTTCTCTTGTGTCCTCACCAGGCGAACCTAGGATGGTGGTGGGACCGAGAGAAAGCCTTCTCCTGAGGATCTTAGTGCTCTAGGTGGTTCGTATGGGGAGATACGGTCTCTCCAATAATCTGGACCTAAGCCATGTAGGGCTTTATAGGTCATGACCAGCACTTTGAATTGTGCTCCAAAACGAACTGGTAGCCAGTGAAGCTATTTCAATACAGGAGTTATACGCTGTCACATAGTCAACTCTGGGTTGCCATAATTTTATCTAAGGTAGTCACAACTTATCAAGCAGCATGTCTTCCAATATCATTTCTCTAGCTGAATATACATAGCTCTTTACCAAGATTCAATTGATCATTATTGAGGTACTGTCCTCTCAGCTAATTCACTTTTATTCCAGAGGAGTAAGCAAGAGTCAGTAAAACAAATTAAAATAATCCCTTATAAAAACAGCAGAGTGAAATATTCCAAATACTTAAGAAGTCACGAACTGTGAAGAATACTAATGAGTAATCTGAAGAATACACCATCATTGTAATCTGCAATATGATCTAAAGATATGTCCAGGGATATCTCTCTAAAAAGCTTGATGAATGCATACCAGGAAGGTAGTTTTATAAGAAGTCCCTAGCTAATAGTAGGTCTTTATGAAGCAAATTTACTGTTATACATTTCAAAGAGTCTGGCACTGAACTGTGACTCCGAATAAATTTCAAATACATTTTCTTTGGATGGAAGAAAGATTTGTATTTCACCTATAACACTGTATGGGGCAGAATGTAAAACAGACGTTCATCAGATTGAAAAAACTATGGGTGTTATCCAACTGGATGCTATCCTGGATGACTGCCCAGAATGAAAGAGAACAAGAGCTGATCAGTGCATTTGAAGCTGGTTTATGTCAGGTAGGACCACTGTCTAGTTGTTTCAGTATTGTCTGTGTCAGGGATGATGGACAACATACAGAAGTGGAGAACCAGCACTGCCCCTCTCATATTCTGCATTGGTCAGGCCCCACCCGGAATACTGTGTCCAGTTCTGGGCACCACAATTCAAAAAGGATGTGAAGAAACTGGAGCATGTCCAAAAGAGGGTGACTAAAATGGTGAAGGGTCTGGAAACCATGTCGTATGAGGAACGACTTAGGGAGCTGGGGATGTTTTGCCTAGAGAAGATAAGGTTAAGACGTGATATGATACCCCTGTTTAAATACTTAAAGGGATGCCTAGCCAAAAAAGACATTAAAGGGTGTGCTAGGTGAGCTCCTCTCAGAGGATAATTTCAAAAATGGGGGAACAATAAAAATGCCTTTCCCTCATGGCCTGATTCTGGGCTTCAGATTGACAGAGATACTCAGAAGTGGATTTCCACAAATTATAATAGGGAACACAGGAAGAGGCATCCCTTTGGGTTCTCATGGGCCCTTTCACACTATACAATTATAGCACTATGATCCCACTTTAACTGGAATGGTTACCTCCTATGTAGGGTTGCTATAACTGTCTACCTCCAAACCAGGACAAATGTAAAAAAAATGTAGGACAAATGTAGGAGAAAATTTGCCCGCAAAATGTAGGACATATTTTGCAAATGGAGGACATGAACAACTAAAAACAAAAAAAGATAATAAATTCAAAAAGCATTAATATAAACATGCTCAAACATGCTTAGGCATGCTCAAAATGGAGGACATTTTGACATTATTTCTGGATAGAAGTTTGGGATGTAGCTTTGTGTGGAGGACTAGGACTCTGGAGACCAGGGTTCACTTCCCTGCCTATTGGGTGACCTCAAGCTCAAACAAGTCACACTCTCTCAGCCTCCTCAGTGGAAAGCCATGGCAAACCTCCTCTGAACAAACCTTGCCAAGCAAACCCCAGGATAGGCTTGCTTTAGGATCAACATATGGTGGAAAACTACTTGAAGATACACAAGAATAAAAAACAACTAAGTACTGTACCTTTACATGCAGTGGAGGGTTCAGCATGGTGTAGTGGCCTAGGGCAATGGGAGACCAGGGTTCAAACCCCAGCTCGGCCATGGAAACCCACTGGGTGACTTTGGACAGCAAGTCACACTCTCTCAGCCTCTCAGGAGAAGTTAAAGGCACCCCCCCCCCCAGAAACTTGCCCAGGAAACTGAGTGTGCATGCCATGGAAGCTGGACACAGCTACTGAAGATATATATTCATTTTTGTGGGGTTTTGAACAAGAAAATAAGAGGTTACCACACTCTAGCATAGTGTAGTGGTTTGAGCATTGGATTGTAAATCTGGAGACCAGAGTTTGATTCCCTGCTTGTCCATGTAAACCCATTGGGTGATCCTGGCCAAGTCACACTCTCTCAGCCTCAAAGGATGGCAGTGGCAAACTCCTTGCTAAGAAAACCCCATGATAGATTCACTGTAGGGTTGCCGTAACTTAAAAATGACTTGAAGGTATTCATAGCAATCCCACTTAGGGTCATCATAAGTTGGAAAGGAGCTGAAGATACACAGCAGCAGCAACAACAACAACAACAGAGGAGGAAGAAGGGTGGAGGAGAAAAATGAATGAGAAGGAGAAAGAAGAAAAGGAGGAGAAAGAAGAAGAGTAGGAAAAAGAAGGTAAAAATAGGAGGAGAGGAAGCAGAAGAGGAGGGAGAGGGGAAGAAGAAGAGGAGGAAGAAGAGGAAGGGGAAAGAAAAAGAGGAAGAGGGGAAGAAGAGGAGGGGAAAAACAAGAGGAGGAGGAAGAGGAAGGGGGAAGGAGAAGAAGAGGAGGAAGAAGAAGAGGAAGAGGGGAAGAAGAGGAGGAGGAGGAGGAGGGAGAGTGGAAGAGGAAGAGGAGGAAGAAGAAGAGGAAGGGAGAACAAGAGGAGGGGAAGAACAAGAGGAGGAAGAAGAGGAAGGAGAAGAAGAAGAGGAGTAAAAAGAAGAGGAAGAGGGGAAGAAGAAGAGGAGGAAGAGGACGAAGAGGAGGAAGAAGGAGGAAGAGAGGAAGAAGAGGAGGAGGAAGAAGAAGAGGAGGAAGAGAGGAACAAGAACAAGAGGAGGAAGAGGGGAACAGGCAAGGCTCCCTTCCCTTCTCCGGCTTCGTGCTGCGGCCGAGGCTGAAGAAGAAAAGGCAGCCTTGCCTTGGCGAAGGTCCCTTCCCTTCTCCAGCTTCGTCCTGCGGCTGGAGCCGAAAAAGGGAAGGCAGCCTCGCTTTGGTGAAGGTCCCTTCCCTTCTCCGGCTTCATGCCGAGGCCGAGGCCGAAAAAGGGAAGGCAGCCTCGCCTTGGCGAAGGTCCCTTCCCTTCTCCGGCTTCGTGCCGCGGACGAAGAAGGGAAGGAAGCCTCACCTTGGCGCAGGTCCCTTCCCTTCCCTGGCTTCGTCCCATGGCCGGAGCCAAAGAAGAGAAGGCAGCCTCAGGTCCCTTCCCTTCTCCAGCTTTGTGCCTAGCGCCTGCACGTCGCACAGCAGAAATGACGCCATGAGTGTGCCATTGGCACTTTGTGGCGCCATTTCCACGCCCTAAAAGGAAGCTGCTTGTGCAGCTTCTTTTTGTGGCATGGAGGAGTCGCATAGTTTGGCCGCTGTGGCTCCTCCACGCCGCAAATGACAGCGCCGGCAGACCGCCCTTTTTAGGCGGTCTGTAAAGCACCAAAGTTTACTTTCAGGGAAAATTTTAGTGTACCTTAAGTGCCATAAAGAGGAACATTTTTCTCTCACCTCATACATGTAACACACATGGGCCATGTGTGTTACATGTTCTCCCAAAACTTGAAGCAATTCTCCACCTGAAGTCTTCAAGCAATTTAATTTGAAAAGGATAACATCTTCAGCTTTTTTATTTTCCATAGTTATCATGGCAAAATGGCAAGAAAGGAGCTGACGAGTTTATTTCTCTCATAAAGCAGGAGACTTGTTATTGCTATAGTGAAAACAATGAGAACATATCAGTCACCCTGTAATAACCATTTTGTCAGTGGATGTCACCATGATTCCACAAAAGGATCCTGCAGCAGGAAATGTTTTGCATTTAAGGGATGTGAAAGAGCTTGCAACTATTTACTAGTTATAATAGACTGAGAAAACTGCTCCAAAACAAGAACAGAGGCAGCATGCCTCTCAAAAACAGCAGGGGAAAAAGGATAGTCATGTCCCAACCAAATCAGTCCCCTGGCAAATCTTCAGAGTTTCTCTGTAGTTGTAATATACTTGAAACTGCTATCTTTCGGCTGGCTAAGAAACCATCCATATAACATTATTCTAATATATTGTTCTAAGAGCAGGAACGTTCAGTGGATCCAACTGGTATGTGGGACAGAAAATCCAGTTTTCATTTTCTGATCATACTCCCCACAGGTGATCAGAATGAAAAGGAAGCTCTCTTAGTCCTGCACTAGAGATTTAGCACCACCAAAATAAGGTTCAACTCCAGGAAAAGCTGTGGCAAAATGAAGTATACCATATATACTCGACTATGTTAACCTCATGTATAAGTCAAGGGCAGGTTTTGGGGGGGGGGGGAAATTACAGATTTCGATATGACCCATGGATAAGTTGAGGGTAAAACTTAAGGGAACTTAACAAAGGATCTAAAAGATGAAACAAGGAAAGCAATGCCAATGATATGTCAGCAGATATAATTGTTTGTTCTCACACTAGAGGCTAGATGGATAAGAGAGAAGAGGGTCAGTGCTTCCAGGACAGACTACATTCTCGCCTTTCACCAGGGTTTGCTTCCTTATTATATATAAAGGTTAAAGTACACTATTTACATTGATTGATGGATATACCGACTCAGGTTTTTTGGGTGATTTTTTAAACTAAGAATTCTAGACCTATATATGAGTATATACAGTAGATCTCCCATCCCCATAGCAGGGAAGGGAGCCCAAACTGCCAATCATTTGTTTCTGTGGAACTTGAAATACTGTGCTATTACCCTGAAACTTTAATTCTGATATAAATAAGAGAGAGGGTGTTTCCCCAGGCCATTTTAAAAGCCAGGGCTGTGGGATATTATAATTAAAGTTTTTCATTAATCCCTGAGATGGGGTGGCAGCAGGGGGAAAGAACTGGAATTGAATTATTTCTCTAATTGTAATAGCAATTATGTGGTTTGTGTGATTAAGGCTCTTATACAAACCTGTGTGGGAGTAAGTTTGAGTTCATTGGGATATCTGAGTAGACATGTAGAGGATTGTGCTGTAGATGTACTTGTAATTTGCTTTCTGTGGGGTTAATTAGTAGAGCATTATGCATAAGAAATTTTAGAATGCACAAACAGAATAGAAGATGCCTTTATAATACCATTTTTCAGGGCTTTTAAAAGAATACTTAATAAATGTTTTATTTGGAGAAAGTCCAGAAGTGTGGCCATAATGGCCATCAGTCTTGAGTTTTTCAGGGGAGGAGGACCAACAGGCTTTGGTGATTATCATTTTCATGCATGGTTTGTGCCACCAAAGCAAGTACATTTCCATACCATTTACCGATATACTAATATAATCACTATAATATGACCACACATTCTCTCTCTCTCTCTCTCTCTCTCTGTGTGTGTGTGTGTGTGTCTGTGAGCACTTGCTTTGTTGTTTAGTATCACATTCCATGGCAAAGTCTATATACTGCACAGAAAATCCTGGAACACTATGCAGAGACAAAGGAGTATATTTTAGCAGGTATGCCTCATAGAGGTATGAAACTCGAGAACAGCCTAGATCAGTGATGGCGAACCTTTTAGAAACTGAGTGCTCAACCTCAAAGGTGTTTTTGCACTAGGTGTTACCCAGTATCAGGGGGTGGGACTTCCATGGGGTTTGGGACTTTTGGGGATGGGTGTTCTGCCTTCTAAGGGTGGGACTTCCCTGGAGACAGCTAAAGGCATGGGATGTGGTACTCTGCCTCCCACCTTCCTAGGCCTTCAGCTGCCTCCCTGGAGACAGCTGAAGGCCTGGGAGGGTGGGGGAAAGAGAAGGAACGGATGTGCACCTGTTCCGACTTTCCCCCTGCCCTCCTTTCTCTCTGCATGCCCTCAGAAATGCCTTCATGTGCCAGAGAGGGCATGAATGCCATAGGTTCACCACCACAGACCTAGATATTCATTTTGCTTTTCACACTGTTATCAGACCCATTGTAATTCAGACAACAGAAACTATTTTTTCATTACTTACACTGCAAATTGCACAAATTTCTTTTGCACTGAGAAATGCAAATTAGGGTGGGAGTCATTGTCCAGCTCCATGTACTGTCTTTGTGCAAAGGTAGCCTGTCCTGCAAAGTACTGTGTTATTTTAAGCAATTAATGAGGATCCTGTCCTCTCCAGCATACAAACTGGTTGAAAGATTAGCACTCAGGTGAATTTTGTTATTTAAGAAATGCTGTCTCCAGCAGTCTTTTCGGAATTTGATCTTTGCTGTTAAGATCAGTTCTTATATTAGCAGAACAGAACTTTATTTAGTGTGACTTTGGTGCTTTACAGGCCGCCCTTGTTTGCTGCACGAGGGAGCCGCAGCGGACAAACCGTGTGACTCCCCCACACAGCAAAAATAAGCTGCAAAAAGTGGCTCCTTTTTCCGGCACCGTTATGATGCCTCAAAGCACCAATGGCGTACTTGCGGTGTCATCAAGGCGCCGAGACATGCGGACGCTAATTGTCCATCACGTCAAAATGGCAGCACCCATGTGTATAGGGCGCCGCCATTTTATGCCCTCATTACGTGAGAGGGGCAAGGCGCATCAGGAGGCGCCACCCCTCACGCGTAACAACGGTGCCCAATAGGGCCCGTCTATAAAGCGCCTTTGTATGAGTATAAAAGTAATAAAAGGTATTCTGTACAAATGTGTGAACACTTAACTGGTCATCTCCAGAAAAGGAACTGGGTTTTTCTTTTCCCTGCCATTATTTTCTAGTGTTAGCAAAACCTCAAGAGCCTCTTTGAATATTCAAACATATGAAAATAAACACAAATATATATGTGGGAGGTTAGTCAGTAGCCTATGCTTTAGGTATGATGGCCTACTTGCTATATGTCTTCTAAGGAAGACAATAATATTCAAAAATATTTGGAAAATGCTTGAAACCTCTTTGTCCTGACTAGATAATTTTTGACCAGACCAAAATAATCTTTATAGCTGAAGCCTTAAGCTGAACAAAATTTGCATGGAAAATGTTTTTTACTATGCAGAAAATGCTACAGTCGGGGACCTTTTATTTACAAAATTTGTCCATGGTGTAGTTTTGTGTGAGTGTGTGTAAAGAACTTCATTTATTTTATTTATTTTTTTGCAGATTGTGTGCTGGCTGAGAAGGATGTGGGAGTTATTTTCAAACAATCTGCATGTCAGTCTGTTGTTGCATGGCAAGGTCTCAGGGTGGGAGGATATGTGGGAGGATATTTGTGTCTATTTAACTAGCAATCCATTGTCTGCAGGGAAACCCCCTGACCCTGGGTGGTGTTCATCTGCATATATTGAGTCTTAATTTTGATGTTCACAAAACACTGAATTTCTGGACCGTGCCAGCAAATACCAGGTCAGAATGCACAGGAAGGCCATTGAAATCCACAAACACCTGGACAACTTCGCAAAAAGATGTGAAAAAATGGTAAAATGATGTGATTTTATAGCAACCTTTTCTTAATTGGCTTGCTGCACACAAGATACTTATGTGGAAGACTATGGAATTCTAAAAGGTGAAACTAAGACTGTTTTATTTTTGTCAAAACAATGAAGATTTCCCTATTACATTTATTTGACACAATTACTTCTTCTTGTCCTGCTGTTTTTTTCCAGGCTTGGCAATATTTTCTTCAGTACATTCTTCTGCCACTAAAGCTCTGGATGTTTCAATTTCTCTTACAAATTTTAAGATCACATCTGATGAATCGACTAGGGTCCTATCTCTTTTGTACAGTCTAAATCTGGACATGCCAGGCCTAAATATACTAAAGGCACCAGATCCCATCTGATGTTGGAAACTAAGAAGGGTCAGTCCGGGTTAGTACTTAAATGGGAGACTGTCAATAGATAGCAGGTGCTGTAGGCTATATTTCATTTCTGAGGATTCCTTGACTAAGAAAACCCTATGAAATTCATGGGATCACCATAGGTCAAGAGGTGACTTGAAAGAACACACACACACAAAGCCTCACAATAGGTATGGCTATTACAGAAGCAAAGGAAGTTTTAGTGAAGCCATGGTTTACCAGGACCATTGCTTGAAAGGTGGGAAAATTCATGGGTTGCTGTAAATCAGCAGTCAACTTGAAGGCACATGTATAACATGCACGCACACGCGTGCGCACGCGCGTGCACACACACACACACATATCCTGAGCCTGAAACTGAAAAAAGAAAGTGCCCGATTGTTCATCAATATCTTCAAAAATTTGAGTGGAGCAGAACCCATATTTTGAGATGTCAGGGCTTGGTTGCCCTTAGGGTGTTGTATTTGAATTTCGTCTTTCATCCATTAAGAGAGAGGAATGCCTGTGCCTGAAAGTTTTAACTTATGAATTAGTCTATCAGTTAACTTTCTTGTCATTCTCTCTCACTTGCTCTGCTTTTCTCCTGGTCTCTCTCTCGACTTTGAGCTTTATCAGCAAAATAGAAAGAAAACAAAACTCATTAACACTTTAACAAAAGTGTTAAAGAATTAGACATGTTACCTGGCAAACACATCTAGCACTTTCTGCTACTTGAGTTTCTAAAACTATTTTATACCAATTGCAAATTCAGCTAATTTACACCACTGCACAAGACAACCTTGAGGTGAATTGTTGTTATACTTACTAATTATTTGCAAAAAGTGCAAATTGTTCTTAATTTTATTAGCATTTCCCCATAAATAAAACATTTTCTTTTTTGTTGAAACTAGTGGCTACAATATACCCATCAGTAAACTTCACATAAGTCAGGAAAATTACAAATTTGCAAGGTGCTGTAATTTGGGTTATTAGATGCCACACTGAGGTTTACATATTCATCTCATTACACAACAGATTTGTTTTTAAAAAATTAATATATAGCCCTCAACTTCTTTTTTAATTTGACTAACAGAAGCATCCCTGTGCAAAGCTCTGGGCTTTTGTTTTAAATCAGACAATGTTAACAATAGTTTGGCAGTTTCCCACCATAGCATTACTTTTCCATGTTGCAGCTTTGCATGCTCTTGTGAGGCAAGAGGCTATGCTGATGGCAGCAGTGCTGCTGATGGGGGTTTGTCATGTCAGAGAAAAACTTTTGTCAAGGATCCCAATGAAATGTACCAAACAGCTACTGGGCTGCAGTGATAGTGGCAGGTGACGCCCTCAGAGAATCATTTGGAGACAATGACATTGTCATCATAGCTAATAATTACTAATGCTATGAAGTAGAAGGCAGTGGTAAATTACTCCTGAAGTCTTTTATCTTGAATACTCTATGATGAATCAGTCCAAAATAAATTAAGTGATAGCACCAAAAGATAAGAATCCCATATTGGACGGCACTCATTTAGCTACTGGGAAGAGCAGAGGACAAGTGCAAATAGTGTTGTGACTAATGATCCAACTGGATTTAAGCTGAAAGGATGTTCAGCTATTGATGTGCTCAGAGATAAAAGGAAAATCAAACATTGCAGAACACATATTATGGAATATGAGAAACATGAATTGGGGAAGTTAGATATTGCAGTACCTGATGTGAGCACGCTACAGTGAACAGGAATGGGAATGGAACTTTCAGCAGAAGCCAGGGACATTGTGAAGAAGGGGGGAAATCTAGCCAAAAAGAAAGAAAAAGTCACACTGCATGACTGATGACACTCCTCAAGCAGTAAAGGACAAACAAGAAGCAAAAGTAAAATGTGACAGAAATGGGGGTATAACCCTGAACTCAGTTGCAAGGATTGGTGGGAGGTTGGTAATCAAACAATTGAGCAGGTCAAAAAGTATGTTTACCTTGGTGTCCTTTTTCATTTTAACGGGCAGTGGAATAAACAGAGAGAAAGTTATTCAAACAGGGAAAAGATCGTTGGCAGTTATACAATCTTTTTATTATAAAAAAAGGCAACCAAGATATTCTAGCAGCCTTAAAAATGTACAAAGCCAAATTAAGACTGCAATTACTTTACAGCATATTCACCTGGATTCCAGGCTTTAATAAGGAGATTGAACGTTTGCAGACACATTTTTTTCAGGAGACTATTATCTGTACCTCCATGTGTACACCATCTGACTCTCTATGCGGAACTGGGATTGAATGTTCTTGAAATTGATGCCTGATTGATGAATTATAGGTTTCGGTTTAAGATACATTTCAGGCCTAAGAGATCCAGTCTTTTATGGTTCCTACTCTCTGACGTTTACTATGTCAGTTGGGCTAAATTTTATGAAAGTGTTTCTGTGGGTTTAAATTTTGATTCTCTCCTTTTACTAACCAAAAAGGAGTGTCTTGAATCTATTAGGGTCTGCCTTGCAGAGAGAGAACATCAACTGACATATCCAACTCCTCCCAGAATGTGTTCTCCAGCGATGCTCGGTATCCCCCCCTTTGCAGGGTAGGATTCCAGATTATTTTCAAACCCTTTCACTGCTGCTGTCGAGGAAGGCCTTTTTGTTTGCAAGACTGAATGTGCACCCCTCTAACGTGACCAGGGGCAGATATTTGCAGACCTCATTTTTCAATTATGTATGTCACTCTGATCAAGCTCCAGATGTTCTCCATCATATTGTATTGCTTTGTCCATTGTATATAATTCCGAGGGAAAAATTGTTAAGAAGGTTATTGGAAAGGAATATCTGTTTGGATGGGTTATCAGTGGAATACTTATTGGAAGATTGGAACACGCATATTACCAGGCTAATGGCCAATTTTCTGGTGGAGGCAACAAGATTATGGCTTAAATTTTAATAACGATCATGCATTAATATCCCATGCAAGTGAAGTGATGCTCCAATTTCTACAACAAATACTTTCATCCTATAAGGAGCAAGAAATGCTAGGTGTCATTTGCTTTGTGAGCAAGTGTTTCCTTTTATCAGCCTTAAATGCCTTACTATTCAGTTTCAGTGATGATTCACTGTCTCAGTAACTCAAAAGAGGGTGAAAAGCTTCCTATCCACACCTTGCATAATTTATACACCTCTATCTTGTCTTTATTAACTTTTTTTTTCCTTCCAGACTAAACAGTACAACACATAACTTTTTTCTCACAAGTGTTTTTTTTTAATCCTTTTATTATGTTGGTTTCCCCTTTCTTCCAAAAAGTATAAAATTTGGAATAATGTCCTTCTGGGAATAGCAAGTTTATTTATTTCAGTTGATGTATTCTATATCCAAATCTGGACACAACCCATTGTATTTTTATATGACGTTGATTATTAGCTGTTTTGAATTTTTGTTTAAAAGAAAGAAAGAAAGAAAGAAAGAAAGGGGAAAGTAATTGAAACAAAGTTTAAAAACAAACAAACAAACTTTAAAAATAAACAGTGTTTCATTTGGCTTTACCTCGAAGAGCACATTTTCCTATGATAGCTGAGTGTTTTGATAAGAGACTATAATTTATATTTCCTAAGGCCTGGTATTTAGTTAAAAAGTGATAATTAAAAATCCAGGTGCAGACCAATTACACTTTCTATATAATTTTCCTATACATGTGCTGAATTATTCTGGAAATGGAAACAGAGAATATATATAGTTAGTTTTTAATTATTAAGTGGTAATTAAAAATCCAGGTGCAGGCTGGTAGTGCTTAATACATACTTTTTCTATGCATGGCTTTTCTTCTATAACTATGTCCTGAATTGTTTGGGAAATAGGGATACCAAAAACATATGTGTATTTAATAATTATTATTAAATACTGTTTTAAAATACCCAGCTTTCTTCTTTTATGCTTTGAAATATTGGGGGAAATGGGTATATTGATGATGACAATGAAATGGAAAATCTAGCTGCAGCTCACCATGGCAAATATATCATTCAAATGTGAAGGTTTTTGTTTGTTTTTGTTTTTTGTACCTTGCAAAATATGTCACCTGGCCATATACATGTTTTCTCAGAAGTATGTTGAATTCAAAGGGATGTACACCTGAGTGAATGACTGCACAGAGAACTAAACCTATAATGTATCATCATGTATGTTCTGAATTATTTAGGTAATTGAGAATAGAGGATGATAAATAAAAAGGAGAAGAGGAAAGGAGGGGAGGAAGAAGAGGAGGAATGGAGAAGAAGAAGACACCAAACTCTTTAATATTGTAACCTCTACAAGACAGCTTTGTATTAGATGCTTATTCTGTCCTACAAACCTGTGTTCTACTGAGACAATGTATTAAAGGAAACAGGCAGCCATTAAAGATGGAGGCAGTTGCATCTTAAGTAAGATTTGTATATGTCTAAGGAGCATGCTGTAATAAAGGAAAATATATGGCACAGTGGCTGGGATTATGAAATCCGAAATAGCCCCATAAACTATAATTAACAGGGTAACACAGCTTTATAAAGTTTTAATGACATAAAGTTGCAATTCATCAATTAAATATAAGCAATTGCTTGTCTCGAGATTCTTCCTCCCACTCATTACAATGGAATTTAGATTATTGCACTACAGTATTTCAAGCTGATTCTTCTTGTTAAGACAGGTTTGAATTGGGCTTGAACAAAACTGACTGAGAAGAAATCAATTGTTTTTGTCTTAATTGCTTGATTTAAGGAAGACAATTTAATAATGTACTTAAGTGAATTATATCAAGTATAAATCTCACTGATAAAGATTCATTTGCATGAATACAACACATTTTGTTTTTCCATTAAAAACAGACAACATAGAAGCCAGAACACATGCAAGGGTGGCATGCATCACTCTCTCTTTAATGGAGGGTGTGGAAAATGTGGCACTCCAAGTGGTTTTGGCCTACAATTCCCCATAGTCTTTATCCTTTACTACCTAACTAGGCTGATAGCCAATGATAAGGAATGCTGGGAATTGTTAATTTTGGTTTCTTGTCTCTGCACGAGATCTGGACTGTTTGAATCACATCCTTCAGCAAATAAAGCTGCATGACTCACCATTTGCTGATTGGTACTGGGTAGCAATGGCGGGCTGGTCCCCACCCCACCAGAGTCTTCTTCCCAGTGGCAGTGTGTTGCTGAGCTGCCTGGGATTGGGGGAGCATCAGCCAATGTTCCTCCTTCACTGACTGATGCGCCCGACCAGGAAACTGATGCAGGCTTCACATTGATCTGGTGTTGGCTTATATAAGCCTCTTGCCTGCCTCCAGTCATCAATCTTGCTTGGATCTTCATTTCACCCTCCCACCCTATGTCTGGTATAAGGACTCCTTTCCTCAAACTACTTGGGTCAGTAGGAAGGAACGCTTTGTCATAACTTGGAGGGGCAGCACCATAGTTCAGGGATCTGGGACATCATTTACTAGTGCAGGGTGGGCATTGGTAATGTATGAGAGTCCCTTTATGGGACTCAGGGGTGTGTGGCACAGAGACATGTCACCAGATTGAGGGGGGGGGGGAGATGTATCACCAGCATTTCGCACTAACTGGAGTCACCCTGGAGACCAGACAGCAGTCTCCCCTATCATCCTTGCAGCTGGGGTTCATTGATCATCAGGTGGGTTGGTTGATGTCCGGATCTGGATCTATGCTTTGGCTAACCCATTTTTCAGTTGTAAACAATAAAGTTTTGGCCTTTTTTTCTTCTATATTGTTGCCCTGTGTTGCTTTCTCACCTTGAAACATTGCCCTTGCATCAACAAAACTTACTTGCTTCTGGATTTCTTATTGGTAAAACCATATGACATACAGACAGGGGTTGTGGAAGAGGGGATTTTGACTTGGAGGTCTGATAGGTCTGAGGTGAAAGGTTAACGCCTCCCTGTCCTTGCAGTCAGATTCTTTTTCACTAGTCTGTTTTTCCACTTGTAAAAGTAGGGATTCAAGTCTTTTAATTTTCTTCTTGAAGGACACAATGAATAATTTTAGCAATTTTCTTCACTAGTGTTTGACGACTATTTTCAGTTTGAGACATACTACCAGTAGAGAGCTGGCTTCCCAGCGGCTTGGGGGTATGGTGTATGCATGACACATATCTCCAAGCCACTGGGAACACACTGTGCAGTCCCCCTGAGCAACCACACTGTGGTTGCATTGTGGCATTATGGTAGCGCAGCATTTAGATGCTGCACACTGCTGAAAGCCAGAAAAACTGGCACCACAGTGGCAAAGGCACCTTTTTCCTGGTGCAAAAAAGAGCGGCTTTCTGCCACTTCTTTTTGTGCCTGGAAATTTCCAGATCAGGGCCATGGTGTGTGGTTGCCATGGCCCTGATCCGGTGCTCAAAGGCACAGTCAATACCTACTCCTTTGGGGTGATCTGTTTTGCCCCTTAGTCTGTAGAAAACATCACACATGTTTGTTCTGTGTAGAAATAGGCTGTATATTCTGTACACAATAGAATGCATAGGATATTATTTTCTCAACAGAAAAATTATGTTTTCTATGCAAAACAACCAGAAGTATATTTTGCATGGAATAATTTTGGAACTGTTAATATTCTTGTCAGTCCAGGATTCTTCTCATCACATTTTCTCAATTCCCAAAAACATGTTTTTCTGAAAAATTTTGAAATATTTTTAAAAGTATTCTTCCAAGCACTATTTAAAAGTTCTCTGGTCAAATTCTTCAGTCAAGGGAGCCAATTCCTCAAACAGCATCTTTTTGTGTCTGGTGGTTTGAAAGAGGAGATGGAAACCACACCCCTCTTTTTCTAGTTTACAAGTACCTAAATAACCGAGGTGATTCTTTAATTTTTTTCCCCCTTTATAGCCTGCTTTTCTAGGGACTCAAGGTAAAACAGTGCAAAAACATTCAAAAAGTATAAATATAACTTTTAAAAACAGTTAAGCAATTTATAAAGTTAAAAATATTAAACATTGAGATAGTAAAATGTATTTTAAAAACTATATACGAAACTTAACATCTGAATCTCACTGCCTTTAAAAGCCCTCATCAGTTTGAAAAAGCCTGAGAGCATAAACACATTTTTATCTGCTGTTGAAAGGAAAGCAAGGATGGGTACATCCTGGTCTCTCTCAGGGAGGAGTTCCCAAGCCTGGGAGCAGCCACTGAGAAGGCCCTGTCTCTTGTTCTCACCAAATGAACCTGATGAGACAGAGAGGAGGGACTCTCCAGACAATCTTAGAGCCTTAATTGGCTCATAATAATAGTTAACAGTCATCATCATCATCATCATCATCATCATCTAATAGTTAATTATATTTATATTATAATAGTTAACGATTGTATGAAATTTTCAGGAGTTGCAAAATACACATTGGTGATATCTTTATAAAGCCAACTAGGGATCACAAATAAACATTATGCTAGCTTTTCACTAGCTCACTGGCTCCTTCATCTTGCAAAGATAGTTTAAAAACAAAAACAAAAACAGCATGCAGGGGAAACAAAAGTGCAATTGTTGGAGTTATAGAAGCCTATTGGTCTGCTTCTGTATTTCTGGATGTTACAGGTTTTATGCAGGCAGAAAACTGAATCCTTCCCCCCTACCCCTGCCAGGTTGTTGAGTAACATGGGCAAAAACTACAAAAGAAAGTCATAAAATACAGTTCTACATTGTAGCCATAAAGTCTCTGATCTGTTCCATCACTATCCAGTGACGCCAAAACCAAATTATTTTGGCAGAATAAACTGCTTCCCTACAACGACCCCATGTTTATGGATCCAGAGAATGAAAATGTTATATCCCCCCCCACCCCCAATATTTACACATGGTATAACTGTGAGACTTCATGCTTAATGATTTGTTCAGAACAGTATTTTTAAATTACTATGGCGGGGTACAGACCGCCGCTTTGCAGCGGTCTGGCGCCGCCGCCAGAAGGACCGCGGGGGAGCCGGAGCCTTCAAACGGCCCGACTCCCGCGCGGACCGAAAAAAGAAGCTCCAAAATGGAGCTTCTTTCTGCGTCGCGTTTGCGACGTAGCGAGGCGCCAGGGGCGCGCTCGCTACGTCAGCAGCGGCGCGACGCGTCTGGACGCTGTGCGTCCGATACGTAAAGATGGCGCCGGCCATGTAGAAAGGCCGGCGCCATCTTGTACGGACGGAGTCCGTACGAGGCCCAGGGGCGTCTAAAAGAGACGCCCCTTTTTTAAAATGGGACGTCCTCCGGACGTCCCAAAGGGCCGTCTAGAAAGCCCCATTATCTCTGCAAACCTTCCTGGCATTAATTGTTGATGAAGGGTTAGTGTATAAACATTTCAAGTGTATCAACAAATGAACAAATACATTTCCTCCCCTTTGCACACTGAAGGGATTCTTGGGCTTTTCCCTTCTCTTTGCTCCAATCCTTAGCCAACTGTGCATTAAGCCACATGCTCTGCAAGAGGTCTAAGCATCTCTTTCAATTTTGTCGGGTTCTGCATCACTAATTCCTGTATGGCTTTATTCTACAGGCTATGAGAATAAACAGGGGTGTAGCTACAGGGGAGGACAAACTGAACTTCAGTTAAACATTTAGAAACAGATTATTGGTATCCAAGGGGAAGAGGAAGGCAAAGTTACCAAAGGAATGACAAAACACATATTAAAAGGTGTGAATGATTATCAATGTCTCACTCTCTAGGATGCTAGAAATTTGAGGAATGAAGAAAATTTCATTTGAGGAGTAGAATTTTGTTTAGTGGGCAATACCCTCACTTTGTCCTCCATTCAAGAGAACATTCAGACACACTGCAGCACTCTATAATCCTGGCCAAAAGCCTGGTGTGGGGATCGGAGAAGTGAATAGTTTATTCACTCCCTGTAAAATGAAAATCATGTTCTTTTCATACAATGTCCTTCAGAAAAAAAGGAGGAAAAAAATTCCCATCCCAGAGCCAAACTCTCGAATATGGCTTGAGACTCCATCTAGTACTCACCTCCTTGCTATTCCCTGCAGCAAGGGATGCACTCATGTTCTCAGCTTCTATCAGTCCTTGCAGGAACTTCTTTTTTGGAGTCTGTTTAAAATACACACACAATACACCATCACCACCATCTCACTCATTCTAACATATTAGAAGTCTAGAAAGGAAACAATGTCCCAGAGCAACTGATGTACCAATGTCTCTCTACAATTCAATAATGCTTACTTGAGAAGAAGCTCTGCTGGAAACAATGAATGTTCTTCAGATCTAGCCAAGATTGCTCTGTCAAGCCCCTATATTGTTTTTGAATCATTTCAAGCCATGGATGGTTGAGCCCATGGATAAAAAATCCAAGGATACAGAGGGCTGACTGTCATAGCCAGTAACCTCTCTGGTGCAATTCCATGCTCCTGGCAACTTATTGGCTGTGGTGGGGTGTTGGTGGGATGCAACCAGGTGTGATCCAGTTGCACTTGCGTTTCCAAGGATGAAAGATCAGCATCTACCTCCACCATATCACTGCTTATTCTTCCCTGGGTGCTCACAATCAGCTAGAGCACATCCTGTATACCTCCAAAGCTGATCAGTGGCTGGTAAGATGGAGGTCTGTTAGGAAGTACCCCAGATACTGTTGGGCTTGCAAGTTGATGCCACTGCAGAAGGAGATACTGGATACTTCATGTTTCAATGCGTTTTGAAGTAAATACAATGGCCTAAGAGTTGCAACTTTAGGTTTTACTTTTAGTTCACCAGGGGTAAGGCCAAAATTATTTTTCAGATAATGTGGGCTTAATAAAATTTCACACTGAAAAAAAAATTCCCGCCACCCCACATGTTTTGTCTTTTTACCTAACTGAAAAGCTTAAAAAGGGGGGGTGGGGGGCGGGATACACTAAGAGTAAAATGAAGAAGAAGTTGAGAGAAAATCATAAAGGCATAAGAAATATCAAACTAGAGTCGAAGAGTTTGGAACTAGATTTGAATATCAGTAGTTATCAACACTGAAAATATCATCTTATTATATACTAAGTCAAAACCTCATTTCCCAATATGTTAAGGCTATGCATATGTTCTTTGAAAATGGCTCAGACATTGAAGGATACAATTTTAGTGATTGTGGTATTGGATATACATTTTTCCATCAGGGATCCAAGGCCCTTTTCCCCATTTCCATGCTCCTTTGAAATTACATGGGTGTGAAATTGCTGTTTGTGAAATATAGTTCCTATCACCATTTTGGCTGTGATTTGAATAAACATTAATGGATAGTCAGCAAAGGAAAATTGAAGCACCAGCAGTTGGACAGTTTGGGAGAGAATCATCTTTCCTTGTTAGTGCACAGCATCAGGGCAAGATTAATCTTTATGCTTAGTATGTAGTGGAGTAAAAGTGTCAAACTTGAAATTCTTACACTACAAGAGTTGTCTGAGAATTCTTCTTCATGAACTAGTGTTTCATTTCCACTACACATGATAAGAGTTTAAAACTGCACCAAGAAAAACTTGTTTTCCTGACTATTTTTGGCTGCATCTGCACTGCAGAAAGAATGCAGTTTGACACCACTTTAACTGCCATGGCTCAGTTCTAATGAATTATGGGATTTGTAGTTTTGTAAGATATTTAGTCTTCTCTGTCAGAGAGTTCTAGTGCCACAGCAAACTATAAATCCCAGGATTCCATAGCATTGAGCTGTGGCAGTTAAAGTAGTGTCTAACTGCATTAATTCTGCAGTGCAAATGCAGCCATTGTGCATGTTGAAAAGGACCTCCCAGTTATAGCAATATTTTATACTCTGTGCAGACATGTTCAGCTCCTTGTTTCAGGGTCATTCTGTTGCTTTCTTTCATTGTACTTGGCTTCATTTCCCATCACTCTGTTCTGTTTGATTATATGTGCTGATCCACATATTATATGAACTTTAATGATCTGGTCATCTTTTTGCCTGGAACTAAAAGCACACACCTTCATTTAAAGAGGGATGAAAACTTTGAGTGGG
Organism: Sceloporus undulatus; assembly: GCF_019175285.1. NCBI lineage: Eukaryota > Metazoa > Chordata > Lepidosauria > Squamata > Phrynosomatidae > Sceloporus > Sceloporus undulatus. The sequence continues at coordinate 113,479,398 of NC_056525.1, forward strand.
CTAAATGCCAGTTTTCTTCTCCTGGGATCCTCTGGGGCTACATGAATGGCCAGAAGGGAGTGATTGTTGTTCTGTGTCTTGAAATTATTTCCAGCTTATGTGAACCAATGATGAACCTATTATTGGTTTTTCTTGGCACAATTTGTTTAGAATGGGGCTACCATTGTGTTCCTTGGAGACTGAGAGAATATGACTTGCCTAAGATCACACAGTGGACTTTTATAGCCAACTGGGGATTCAAAACCTGGTCTCCTGGAGTTTGGGATATTAAAATGCATGTTAAAAATGAAAAAGCATGCAAAGCATGTCTGTTTTTTTGGGGGAAAAGTACAGTGGGCCTGCACCATACGCGGGCTTCATTTCCGCATACACTGAAGCCACGGGACACTCTAATGAATGGCGCATGTGCCCCATTATTTTCAATGGGGTGCAAGCATACACAATTTTCCCCTTACGCTGTGTGTGTGTGTCCGGAACGGATCCCCTGTGTAAGGAAAGGGAGCACTACACAGTCATCCCTCCATATTTGCGGCTTTGATATCTGCGGATTTGATTATCCATGGATTTCATTAATATGTTCTCTCTAGACAGTCTAGGTCCTCCAGTGCAACTCTGTGGTCAACTTTAACTAAAAGTTGCACTGAAAGACCATTTGTAGCTACTCCAGTGCCATCCTATGGTCAGTGTATGTTGGACATTGACCATAGAGTTGCACTGGAGGACCTAGAGATTCCTAGAGTGGTATCCTCTCAGGTAAAAACAGTGTTTTTGTTATTTGCGTTTTTTCCATATTCATGGGAGTCTTGTTCCCCTAACCCTAGCAAATATGGAAGGACAGCTGTATTTTTATTTTAAACAATGCAGAGAGGACCTGTTGCTTATTTAGAAGGCTCCTGGAATGCCTTTGAAGGAGGCAATTCAGAGTTTTTCTCCCAAAAAAGAGTGATCTAGGCTGGATGGAGGACTGCCAAAGGATGGTGCATGTGTCTACAGGGTAGAACTTAGCCTGTTCCTGATTTCTAACTTGCTGAGAATGTGCTGAAAGAAAATCAGATTACTTTAGAATCAAAATTAAGGGCAGGATGAAATCTTAACTCCATTGCTTTTTGCCATGCTGAAACTGAATATGCAAGCACAGCAGTGGGGTAGCATTAATCTTTGACTAAATACAACAATATCTTCAGGCACAGCTACTCAGGACTGCAGTGACATGTTACTCAGAAGTCTGGGTTGTTCTGTGGCCTGTTACTATACATAAACAGATGCTCATTCATCCCCGTACAATCCGCCTCGCACCCTCAGAACATCTGGGCAGCAACTGCTGAAGGTGCCTGGGGCTAGGTTAGCTTCTACTTCTAGAAGGGCCTTTTCCACAGCTGCCCCAGCCCTTTGGAACACGCTGCCCACAGAGCTCCGCTCATCCACCACCCTGGCCCAATTTAGGAAGGAACTCAAAACCTTCCTATTCAAGCAGGCATTCCCCGATTAAATATCCTGTGGGCCTCCCTCCTCTTCCGTGGCCATGAGGATGGGCTAATGGGGCCTTTGTTATTGTTTTTAGATTGTGTTTTATTGTTGTTCTATGCTTTTAACCTGTATCTGTTGCACTTGTTGCATATTGTAAGCCGCCCTGATCTTTTTGGAAGGGCGGGATATAAATAAAGATTTTATTATTATTATTATTATTTATTTGTGAAATGGTCCCAGAATAATGGCATCTGTATGGTCAGTTTTTGCCCGTCTTTATCTGGATACATAACTGGAATTTGCTTACAACCTTCAGTAAAGTGTAGGAGTTTGATTTCAACAGATGAGAGGCCAATATCCTTCAAATTCTATCATTTATATATTGACAGATACTTAGAAGCAGCTTATATCTAAAGATTTTAAAAAAAATAAACAGTCAAAATGCACACTGTAGAACAATATACTCATTTAACTGAAATAGCTAATAGGAAAATTATACAAAGAGATGATAAACGCATCCCAGTTCAATTAATCAATAAGTAATTCAGACTGACATGATACTGGATTGTCTTCCAGAAATGTAGCATTCAACTGATAGTCTGAGCCAAGGACAAAATAATTCTGAATCTTAGAATAGATATAGTGTGCAAAATAGTTTTGGGGAGCTGTTCATTAGGACAAAAATACTGTGTTTCAGTTAAAATAACTGAAATCTAATCTATTGCTTTCTTTTATTGAAACCATTGAAATGAATGTATCCATGGCTGTGATCTATCTTCTGCTATATGATATATAAGTATTTGTATTAATCAGAACCATCTCCATCTCTACTCAAAAGTGGGAATGAAAGAGTAGCAGTGTATCACATGCATGTTTGATCAGCAGTAGGTCCCACTTTGTTCACTGAGATTTGCTTCCACTTTAGGAGGTACAAATATCTCCTCCTCTTCCTCCTCCCCCTCCTCCTCCATCATGTACAGTGTACATTCCAGATTACAGAAATGAGTCAAAGGACAATAAAGCTGGTAACTAATCCAGATGCAGCTATGGTTTTAACTGACATTATTTTGGTTAGCCTTAATATTAATCAGATGTTACACTTGAGGTTGTTGTTGTTGTTTCTTGACATTGTTCCCAATTTATGGTGACCCTAAAGCAAATCTATTATGAGGTTTTCTTGGCAAGTTTCTTCAGAGGGGGTTTGACAAGAGGAAAGAATGCAACTTGCCCAAGGTGACCTAATAGGTTTCATGGCTGAGCAAGGATTTGAACCCTGGTCTGCAGACTTATAGTCTAAAACTCAAGCTCACTTGAGGAAGTACATCTAAATTCACTTCAAACTGGAGTGTAGAATTTTTTTTTATAGTGCTAGGTTCTAGATGTGTAAGAACCACCCCACTTCAAGAAAGCCACTTTTGGAAAGGCCTTTAGGTTACTTATACACCTACAGCACATACAGGAATCAAGGCTTTCAAGATTATATGGAAAATATAATTTCATAGCTCCTCAAGAGATATTCTGTATATACACAGGCATTCTGGTACATCAAAACATTCTTTTTTCCTCATCTATGAAATAAACATTGGTATTAATGATTTCTACAGCAAAGTGGTTGGCAATCTTTATTTCACACTGTTGCCCTACCCCTGTGAGGTAGGTCACCTAGGATGAGAGATAATGAGTTGCTTTAGGCCATCTGGTAATTCTGTGAATGGCTATGCAGAGATAATATAATATAATCACATTGAGCTTTAATGTAAACTTGGATCTGCGTGAAAATGCAGGATTTTCAACATTTATAACAAGAAAAGGATAAGCATTAGAGTTGAAATCATTATTCACAGTGAACGCTGACGAATTTCACAGATTAACAATGTGAGAATTCAGATAAGGCAGATGAATGCAGTGGGACTACAGAATGTTACATTCCTGGGGCATGGAGGTTGATTATAACTCTGAAAGATGTATAAGTTTAATGATAAAAGTTTTCACTTTCAAACTTTCTAACACTTGCCAGCCTTGATCCCTACTTAGAAACTGGCTGGCAATGCCTCTCCTGCACTTCAAGCAGGAGTCTTTACAAGCCCTGACTGGAGAAAGGAGACACAGGTGGGATACAAACCGCCATATAGTACGTATTCTATACGTACTAGGGTTAGGAAAGGGCGGTGCTTCCACACACCCCAACCCTAGTACGTATACAATACGTACAAGATGGCGGTGCCCCTTCCACATGGGCGCTGCCATCTTTACGTACTGGATGCATAGCGTCCAGATGTGTCGCGGAGCCTATGACGTCGCGAATGCACCAGCGGCGCCTCGCGACATCATCAGTGCGCCGCGGAAAGAAGCTCCGAAATGGAGCTTCTTTTTTGCTCTGCGCGGGAGCCGCGCGGTTTGGCTGCTGCGGCTCCCGCGCAGAGCAAATGGCGCCGGCGGGGGACCACCGCAAAGCAGCGGTTTGTATCCCGCCACAGAATATTCTTATTTTCCTATTCTCTGTGAGGAAAGGTGTGTTGACATGTCTTGAGAATTTTGTCATATCTGCTGGTATCCTGTTGATCATCACCATCACCATCACCATCATCATTATCACTACCACCATCCCCATCCTCATGGAACTCTACAACCTCTTCCATTCCTTAAGGCTTGAAAATATTTCCCTGTGTCTTGAGGGTTCACCACATACTGCCTTCTACTATTCAGAAGTGCAAAGGCCAGTCATACAACATCCACCTAAGTTCCTATAGCTTAATACAAAACAATACTATCATCCTCCATGGCCATCTGCAGGAGACAGATGAGTGCAGCTGTCAGGAGATCATTGTGTGAGGGAGGCAGAGTATATGTAATACCCTGTCTCTATCTAACTCAATAGCCAGACTTCAGGAAGGTTCAGCACTGAAGCACATCTTTTGCCAAAACTGGCTTGCAAGCATCAGTTTCACCATTAAAACCCCTCACAAGCACCACTCCTCCCAGCTAGGGTGGCCATATTCCAGTCCCTCATATCCAGACATGTAATGTGAATATTATACAAATTATTATAATTATACATATTAGTAATTTTCATTCTGATTATGCAAATTCAATATGTTAACCATTGCACTTTTTCTACCATTCTGTTTCAACCTCAGTACATGTATCAAGCTAACAGATATCTTTTCTTTTACCCTCTACCTGGTGTGAAGAGAGGGAGGTTTCCAAGCAGCCACAGAGAGTAAAATGACTCCTTTTAGTCTTTTCAGGCTGTTTGGAAGCAAAATTCCACTGTGCTAGAAAGCAGGTCTAGCCCTAGGCTCAAGCTGCTGTTACCAGCATTGGAGCCTTAAAATCCTAAATGTGGATGACTTTACTTCTGATGACCCTATGCAGAGTGCCTGATGGGATACATGGCATAGAGTTCTCCATGACTGCGAGACCACCTGTCACGTAGGCTATTGAAACATAGATCAAAGAGGCCCAGATAGGAGTTGCCAAAACAGGAAGAGTCATTCACACCTTTGGGGCAGATTTATGGCCAGGATGTTTTTGCCAGACCAGACCTCTCCTCATCTTGGATGACCATTAGCACCTTGAAGACTTCTATAGATCAAGCAATCTTTAATATGTAGGTTTGGCTTTGCTTTGAAAAGTGGAAAATAACTCTTCACCTGAGGCAAGATTTTGCCTTATTTATGATCGCTCAAATCTTTTACCAGTGTTGTATGTTAGAACCCAGGCACACTCCCTCTGTGTCTTCTGATATAGTTCCAATCCACTCCCCCCACCCCCCACCCCCCACCCCCCACCCCCCGCCTTGACCCTCCGTGTTTCTAAGACTTCATCAATCTGGACCTGGAGCACCACCAAAACAGGTGAATATTTCCATTAGAAAGCCTCGTGTTATCTATCCAACGCTAACTTACTATATTCCTGAGTTCTTGGCTGATTGTGTGAGTGTATGATTGTCTTATGTGTGTATGAATAATAAACATTAGTTTTCATAAAACTTGTCTCTAATGCCCTATTATTATCTTGGCAACCTTCGTATAAAAAGGACTAGAAACCACTCCACTATATGAGCTAATGATAAATTCCCCAGACCAAGGTGTCCTTATTACACTGCCAACACATAAGATGAAGCTCCCACCAGTGCCAATCTTCTTGCAGAGTTTTCTACTTCATTGCGAATGCCACATTTTAAGTCACCCATCAGTCTGCAATGGATAAATCCAGAAGTACTGTTTCAGCCAGTCTCACTAGCTGGGATGTTTTTTACTCCCTCCAATTTGGGATTTTCCAGGTGTGGGCGGGGCTGTGTTTGCTGGCTGCATGGTAAGAGGCCCATGTGTTGCTCCTCCCCACTTTGACTGCACGTGGCAACAAACTTTCAGGCAAGTTGCAGCAAAACAGAAACTTTTAATGGTAACTTCCCAACAACCAACCAACAACCACCTGGGTGTCTCTGAGACCTTCGGGTTGAACTATAGGCTACTCCTGGGCTGTATCCTCAAGCGCTGCCGTCATAGGCGTCTTCGTCCCTCGCTTGTCTCTGCGCCGAGGGCCGTCCTCCAACTGTTAACCGGTTCTAGGTCTGCTTTCTCCCTGTCCCTGGGTTCTGGGCCCGTCTGCCACTGTTCCCCTTTGAGGTCCCACCACTCACCCTCTAAAGTGTCTTTCCTTCCTTGGGCCCACTCCTCTGCACCTACAAAGGGAAACTCCCCTTCTTCTCGAGGGTCCCGCAGGCGAACCTCCTCGTGGGGCCCTCTCTGCCACCCGCCTGCCCTTGTCTGCAGCACCGCCGGCGCCCCGTCTCGTACAAGACTCCACTTTACCTCTTCTATCCCTTCTCCGACCGCGACTCCCCGACCTCCTCTTCCGCCACGTTCCCTTCATCCCGGGCGCCTCTCTCCTTCTCCTCTTATACCCCTTGGCTCCTCCCTTCCTCCTTCTGATTCCGCCTCTCGCCCCACCTCCTCCACCTGGTCCTCATTATCCCACTCAGCTCTCTCCCTTAAGGGTACACCCTCACTACACCAGGTTTTCTGGGACAAATGGCAACCCTACTCCCAATTGTCCACATTCCTTTCCCTGGCTCAATAGCCTTGGTTTTCATGGTCACTTGCAGTATCTGTTACTTTCCTCCCTCCAGCATTAGGCCTCTTCAAGTGTCGCTAAAGCATAGCAAAACCAAAGCTAATATGAGAGAGGGGGACTATATGGGTGACCTTGACTGTTTATCTCCTTTTGTGGCTACCTAAAAAGATATACACATGCATAAGTTGGACCATTGTTACTATAACATTGAAGGAATATTTACTAATGGCAGCCAAAAGTATTTAAAAGTTGATGTTTTCTCCCACTCTTTCATATGCAGTTGCAATCATTTTCATTCCTGTTGAGCTCATCTGGAGAGCTTTAGGCACTTTTTTTCCTCATCAGACTTTAAATTTTCTTTTTGTGGAGTGCTATAGAAAAATGCAAAGATAGAAAAACAGTCCTGCTGATCTAATTATTTTGGGTTTTTTTTTAAAAAAAAAAAATTCTCACAAAGTGGTCAGCATTTTGCTTTCTTAACTAGGGAGGTAAAATACTCAACTTTCTAGCCATGATGAGCATATATAAGCTAGAAGAAAAGAAGATTTTCTATTTCTACCAAGAATGGGTAGGACAGCCTCTAATATTAGTGTCTGCTACAAACACATGTGAACAGAGGAATAATGATAAACACAAACACTTGTTTTTTTCTAACTGGAATTCAACAAAATTCCAGTTAGAAAAAAATAAAATAAAAGAGTATTTGGAGACATGAATGGGATATGTTTTGCTGGTGTATAGTATGCAGAATTAAAGTAGTTTAACAACACTTTAACTGACATGACTTCATCCTATGGAATCCCGAGGTTTGTAGTTTGTTGTGGCACCAGAACTCTCAAGCAGAGAAAAGGTAAATATTTCACAAAATTACAAATCCCAGAATTTCAAAGCATTGAGCCATGACAGTTAAAGCAGTTTCAAATTGCATTATTTCTGCAGTACAGATTAGACACTGGATAACGCTAATAGAGATGGGGCAAAGAAATATGAGCACCCCTTCTTGAATTAATATGATCAATATTCAAGGATGGCACAGCAATTTTCTCTTAACTCATGTTCGGCCTTACACCCATCTCCACCATTTCCATCTCCACTTAACCTATGATAAGCAACCCAAAACGGTCCTCTGTCGTGTCAATAGCAGTCATTTCATTTACACCTTGGTACTGTGTGGACTGAAAACTCATGCCCTCTGACTACAATGAACTCTCCACCATCTGCCCCATTCTTCAGCTTTCTACTACCACTTTCTACCTCTTAATTCCAGATAAGGTTCCCCTTCCCTGTTGAAGATGGGGATGGTAATATACAAGGGACTACAGGAGGAAAGGAGAATCTGGACTGTGTGAGTGCTTGTCAAACATTGCTCAGGTTGCCCATGAGAAAACTGCTTGGTTTCAAACTGAAGCAGCCCAACTGATTATTTTGACTAAAAAAGTGAATATATGCCTGAAAGCAGCAGGGCTTAATTGAAAAATGAGTCTAAATATGGCTAGCTCAGTGGACAGTCTTCGAAGGTAACATGGGCTATACTAATCCTGTGTTACAATTAAAAGTGCAATTATATATCTAAAATATGGAAGACACAGTGATTTTCTAACTGTGGAATCCTCTAGAACTGACTTAGTTTCATAAAATTATTTATTTTTGAGATTGAGTATCAGATTGAAGACCTGAAGAGGGAAACTTGAACACTTGTCTGAAAAACTAGAAATTGTCTATCTGAAGCTTATAACTCAGTTTTCAACTTTAAAAAGCCCCCAATGATTTATAAGTGACTTATAAAAGAAAACCACATGAAACGCCATAAAATATCACAGTATAGATTTTATTTTAAAAATGCGTAAAATGCAAAAGAATAGAAATAGCATGCAAATCTATGTGAGTATGCCTTCAAAATACTACAAAAGGCCCATGTGAACAATGGCATCACTAGGATTTGTGTCATCTGGTGTGGTAACTCATGGTGTCCACACGCACACATCATTGACCTCCATACATAGCACACTATAAAGGATCCTTAGTTATGTCTGTTTTACTAATATTACTACTAAAATTAATTCCTTTATGTATGAATGCAATGGCAACAGTTCTAAAAAACAACAACACAACAACTAGCAAAATGAAAAATTATCACTTTAAATTGCAATAGCATACACACAGCCTAAATGGATTTACATGTACATTGTTTCATGTGGTTAAAGTGAAATATGTTTTCAAAGAAAATTTTAGAAGAAAAATTTTGTAAAATAAAACACTATTTATATTTTTAAAAACCTGGCACCTCTCCTTTGTCTTCCCACTGAGCTGCACCTAACTTGCACCATCTCTTCAGCATTTTTAAGGGATGGAGGTGATTCGGGAGCAGTGGTGTCACTCCCCCTCAGGGTGTCACCTGGTGTGGCCCCATACTCCCTTTCCCACCTTCTGCATCCCCATAGTGATACTCCTGCAAGACGAGGAGGATAACTTTAACCTAATGGCTAAAAGATATACATGATGGTGCAAGGGAGCTTTTTAGAATTTGGGCAACACCAAAAGTTGCGGGTGGTGGAATTTCTTATTTCCAGTAATCATCAAAGTAAAAAGTGGTGCAATTTTGCCCACTTTCTGCACGGGTTAATGTAGCATTAATCCTCAATTAGTCCAACGTCTCTGAAAGCAATCCAGCTCTTGCGGGATATTCCTGGGATTTAAACCTCGTTTATCCACAGGATTTGGGCATTTTGCTTCTCATGTGATAAACTGTGTTCTCACATGCATCCCTGACAGTAAATTACCCCAAAGGACCTGAGGGTACAGATAACCTGAACTCAAACCATGTAGGACTTTAAAGATAATAACCAACACTTTTTACTTTGCCCAGAAACTGACAACCAGTAGAGTGATTTTCATATTGGTGTGATATGCTTACCACTGAATGTATTTGTGACCAGTCAGGCTGACATATTTTGAACTAACTAGAGTTGCTGAACTTGGTACAAAGGTAGCTCAATGTACAGTATATTGCAGAAGTGCAGCCTTGGGGTTACCATCTTTAAGACCTCAAAGTCTAGGAAGGGGCACAGCTGGCATATTAGCAGAATCTGATGATGATGATGATGATGATGATGAAAATAATAATAATAATAATAATAATAATAATAATAATAATTATTATTATTATTTATATGCCACCCAATCACTGGGAATCTGGGTGGCTTTCAACAGAGGTTATAAGAGATGGTTTTCTGCCCTCAGACTTACAATCTAAAAAGACATGGCACAAAAGGAGAAGGGAATGGTTGGGGAAGGATATCAGGTCCAGCATTCTTCTCTCCCTCTGAGGCCTGGACCAAGGCAGATGGACTGGAGGGAGGGCTCTTTTTCTTAATCAAGGCTGGGCCTGATGGCATGGGCCTGTCCTTTCACTCCCTCTAAGGCCAGAAGATGATAGTTGGAAGGGGGGAGGGCCTCTTCCTCTTCAGGCCCGATGGCGTGGGCCTGTCCTTTCCTCCTCTAAGGCCAGAAGATGATAGTTGGAAGGAGGGAGGGGAGGGCTCTTCCTCTTCAGCCCGATGGCTTGGGCCTGTCTTTTGCTCCCTCTAAGGAAGAAGATGATAGTTGGAAGGAGGGAGGGGAGGGCTCTTCTCTCTTCAGGCCCGATGGCGTTGGGCGTCTTTGCTCCCTCTAAGGCCAGAAGATGATAGTTGGAAGGAGGGAGGGAGGGCTCTCCTCTTCAGGCCCGATGGCTTGGGCCTGTCCTTTGCTCCTCTAAGCCAGAAGATGATAGTTGGAAGGAGGGAGGGGAGGGCTCTTCCTCTCAGGCCCGATGGCGTTGGGCCGGTCCTTTCGCTCCCTCTAAGGCCAAGAAGATGATAGTTGGAAGGAGGAGGGGAGGGCTCTTCCTCTTCAGGCCCGATGGCATTGGGCCTGTCCTTTTGCCTCCCTCTAAGGCCAGAAGATGATAGTTGGAAGGAGGGAGGGGAGGCTCTTCCTCAGGCCCGATGGCGTTGGGCCGTCCTTTCGCTCCTCTAAGGCCACAAGATGACAGTTGGAGGAGGGAGGGGAGATGACTGCATCTATCGGAGCTGATTTGGACAGGTGACTCCAGGATTACTCAAAGCTGCAAACACGTCTTTCAGAGGACGTCTAATCCCATCAGAACTAGTTGACACAACTCCAATGATAAACAAGTTTCATATATAAAATGCAAGAGGTAGACTATGCACACTTACACAGAAACCAGTGCATCCACAGGTAAACAATTTTACATGAGAACTTGTTTCTTAAATCTTTGCTCTCTCCTAGAGGAGATTTAATGATATTTTTTAATATTGGCATCTGGAAAAGACACATTGCTTCAAGCTTCTGAAACCTGCCATGACAATTTTACTTTATTAATAAAAAAAGTCTAGGCAATTACCTTTGACCTCCATGAGGAAATGAACTCTATATTTGCATTGTACCATTGGTAAATTTCTTAATTGTTAATTTTAAATAAAAATTTAAAAATCAGAAGGCCTAAAATTAAATAAACCTGTGAAATATTCTGACCCTGTAAGATGGCATGGCTACTATCTTTGTCATTATTTATTTAATTAGTCTTCTTTTGGCTGAGATACTGGCAAGAGGAGAATGGATTAGGGGGGACTGAGAACATATATTGATCTTGCTATCCCAGCTGTGATATTGACACATTAACTCATTTCTAAAGGCAATAGGCTGAGAAAATACATGCAAATTCTTTACTTCTTAAGTGAATTACTGCCTGGAAATGTTTCAGACTCTGGAGACCTAAAGGTGATGATAACCATGCACCAAAGAGAGAGAGAGAGAGAGAGAGAGAGAGAGAAACATCTAGATGTGTATTTTAAGATTATGAGGCAGTATTACCTGGACACATAGGATAAAAATCTCTGCATTCAATATATATGGGATTTTTAAATAATTAATGAATAGTTTGTTTTAAATAAATAAACAAATAGGTAGATGAATTCTGATCCAATGAGAATTCCAATATATTGACATAAATGAAATAAATTTATATAATTACAATTTATTAGTTGTTTGTTTTAAAAAAAACTTAAACAGAAATAAGGTAGAGAGTATGACATTAAACAAGTCAAACAGTTTAAAATTTGTACATGTATGAACAAAAAAACCCAACATTCTGACAGAGATAGAGAAGCCACAAACACTGGACACTTCACAACAGGAAAGAAGAAACCCTTAAAGTGAACAAAGGCGGGATACAAACCACCATATAGTACGTCTTCCTATAGTACTAGGGTTAGGAAGGGGCAGTGCTTCCGCCACCCCCTAACCCTAGTACGTATAGATACGTACAACATGGCGGCGCCCCTTCCACATGGGGGCCGCCATGTTTACGTACTGGACGCATAGCGTCCAGATGTGTGTCGCGCACCTATGACGTCGCGAATGCGCCGCGGCGCCTCGCGACGTAATAAAGGCGCCACAAAAAGAAGCTCCGAATGGAGCTTCTTTTTTGCTCCGCCAGGAGCCATGCGGTTTGGCTGCTGCGGCTCCCGCGCGGAGCAAATGGCACAGGCGGGAGACCGCCGCAAAGCGGCAGTTTGTATCCCGCCAAAGTTGGGCTAACAGTCCTGAAAAACAGAAAACCAGGACCCAGGTCAGGGGTTTTCCCATAGAGAATGATCACAATTAACAGAACATAATTCTCTCACATATCCTCCCACCCTGAGGCCTTGCCATCAACAACGAACACTAACACAGATTAAAAATGAAACTACTTTCTCCTATCCAGTGTTCTTGCAAACAGCTGGTAAAATGTGGCGAGACAAATAACTGTTTACATGGATTAGTAAGTGGTTTGACCGCCGGACCAAAGGTTGCTCAACAATGGCTCCTTTCAATCTTGGAGAGAAGGTGACCATGGGGTCCCACAGGGCTCTGTCCTGGGCCCAGTGCTATTCAACATCTTTATCAAATGACTTGGATGACAAATTGGGGCATACTTACAAATTTGCAGATGACATCAATCAGGAGGAGTAGAAATACCCCAGAGGACAGGGGTGTGATGCACCCACACCACAATCCATTCATTGATGGCAGGAACCTAGGAGTTCTTTGATTTCACTGCTGCCACCAAATTATGTGAAGCACACAACAAGTTTATTGATGACAGCACCCCGGCCTTTTTTATCCCCACGCTGTCACCAAATTATGTGAAGACAACACATGGCACCTATTTTTCTCCTTAAGATGGCAGTCCTATGGGGTTTTCTAACCACCCTCGGCCACCCTTGTTTTGTAATGTGAGTAGCATGGTATTAACTCACGTCCAGGCGTGTCTTTCTTGAATCAAACAATAAAACTTTATTTACAAGAAGTTTAAACAGTGTTGTTTTGATATGATATTTTATGTAAATGTTACTTTCTACTTTGTATATTTACTATTGGTTTTATAACTCTCTAGCTAAATCACTAAGATAAACTAATTCCTTGTATTAAGTTCCTCTTTTATTAGTCCTAACAGCCACCAAAGCTAACAATATCTTGCAGGATATCACACTCCAGCCACTCCCTTTTCTAGAGTCCGGAAGTATACGGTAGGGAACCCATTACCACTTAGACTGTACCACTAACCATCCTTCTTGTCCCTGGAACCCTCACTCTCAGAATCCAAGCCCTACTGACTATTTCCTCAGGAACTCATGGAACTCAGTCCTCTCTTGGACTTAATTGTTCCCTCAACTGCCAATCCCAACTGCCTCTCTCCTCTATCAGCTTGGAATTCTCACAGTCCCCACCAAATTCTATTGGCTTGTCCTCAGCTTGCCTTCTGATTGGTCAGCTGGGTGTTCTATGCACCACAATGATCAAAATTCAAATGAATAGACTAGACTAGAAAGCTGGGCCAAGCTAACAAAATGAATTCAATAAGGAGAAATGTAAGGTACTGCACTTAGGGAGGAAAAACAAATGCATAGATATAGGATTGGGGACACCTGGCTGAACAAGACTACATATGAAAGATCTAGGAGTCCAAGTAGACCACATGTTGAACATGAGTCAACGTGCGATGCAGCAGCTAACAAGGCCAATGCGATTTTAGGCTGCATCATCATATAAGTATAGTGTCTGAGATCAAGGGAAGTAATAGTGCCACTATATGCTGTTGGTCAGGCCCCCCGGAATACTGTGTCCAGTTCTGGGCACCACAATTTAAAAAGGATGTGGAGAACTGAAGCGTGTCCAAAGAAGGGAACTTAAATGTGAAGGGTCTGGAAGCCATACCCTACGAAGGAATGACGTGAGAGCTGGGGTATTTAGTCTGGAGAAGAGAAGGTTAAGGGGTGATATGATAGCCCTGTTTAAAGCTTGAAGGGATGTCATATTGAGGAGGGAGAAGCTGTGTTCTCTGCTGCTCTAGAGAACAGGACATGGAACATGGATGAAACTGCGGAAAGGATTCCACACTAAACATTAGGAGGAACTTCCTGACATAAGGGCTGTTCGACAGTGGAATGCACTCCCTCGGAGGGTGAAGAGACTCCTTCCATGGAGGTCTTTAAACAGAGGCTGGATGGCCATCTGTCAGGGATGCTTTGATTTGGTTTTCCTGCGGCAGGGGGTTGGACTGGATGGCCTAGGCGTCTTTCCAACTCTATGATGCTATGATTCTACATCTACCCAACTATATACACCCAACTCTCTTCCATGCCAGCATTCTCTGAAGATGCAAGCCACAGATACTGGCAAAACATCAGGAAAAAACTCTTCTAGAATATGGCCACATGGTCCAAAAACCCACAAAAACTATGCCGGCCATGAAGCCTTCGACTTCACAATTATTAGATTCTTTTTCATCTTGTCAATAAATTCTCACTTTGTAGCTGTTATTGTGTTAGTGTTTTTTTTAAAGCCCTTTTCTTGGTGTTTGGATATCTATTCAAATTAAGTTGTGATCCAATAACAGTTTGGACATGATTTCATCTTTTTTACGTTAATAGCACTTCCTTTGATATCAAAGCCATGTCTATCTGGACATGGAGTGGTGGCTTCAGAATAGAAAGTGAATCCCTTCGATAAACTGTATTTATGTGTCCATAATCTTCAACCACTTGTTCATCCCTCAAACCAAAAAGTGCTTTGGGTAATTTACCTTGATTGCTTTTTATTGTTTAAGGGGAAATCTGTCTCTGAATAGATCTATGACCCTCTTGAAATCCTACTATCAGTAAATTCCCGTTGTTATATTCAGTAAGTTTTTTGTTTATTTGTTGAAGAAATTGTCTTTTTTTTTCAAAGTGCATATAAACCATCTAAGACCAGTTTTTGTAATTGGAATTGGATTTCTACTTTCACATCATGACCATTTTATATTTAAACTTTTTCTTTTTTGGACATCTTTTGTTTATGTAAATGACCACATCTTTTTCTTTTTGTCTAAAGATGAGTAAAAAAATTGTCCTAATTTTGGGTTTCTTAGGTGTAGATCTCCTTCTCTTTTATTAGTTTCCTGGAGTACAAATGTCATATGTTTCATATGTGAAATATTTGTTTTCTTTGGCAAACTATTAATTCCTTTAATATTGTAGGATCCTATAGATATTGTTATGGCTGGGTTTTAATTCTGTTAATTGGTTTCACTGGTTGGTTTACTCAATTCTTTTTCATGTAGTCCTTCCAATTTTTCTCCCTCCTCTTCACTGTCATCTACCTCTTCTAATTCTTCAAATCAACTGTATCTTCTCTTGGTTTCTCATCTAATAACATTAAGTTATGATCTTGATCATTTCCTTTCTCATCTTCATCCTTTCCAAAGTTGTTTTTGTGACTTTTTCCTTTCTTTTAAGGTTCTTTGCTTGTGAATTGAGTTTTCCCTTACATTGATTTCTGTTAGAAGTCTTTAGCTTTTTCAGTCATGTATATTATATATTTTCTGCTGTATGTAAAGGAGAGTCCCTTCCATCTGTCCCACTGATAGTTAACATTTAATCTTTTCAGTGTCTGAGTAAGGAATTTGTATCTTCCTTTTTCTTAATATTTGCTGAGGTTTGTATTAACGATCTTAATTTCTTCCCATCAACATATTAAGCTTTCATTCAAGCATTGTTGAATGATTATGGCTCTGATATATTTAGATTTACAATCATGTCCCTTGGAACATTTTTTCTTTAACATAGGCAGAGTTATTCAAAAGCTTGCTCTATGTGTTTATCCATCGCCTCTTCTGTATTCTGATACTTTGCAAACATTGTTTGCTATCTTTCTAAAGACGTTCATTGGTTAGCTTCACCAATCCTCTTATTTAATATACAGTGCGTCCTTGGTATACGCGGGGATCGTTCCGGACCCCCCCCCCGCGTATACAAAATCCACTATGGCAAGTCCATTGTCCCCAATGGCAGCGCGAGGACGCGCGCCGCCATTGGGACAATTTCTCTCCCTCCCCTCTCCTCCCCCACTCTTCCTTCCCTCCCTCCCTCCCTCCTACTACCTTTTCTCCCCGGTGCCGCGTCGCTGCTGCCCCGCCGCCACCTCAGCCAGACCTGGGGAGAAGGCCGGTGGGGGTTTTGGAGGCAAAAGCCTCAGCCTGCCACCCAGCCCTTCTGCGGTGGCAGCAGCGGCAGCAGCAGAGCACCAGTGCCAGAGGCCTCTTCAGTCCCACTCACGCCGCCGCCGCCGCCGCCGCCAGCACCTCTGTGCAAGGGCCGGGTGGTGGGCTGGAGGCCTCTTGGTCTCCAGTCCCGCCACTCGGCCCCTGCATCAGGTGCAGGCACCGGCGGTGTGGAGGGGGCCGAAGAGGCCCCAGGTGCTTGGCCTCCCCTCCTCCTCCTCTCTGCGGCGCCAAAGGCCTCCAGCCACACCAGCTGGCCCTTGCACAGAGGTGCTGGCGGCGGCGGCGCAGAGTGGGGGGAGAGGAGGCCTCGGCGCTGGTGCTCGCGCCGCCGCTGCCGCCACAGAAGCAGCGGGTGCAGGCTGGAGGTTCTTGGCCTTCAAACCCCCACCGGCCTTCCCCTCGGCTCCGGCTGAGGCGGCGGCGGCGCAGCAGCGATGCGGCACCAGGGAGAAAAGGTAAGTAAGGAGGGAGGGAAGGAAGGAAAGAGTTGGGGGGAGAGGGGGAGGGAGGGAAGTGTCCCCAATGGCCAGCGCACGTGCAGTGCACCACCATTGGGGACAAATCCCGGATTGCCATGCGCGATGCTAAATCCGCGCATGGCAATCCGCGTAAAGGAGGACCGACTGTATTTGTTTATATACTGAGTTCCTGAATCAAAATTTGCGTACTATTTCCTGTTCTTTGTTGATCTTTTTGTTTTTATTCCCATCTTTGTTTGTTTCAACCATTTCTGTTTCATGTATTCATTTGTTGTTAAGTTTCTATTTTTGAGTTAGTTCACTTACTACTATGGAAATCTTCTCTAATTTCTCTTCTAGTTGCTTTCATTCTTCCTTATCTCCTTTTAAAAAATTTTCTTAAATTCTCAAGTTCTTGAAGTATGATAGTACTTACATCTAATCGTTTAGTGGTAAGTTCAATAGAGCCTTTCTTTGTGTAGTTTGTGCTTGTGACACTGCTCTGGATGACTCTGAAGCCAATTGGTTGATATATCATCTTCTTATGATGAAATATATTTCTATGAGTTTGTTAAGAGATTAGTCTTTAAAATAGCAACGGTCCTTATTGATGCAAGTCAAAACAGATATATTCATATACATTAATGATAATTTTATACAATGTATTTATATCATCTGAATCAATTTCTATGTATATTAATCAAATTAATAATTCCAAAATCTATTGTCTCAGCTTGTGGTCTTTAAAAGCCCAACTCGTAAGTTTTCCAATTTTTCAATTTTTCAAGCAATAACCAGAAACTTTGTTTGCTTAAGTCTTATTCAACAAAAAATGAAACAGCACACAAAACAGAATCAATGACTTATTGACTTACGTACACTTAATAAGTGGTGTTACTCTAGTAGCACTAGGTTAAATTGAAATATTTCCCAGCTATTGGCTTTAATTGAACTACAATGCGATTAACGAAAGGTCAAAAACCAAACTCGCCATCTTGACTTACTTTTAATTACTGTAACTTAATTTTTTGTTAGCAACTTAACTCCCGAGGTTATTAAGATCCAAAATTTGTCTCATAGCATCCTTGATATCTTGTAAATGCGGCTGTAGCTTAGTTGTTTGCATAAAAAACATCAACAATAAAATTCAACAGCAGTCACTAAGATTCATCATGATGCAAATCTCTCGTTTGTAATTGGCTTACAAATCAGCATTTCCATCCACAAGCAAGAAAGCAAAACGAAATAAGAGAGAGTTCTGGCAATCAACAGCACTAGTTTTCCAAAGCTGTTAAATTCACAGCCTTCCTTGATGTGGAAGGGGTGCAGCTATCAGAGGGGCAGGACAGAAAAGGGCGGTCTGCCGGCAGTCCAGTTTCCTCCGGAGTGAAGCCACGCACACAAACTGTGTGGCTTTCCTCGGAGGAAAAGAACCTGCAAAAAACAGGTTCTTTTTCTGCCATGCCAGTTACATGAGTGTAAGTGGAACAGTGCCAATGTGTGGATCATGTCACTGAGCCCGCCATTATGCCGCTGTCCGTACATGGCAAGGGTAGGAACCGTGCAGTTGCTGAGCGCTCCCGACCCTGCACTGTGTGAGCATGGCGCTTTAGTGCCATATGTACCACACCATTAGTTTGAATTGTTAAAAAAAATCCAGCTGTGTTCACCGAAGTACACAAGCCAAAACAGATTCAACTTTTTGATGTACTCATTGTAAAGTTCATTATATTACCACAAGTAGGTAGCCAACTACCACAAAGAGCAAACTAAAAGTAAAAAAAAACCACGCATCAGGTTCAGTAGCAGTTTAAATCACAGCTCTCTTATAGTTTTAATGAACCCATTTGTGTTTTAGTTAAGTTGCTTGGATGTAGATCCAAAGGCTCTTAGTTTCACAGCAGCTCCTTTGTTTGTCCTTAAAGATCACAGTGTCTTTAGGCAAAATTACTGAAGGGTCAATCCAGAGGCTGTAATTTCACATCTCTTTGTTAATCTTAGAGCACAACTGCCTTTATATTAAGTTGCTTCAAGGTAAGATCTAAAAGCTGGTTAGTATCATGGCTCCCTTTGTTTGTCTTAAAGAGCACAGCTGTTTTAAACAGATTGCTTTGAGGTAGATCCAAAGCCATAAATTCACAACTTTTTAAAATGGTCTTTTAAGATACAGCTGCTTTAAGTCTTTAAGTCAAATTACTTAGAGTCCAGCATGATCACTGAAGGAAACAAATGTCGTGTTTATGTATGCTCAACTTAAAAAAAGCAAAATTACAAATGGTAAGAAAAAAAAGTTTGTTAAGGTGATTTTAACTGAAGAAAAAACAGAGCTTGTTGAATTCACACCTTTCTCTAAAAGCTTTAAACAGGTTTCAAAAATTCTGGCTGACTTTAAGCTTAAGATTGCCATCCAAACCAAGCAAATCTCAGCCTTTATATTTTGGCATTTATGTTTGCTTGGTTTTCAGAAGACACCTAGGTTCAAATCAAAATTTTAAATTCACAGCTCACCTACACTTCACCCAAGAAAACTCAGCTGCTTAGATTTTCTTCTTGTCGTTCAGAAACAAACAAATAAAAATAAGTTAGACAGAGAAATTAAATTGTCAAATTATTTGTTGGAAAAGCTTATCAACTAATAAGTTTCAAATAAAATATCAGAAGAATAGTCAAATGAATAAAGTTCTTTAAGCTTTAAAACAATTACAGGGGAGGCTAGAGCCAAAAAGCTCCTGATAAACCATGGTCATGGCAGCTACGCGCAGCTGCCTCCAATCTTTCCTTGCACCCAAAATGATCTTTGCGCTCCTTCACTCTCAATCTCCTTCTGAGGGTTTCTTTGCCTCGCAGCAATGCCAACAAACCCTAGTCTTCCCCAGTTAGGGTCCGCCAAGCCAATATGCCTCAGGAACACCACGTTTGGAGTGGTGCGCATGAGTTAATGCTCTGCACACCAGTTGCCTCCCAGGCATAAACCAGAAGCAAGACTTTTAATGTAAGTGTCTGCATAATATCTTGTTAACTGTGTGTATTGGGGACCGTT
>NC_056525.1:113499055-113499423 GCF_019175285.1 Sceloporus undulatus
TAATAATAATATTTATTTATATGCCGCCCAATCACTGGGAATCTGGGTGGCTTTCAACAGAGGTTATAAGAGATGGTTTCCTGCCCTCAGACTTACAATCTAAAAAGACATGGCACAAAAGGAGAAGGGAATGGTTGGGGAAGGATATCAGGTCCAGCATTCTTCTCTCCCTCTGAGGCCTGGACCAAGGCAGATGGACTGGAGGGAGGGCTCTTTTTCTTAATCAAGGCTGGGCCTGATGGCATGGGTCTGTCCTTTCACTCCCTCTAAGGCCAGAAGATGATAGTTGGAAGGAGGGAGGGGAGGGCTCTTCCTCTTCAGGCCCGATGGCGTTGGGCCTGTCCTTTCGCTCCCTCTAAGGCCAGAAG
>NC_056525.1:113499448-113541722 GCF_019175285.1 Sceloporus undulatus
ATGGCGCACGCGTGCACACCCACACCACCATATCCTAGCCCTGAAAACACTGAAAAAAGAAAGCAGTGGCCGCAATTGTTCATCAATACTTCAAAAATTTAATGAGCACAGAGAAAAGAACCAGAACCCATATTTGAGATGTCAGGGCTTGTTTGCCCTTAGGGTGTTGTATTGAATTTCCTCTTTCATCCATTAAGAAGAGAGGAATGCCGCCTGTGCCTGAAAGTTTTTAACTTATGAATTAGTCTATCAGTTAACTAGTCACCTTCTCCTCTCACTGCTCTGCTTTCCTTCCAAAAAAAAACAATATAGTCTACATCACATCGACACTTTGAGCTTATCAGCACAATAAAAGCAAAAAAACAAAACTCCATTAACACTTTACAACAAGTCGTAAAAAGAATTAGACCACATGTTAACCCTGGCAAACCACATCTAGCACTTTCTGCTACTGCAGTTTCAAAACAATTTTATACCAATTGCCAAATTCAGCTAATTTACAACCACTGCACAAGACAAACCTGAGGTGAAATTGTTGTTAACTTACTAATATTTGCCAAAAAGGCAAATTTCTTAATTTATCAGCATTTCCCCATACACCCAAATAAAAACATTTTCTTTTGTTGAAACTAGGGCTACAATATACCCATCAGAAACTCACAAAGTCAAAAGAAAAAAATTACACAAATTTGCAAGGCTGACTGTAATTTGGGTTATTAGATGCCAACACTGAGGTTTTAACATATCATCTCATTACACAACCAGCATTTGTTTTTAAAAAAATTAATATAAGCCCTCAACTTCTTTTTAATTGACTAAACAAAGCATCCCTGTGCCACAAGCTCTGGGCCTTTGTTTTAAATCAGACAAAGTTAAACAATAGTTTCACTTCCAGTTTCCCACCCATAGCCATTATACTTTCCATGTTGCCAGCTTTGCACGCTCTTGTGAGGCAAGAGGCTAGCTGATGGCACAGGCTGCTGATGGGGGTTTGCAATGTCAGAGAAAACACTTTTGTCAAGGACCCACATGAAATGCTAACCCAAAACAGCACGGCGCATGATAGTGGCAATGGTGACCCCTCAGCAGAATCATTTGGAGACAATGACAATGTCATCATAGCTAATAATACTACAAGCTATGAAGTAAGAAGGCAGTGAGTAAATTACTCCTGAAGTCTTTTATACTTGAATACTACCCTATGATGAATCAGTCACAAAAAATTAAGTGATAGCAACCAAAAGATAAGAAATCCCATATTGGACGGCACCATTTAGCTACTGGGAAGAGCAGAGGACAAGTGCAAAAGTGGGGGAACTAATGATCCAAACTGATTAAGCTAAAGGATGTTCCAGCTATTGATGTGCTAACAGAATAAAAAAAAGGAAAATCAAACATTGCAGAACACATACTTAGGAATATGAGAAACAAGAATTGGGGAAGTTAGATATGCAGTACCATGAGTGAGCCACGCTCACGTGAAACAGGAATGGGCAATGGAACTTACAGCGAAGCCAGGGACATGTGAACAAGGGGGGACAAATCTAAGCCACAAAAGAAAAACACAGTCACACTGCAAGAACTGATGACCCACTCCTCAAGCAGTCAAACGCGACAACACAAACAAAGATAACAAGTGACAGACAAATGGGTAAACCCTGAACTCAGTTGCCAAGGAATGGTGGGAGTTGTAATCAAACAATAGACAGGTCAAAACGTAGTTTACCTTGGTGTCCTTTTCCATTTACACATGCAACGGAGCAGTGGAATAAAACAGAGAGAAAGTTATTCAAACAGGAAAAGATCGTTGGCAAGTTATACAACTTTTATTATAAAAAAAAAAAAGCAACCAAGCATATCTAGCAGCCTTAAAAATGTACAAAGCCAAATAACGACGCAATTACTTTACAGCATATTCACCTGATTCCCAGGACTTTAAATAAGGCAGATTGAACGTTTGCAGACACATTTTTTTCAGGAGAAGACTATATCCTTACCTCCATGTGTACACCAACTACTCTCTAATGCGAACTGGGATGAATGTTCTTGAAATTATGCCCTGATGAGAAATCTAATAGGTTTCGGTATTAAGATACATTTCATACTTCAGGCCCAAGAGATCCACGTCTTTTAATGTTCCTACCTCTGACGTTTACTATGTCATTGGCGCTAAATTTTATGAAGATTTTTCTGTGGGTTAAAAATTTTATTCTCTCCATTTTACTAACCAAAAAAGACGTGTACTTGAATCATTCAGGGTCTGCCTTGCAAAGAAAGAACCGAGAACATCAACTGACATATCCAACTCCTCCCCAGAATTGTTCTCCAGCGCTGCTCGATCCCCCCCTTTGCACGGTAGAGATTACAAACAGAATTTATTTTTCAAAAACCCTTTCACTGCCTCGCTTCGAGGAAGCCTTTTGTTCAAGCCACGAAGTGCACCCCCAACGTAACCAGGCAGATATTTGCAGAACCTCATTTTCAATTATGTATGTCACTCTGAGACAACTCCAGATGTTCTCCATCAATATGTCAATTGCCTTGACCATTGTATATAAATTCCGAGGGCAAAAAAAGAAAAAACTTAAAGAAGGTTATTGGAAAGGCAATATCTGTGATGGATGGGTATCAGTGGAAAAATACTATGGAAGATTGGAACCAAAAACGCATATTACCAGGCTAATGGCCAATCTTTCTGGTGGACAGGACAACAAGATTATGGCTTCTTAAAATTTTAATAACGATCATGCATTAATATCCCATGCAAGTAAGTGATGCTCCAATTCTACCAACAAATACTTTCAATCCTACAAAGGAGCAAGAAATGCTAGGTGTCATTTGCTTTGCGAGCAATGTTCCTTTATCACCTTCAAATCCTTACATCCAGTTCAGTGAAGATCACTGTCTCAGTATAACTCAAAAAGAGGTGACAAAGCTCCTATCCACCACCTTGCATATTTAATACACCTCTACCTTGTCTTATTAACTTTTTTTTTCCCTCCAGACTAAACAGTACAACAAATAAACTTTTTCTCAACAAGTTTTTTCTTTAATCCTTTATTATGTTGGTTTCCCATTCTTCCCAAAAACACATAAAAATATGAATAATGTCCTTCTGGGAAAAGCAAGTTTATATTTCAGTTGATGTATTCCTATATCCACAATCTGGACACACACCCATTGTATATTTTATATGACCGTTAGATATATTAGCTGTTTAGAATTTTTGTTTAAACAAAAAAAAAGAAAGAAAGGGAAGAAATAAATGAAACACAAGTTTAAACAACCACAACCAAACAAACTTAAAAATAACAGTGTTCATTTGCTTAACCTCGACAGAGCACATTTTCCTATATAGCTGAGTCAGTTTTTGATAACGAGACATAATTATATATTCCTAAAGGCCTGGTCCAAAATTTACGTTACAAACAGGCTACATTCAAAATCCAGTGCACAACCAACTTACACTTCTATATACATTTCCTATACGTGCTGACATATTCTGGAAATGGAAACCAGAGAAACTATATATACGTAGTTTTTAACCTTATTAACGTGTACACTAAAAACCCTCCAGGTGCAGAGCTGGTAACGTGCTTAATACCATACCTTTTCTACATGCCTTCTATTCTCTTCTACTAACTATGTCCTGAAAGTTTGGGAAATAGGGATACCAAAAACATACGTGTATTTAAATTATTATTAACATACTGTTTAAAATACCCAAGCTTTCTCTCTTTTCTAGCCTATGAAAATATGGGGGACAATGGGTATAAGGGAAATGCATCACAATGAACAATCAATGGAAAATCTAGCGCAAGCCCCACATCACCATGGCCAAATATATCATTCAAATGTGACAGTTTTTGTTCGGTTTTGTTTTTTGTACCTTAACATTTGCAAAATATGTCACCAGGCCATATACAATGTTTTCTCAGAATATCGTTGCAATTCAACGGGATGTACACCGAGTGAATGACTGCACAGAGCACCAAAACCTATAAATGTATCAATCATGTATGTTCTGAATTATTAGGTAACTGAGAAGAAAGAGGATGATAAATAAAAAAGGCAAGACAGAGGAAGGGAGGGGAGGAAGAAAGAAGAGAGGAACGGAAGAAGAAGAGACACCAAGAAACACCAAACTCTTAATATGTAACCTCTACAAGACAGTTTGTAATTAGAGACTATCTGTCATACAAAACCTGTGTTCTACGAGACAAGTATTAAAGGAAAACAGCAAGCCATAAAAAGCATGGAAGCAAGTATGCATCTAAGTAAGATTGTATATGGCAAGGAGACAAGCTGTAATAAAGAGAAAATAATACACAGCCGGGCTGGGATTATGAACATCCGAAATAGCCCCATAAACTATAATTAACAGGTCAAAACACAGCTTATAAAGTTTAATGACATCAACGTGCAACTCATCCAATTCAAATATACAGCAATTCTCTTGTCCAAGATTCCCTCCCACTCATTACAATGGAATTTACGATTATTGCACTACAGTATTTCAAGCTGATTCTTCTTGTTAAGACAGGTTTGAAATTGGCTTGAACAAAAAACTGACAGAACGAAAGAAATCAATTGTTTTTCTAATTGCTGATTTAAGGAAGACAATTTAATAATGACTTAAATGAATATATCAAGTCATAAATCTCACTGATAAAGATCATTTGCAATGAATACAAACCACATTTTTTTTCCATTAAAAACAACAACATCAAGAAGCCACAGAACACAATGCAAGGGTGCATGCATCACTCTCTCTTTAATGGCAGGGTGTGAAAAGAAAACTGTGCACTCCAAGTGGGTTTGGCCTAACATTCCAATCAGTCATTTACCCATTTACTACCTCCAACAAGGCTGATCAGACAATGATAAGAATGCCGGGAATTGTTCATTTTGGTTCTTGTCTCTGCACAGAGATATGGACTGTTTGAATCACCATCCTCAGCAAATCAAGCTGCATGCACTCCACCATTTGCTATTAGTAACTGGGTACAATGCGGCTGGTCCCCACCCCCCCACCAGCAGAGCTTCTTCCCAGTAGGCAGTGTGATTGCTGAGCTGCCTGGATTGGGGCGAACATCAGCCAATGTCCTCCTTCACGACTGAATGCGCCCCGACCAGGAAACTGATGCAGCTTCACATTGATCCTGTTGTGGCTTAAAATAAGCCTCTTGCCTGCCTCCAGTCCATCAATCTTGCTTGGATCCCTTCCCTTTCACAACCCCTCCCACCCTCCATGGCCTGGTATACAGGACTACCTTTCCTCGAACTACTTGGGTCAGTAGAAGGAACGCTTTTCCATAAACTTGGAGGGGCCAGCACACCCATAGTTCAGGGATCTGGGACAATCATTTTAACTCGTCAAGTGGCCAGTTCAATGTACGAGAGTCCCCTTTATGGGAAACTCAGGGGTCAGTGTGCACAGCAGAACCATGTCAACCAGATTGAGGGGGGGGGAGAAGAGCACACCAGCATTTCCCACTAAACTGGAGTCACCCCTGGAAGACCAGCACAGCAGTCTCCCTATCCACCTTGCGCAGCTGGCGTTCATTGATCATCAGGTGGTTGGTTGAGTCCGATCATGGAATCTATGCTTGGCTACACCCAATTTTCAGTTGTAAACAATCAAAGTTTTGGCCTTTTTTTCTATCAATATGTTGCCCTGTTTGCTTTCTCCCACCTTGCACAAACAATTGCCCTTCCGCATCAACAAAACATACTGCCTCTGGATTCTTATTGGTAAAAAACCATATGACATACAGACAGGGGTTGTGGAAGAGGGATTGACTGGAGTCATGATAGTCCTGAGGTGAAAGTTAACACACCCTACCCTGTCCTTGCAGTCAGATCTTTTCACTAGTCCGTTTTTCCACTTGAAAAAAGTAAGGGATTCACAGCTTTTAATTTCTTCTGAAGGACAACAATGAATAATTTAGCAATTTTCTTCACTAGTGTTTGACGACTATTTGCCAGTTGAAACATAACACCAGAGCAGAGAGAGCTCCCAGCGGCTTGGGGTAATGGTGTATCGCATGACACATATACTCCAAGCCACTCAGAGGAAACACAACTGTGCCAGTAACCCCTGAGCAAACCACACTGTGGTTGACATGTGGCATTATGTAAGCGACAAGACATTTAGCATGCGAACACAACTGCCTGAAAAGAACCAGAAAAAACTGGAACACCACAGTGGACAAAGGCCACATTTTTCACTGTGCAAAAAAAGCAGGCTTTCTGCCAACTTCTTTTTGTGCCGGACATTTCCCCCAGATCAGGGCCATGGTGTGTGGTGCCATGCACCGATCCGGTTCCTCAAAGGCCCAACAGTCAATACCACCTCCTTGGGGCAATCTGTTTTGCCCCTTAGCTGCAAAAACACACACCAGTTTTTTCTGTGAGAAATAGGCGTATATTCTGTACACAATAGAAATGCACAGGATATTATTTTCCTCAACAAAAAATATGTTTTCTATGCAAAACAACCGAACGTATATTTTGCATAGGAATAAATTTTGGAAACTTTAATATTCTTTCAGTCCAGATTCTTACCATCACACATTTTCTCAATTCCCAAAAAAAAACATGTTTTTCATGAAAAATTTTGAAACATATTTAAAAAAGTATTCCTTCACAACACTATTAAAAGTTCTCATGGTCAAATTCTTCAGTCAAGGGACAGCCAATTCCCCCTCAAACAGCATCTTTTGTTCCTGGTGGTTTGAAAGAGGCAGATGGAAACACACACCCACCCCTCTTTTTCACTATTACAAAGTAACCTAACATACACCGAGGTATTCTTTAATTCCCCCCCCCCCCTATAGCCTGCTTTCAGGGACTCAAGTAAAAAACAGTGCAAACACATTCAAAAAAGTATAAATCAACAAAATTAAAAACCAGTTACAGCAATTTATAACAGTAAAAATAAAACATTGAGATAGTAAACATTATTTTAAAAACTATATACAAAAACTTAACATCTGAAACTCACTGCCTTTAAAAGCCCTCCCATCAGTTTGAAAAAGCACTGAAAGCAAACATAAACACCATTTTTAATCTGCTTTGAAAAGCAAAGCACAGGAATGGGACATCCTGTCTCCTCAGGGAGGAGTTCCCAAGCCTGGCAGCAGCCACTGAGAAGGCCCCCATGCTCTGTTCTCACCAACATGAACCTGATGAGACAGAGAGGAGGGACCCCAGACAACTTAGAGCCCTAATTGCTCAAATAAATAGTTACACAGTCATCATCACAAAATCATCATCATCATCATCATCATCATCATCATCATCATAATCATCATCTAATATTAATAATTATATATAATACGTTAACGATTGTATGAAATTTCAGGAGTTCAAAATCCCCACACATTGGGATATCTTTATAACAGCAAACTAGGATCACAAATAAACATTATGCTAAGCTTTTCACTAGCTCACTGGCTCCTCATCATCTTGCAAAAGCATAGTTAAAAACAAAAAAACAAAACCACAGCAGGCAGGAGGAAACAAAAGAAACCAAAACAATGTTGAGTTATAGAAGCCTATTGGTCTGCCTCTTAATTTCTGGATGTTACCAGGTTTTATGCACAGAGAAACAAAACGAAATCTTTCCCCCCTACCCACTCCCAAGGTTGTTGAATAAAACATGGGCAAAAGCTACAAAAGAAAGTCCAAAATAAAGTTCACCTTGTAGCCATAAAAGTCTCTCGCACCTTCCCCATCACCCGTGACGCCAACAAAACCAAATTAATTTTGGCAGAATAAAACTGCTTCCCTACAAAGATCCCATGTTTATGATCCAGAGAATGAAAAATGTTATACCCCCCCCACCCCCACCACCCCCAAATAAATTTACAACATGGTAAAAACTGTGAGACTTCATGCTTAAATGATTTGTCAGAACACAGTATTTTTAAATACATTATCTACCTGCAAACGCCTTCCTGCCATAATGTGATGAAAGGGTCTATGTATAAACATCTCAAATGTACCAAACAACTGAACAAATACATTTCCCTCCCCCCTTTGCACACTAAAGGATCTTGGGCCTTTTTCCCCCTTCCTTGCTCACATCCATTAAGCACACTGTGCATTAAGCCACCATGCTTCGCAAAAGGTCTAAGCCACCCCCATCCATCTCTTTCAATTTTTCGGGTCTGCATCACAATTCCGTAAATGGCTTCTATCTAACAGGCTAATGAGAATAACACAGGGGTGTCAGCTACAGGGGAGGACAAACCTGAAACTTCCGTTTACACATTAGAAACAGATTATGGTATCCACAAGGGAAGAAGGACAGGCAAAGTACCAAAGGAAACTGACCACACACACATAAAAACAGGTCCTGTGAATGATATCAATGTCTCACTCTCTAGGAATGCATAAAATTGAGGAATGAAAGAAAATTTTCATTTGAGGAGTAAGACAATTTTGTTAGTGGGCAATACCCTCAACTTGTCCTCCATCACAGAAACATTTCCAGACACACGCAGCACTCCTATAATCCTGGCCAAAACGCCTGGTTGGGGCATCGGAGAAGTGAATAGTTTATCACTCACCGTAAAATGAAACATCAGTTCTTTTCATCACAATGTCCTTCAGAAAACACAGAGGAAACCACAAATTCCCATCCCAGAAGCCAAAAACTCACTACGAATATGGCTTGCAGAACTCCATCTCAGTACATCACCCTCCTGGCTATTCCACGCCACAAGGGATGCACACTCAATGTCTCACTTCTAATCCAGTCCTTGCAGAAAAACTCTTTTTTGAGTCATGTTTAAACTACACCACACAATACACCATCACACCACCATCTCACTCATTCTAACCAATCCCATTAGAAGTCTAGAAAGGAAAACAATGTCCCAGAGCAACTGATGTACCCACTGTCCTCTCTACAATCCACATAATGACTTACTTGAGAAGCACAGAACTCTGCGAGAAACAATGAATGTTCTTCAGATCTAGCCAAGAGATTGCTCTGTACAAGCCCCTCCCAATTGTTTTGAACATTTCAAGCCATGGATGGTTGAGCCCATGGAAAAAAAACCACACAGGCATACAGAGGGCCTGACGTCCATAGCCAGTAAGCCTCTAGTGCAACTTCCATGCCCTGGCAACTTATTGGCCTGTGTTGGGGGTTGGTGGATGCAACCAGGGTGATCCAGTGCAACTTGCCGTTTCCAAGGATGAAAGATCACATCACTCCACCATATCACTGCTTATTCTCCCTGGGTGCTCACAATCAGCTAGAGCAACATCTGTATACCTCCAACAGCTGCATCATGGCTGGTAAGATGGAGTCTGTTAGAAGTAACACCCCAGATAACTGTGGCTATGCAAGTTGATGCCAACTGCAGAAAGAGCATACGGATACTCATGTTTCCAAGCGATTGAAAGTAAAATACAATGCCTAAAGAGTTGACAAAACTTAGTTTACTTTTCAGTCACACAGGGTAAAGGCCAAAATTAATTTTCAGATAATGGGACTTAATCAAATTTCACACTGAAAAAAAAAAATTCTCCGCAACACACACATGTGTTGTCTTTTTACCCAACTGTAAAGGCTTAAAAGGGGGGTGAGGGCCGGATACACTAAGAGAAAATGAAGAAGAACGTTGAGAGAAAAAATCATAAAGGCACAGAAAAATCACAACTAGAGATCGAAAGTTGGACACTAGATTGAATATCATAGTTATCAACAACACTGCAATCATCAATCTTATTATATACTAAGTCAAAACCCATTTCCCAATATGTTAAGGCTATGCATAGTTCTTTGAAAAATGGCCAGACCTTTGAAGGATACAATTTTAAGTATTGTGGTATTGATATGCATTTTTCCATCCAGGATCAAGGCCCTTTCCTCCCCATTTCCACTCCTTTAAATTACAGGGTGTGAAAATCACTGCTGTTTGTGAAAATACTTCCTAATCACCATTTTTGGCTGTGATGAAAATAAACATTAATGGATATCAAGCAAAGGAAAATTGAAAAGCACCAGCCAGTTGACAGTTGGGAGAGAATCATCTCTTCCTGTTTAGTGCAACACAATCAGGGCAAAATTAACCTTTATGCTTAGTATGTAGTGGAGTAAACAGCAAACTTAAAATTCTTACCACTACAAGAGTTGTCTGAGAATTCCTCTTCATGAAACTAGTGTTTCATTCCACTACACATGATAAGAGTTTAAAAACGCACCAAGAAAAACTTGTTTTCATGCACTATTTTTGGCTGCATCTGCACTCCCAGAAAGAATGCAGTTTGACACCACCATTTAACTGCCAGGCTCAGTGCTAATGAAATTATGGATTTGTAGTTTTGTAAGATATTTAGTCCTTCTCTTCCAGAGAGTTCTAGTGCCACAGCAAAAACTATAAATCCCAGATCCCATAGCATGAGCTGTGGCAGTTAAAGTAGTCTTAACTGCAATTAATTCTGCAGTGCAAAATGCAGCCACTTGTGCATGTTGACAAAGGACCCTCCCAGTTATAGCAAATTTTATACCTCTGTGCAGACCATGTCAGCTCCCCTTGTTTCAGGGTCATTCGTTGCTTTCTTTCCCATTCGCCATCACTACTCTGCGAAACTAATCCACATATATAAACAACACCACCCAACTAAACACACACCTCATAAAGAATAAAACTACTAAAGCCATTTCCCCGACCCCACATAAATCCAAAATATGTCGACTGAAATAACCACATAACCAATATAACCTATAGCCCAAAAACTACCATACCAATGCCAAACTAAAAAACTTCCTAAGAAACACAGACTAAAACCACTACAAAACCTTCTCCCTGAAAAAAACAAAAATGAAAAACACAAAAGCATGTCGTTTTGGGGGGAAAGTACGTGGGGGCGGACCATACGCGGTTTCATTTCCGCATACACGAAGCCACGGGACACTCTAATGAGATGGGCGCATGTGCCCATTATTTTTCATGGGGTGCAAGCATACACAAATTTTTCCCTTACGGCTGTGTGGGTGTGTCCGGAACGGATCCCTGTGTAAGAAGGGACATACACAGTCATCCCTCATATTTTCGGCGTTGAATGATCGCGGATTTGATTATCCATGGATTCCTTAATATGGTTCTCTCTAGAACGTCTGAGGTCCTCCAGACTCTGATGTGTAACTTTAAACTAAAGTGCACTGAAGACCATTGTAGCTACTCCAGTGCCATCCTATGGTCCGGATTTGGATGGCATGACCATAGAGTTGCACTGGATGACCTAGAGATGCATAGAGTGGTATCCTCTCAGGTAAAAACAGTGGTTTTTTTTGATTTGCGTTTTCCATATTCTGGGAGTCGTCCCCTAACCCTAGCAAATATGGAAGGACAGCTGTATTTTTATTGTTAAACAATGCAGAGACGACCTTTTGCTTATTTAGAGAAGGCGCCTGGAATGCCTTTGAAGGAGGCAATTCAGATTTTTCTCCCAAAAAAGAGTGTCTAGGCTGGATGGATGACTCCAAAGGATGGTGCATCCATGTGTCTACAGGGGTAGAATTAGCAGTTTCCTGATTTCTAACTTGCTGAGAAGTGTGGCCTGAAAGAAAATCGAGATTACTTTAGAATCAAAGTTTAAGGGCAGATGAAATCTTAAAGCTCCATGCGTTTGTTGCCATGCGGAAACTGAATATTCAACAGCGCAGTGGGTAGCATATCTTGACTAATCAACATACTTCAGGCACAGCTACTCCAGAACTGCAGTGACATGTTACTCAGAAGTCTGGGTTGTTCGGTGGCCTGTTTAAATACATAAACAGATGCCATTTCATCCCCGAAATCCGCCTCGCACCCTCAGAACATCTGGCAGCAACTGCTGAAGCGTGCTGGCAGGTTAGGCTTCTACTTCTAAGAGAGGCCTTTCCACTCTGCCCAGCCCGTTGGAATACGCTGGCCCACAGAGCTCCGCTCAGCCACCACCCTGGCCCAATTTAGGAAGAACTCAACCTTCCTATCAAGCAGGCATTCCCGACTGAAATATCGCTTGGGCCTCCCTCCTCTTCGTGGCCATAGGATGGGGCTACGGGGCTTTGTTATTGTGTTTAGATTGTGTTTATTGTTGTTCTAATGCTTTTAACCTTATCTGTTGCACGTGTTGCATATTGTAACCGCCACTGATCTTTTTTGAGGGCCGTTATAAATAAAGATTTTATTTGTTATTATTTATTTGTGAATGGTCCCAGATAATGGCATCTGTATGTCAGTTTTTTGCCCGTCTTTATCTGGATACATAACTGGAATTTGCTTCAACCTTCAGTAAAGTGTAGGAGTTTGATTTCAACAGATGAGAGGGCCAATATCCTTCAAATTCTATCATTTATATATGTGACAGATACTTAGAAGCAGCTTATATCTAAAGTTTTGTAAAAAATAAACAGTCAAAATGCACACTGTAGAACAATATACCATTAAACTGAAATAGCTAATAGGAAAATTATACAAAGAGAGGAGAAAACGCATCCCAGTCAATTAATCAATAATAATTCAGACTGGACATGAACTGGATTGTCTTCAGAAATTAGGCATTCAACGGATAGTCTGAGCCAAGGACAAAATAATTCTGAATCTTAGAATAGATTAGTGTGCAAATATGTTTGGGGAGCTGTTCATTAGGACAAAAATACGTGTTTCAGTTAAAAATAACTGAAATCTATCTATGCTTTCTTTTTATGTGAACCATGAAATGAATGTATCCATGGCTGTGATCTATCTCTGCGTATATGAGAGATAAGTATTTGTATTAATCAGAACCATCTCCATCTCACTCAAAAGTGGGAATGAAAGAGTAGCAGTGTATCACATGCTGTTGATCAGCAGTAGGTCCCACTTGTTCACTGAATTTGCTTCCACTTTGTAGAGGTACAAATAGCTCCTCCTCTTCCTCCTCCTCCTCCATCATGACAGTGTAATTCCAGATTCAGAAGGAGTAAAAGGACAATAAAGCTGGTAACTAATCCAGATGCAGCTATGGTTTAACTGACATTATTTTGGTTAGCCTTAATATTAATCAGATGTTACACTTGAGGTTGTTGTTGTTGTTCTTGACATTGTTCCCAATTTATGGTGACCCTAAGCAAATCTATTATGAGGTTTTCCTTGGCAAGTTCTTCAGAGGGGTTTGACAAGAGAAAGAAGCAACTTGCCCAAGGTGACCTAATAGGTTTCATGGCTGAGCAGGATTTAACCCTGGTCTGCAGACTAAGTCTAAAACTCAGCCCACTTGAGAAGTACACTAAATCACTTCAAACTGGATGTAAATTTTTTTTTATAGTGCTAGGTTCTAGATGTGTAAAACCACCCCACTTCAAGAAAGCCACTTTGGAAAGGCCTTTAGGTTACTTATACACCTACACACATACAGGAATCAAGGCTTTCAAGAGTATATGGAAAATAAATTCATAGCTCCTCAAGAGATATCCGTAATACACAGCATTCGGTACATCAAAACATCTTTTTTCCTCATCTATGAAATAAACATTGGTATTAATGATTTCTCAGCAAAGTGGTTGGCATCTTTATTCACACGTTGCCCTACCCCTGTGAGGTAGGTCACCTAGGATAGAGATAATGAGTTGCTTAAGGCCACCTGGTAATTCTGTGAATGGCTATGCAGAGATAATATAATATACATCACATTGAGCTTAATTAACTTGGATCTGCGGAAAATGCAGATTTTCACATTATAACAAGAAAGAGAAGCATTAGAGTTGAAATCATATTCCACAGTGAACGCTGACGATTCACAGATTACCAATGTGAGAATTAAGATAAGGCAGATGAATGCAGTGGGACTACAGAATGTTACATTCCTGGGCAGGGAGGTTGATTATAACTCTGAAAGATGTATAAGTTTAATGATAAAGTTTTCACTTTCAAACTTCTAACACTTGCCAGCCTTGATCCCTACTTAGAAACTGGCTGGCAATGCCTCTCCTCTCGCAGCGCAGGCATCTTTACAAGCCCTGACTGGAGAAAGGAGACACAGGTGGGAAACACGCCCATATAGTACGTCATTCTATACGTACTAGGTTAGGAAGGGCGGTGCTTCAACACACCCCAACCCTCAGAACGTATACAATACGTACAAGGGCGGTGCCCCTTCCACATGGCGCTGCCATCTTTACGTACTGGCGCATCAGACGTCCAGATGGTCGTCGCGAGCCTATACGTCACGAATGCACCAGCGGCGCCACTCGCGACGTCATCAGTGCGTCCGCGGAAGAAGCTCCGAAATGGAGCTTCTTTTTTGCTCGCGCGGGAGCCGCGCGGTTTGGCTGCTGCCGCTCCCGCGCAGAGCACAATGGCGCCGGCGGGGGACCACCGCAAAGCAGCGGTTGTATCCCGCCACAGATATTCTATTTTCCATTCTCTGAGGAAAGGGTGTTGACATGTCTTGAGAATTTGCTCAATTTTCCAATCAATCTGCTGGTATCCTGTGATCACCCATCACATCACCATCATCATTATCACTACCCACCATCCCCATCCCATGGAACTCTACAACCTCCATTCCTTAGGCTTGAAAATATTTCCCTGTGTCTTGAGGGTTCACCACATACTGCCTTCTACTATCAGAAGTGCAAAGGCCCAGTCATACAAACATCCACCTAATTCCTATAGCTAATACAAAAACAATACTATCTACCTCCCAGGCCATCGCAGGAGACAGATGAGTGCAGCTGTCAGGAGATCATTGTGTGAGGGAGGCAGAGTATATGAATACCCTGTCTCTATCTAACTCAATAGCCGACTTCAGGAAGGTTCGCGACCACTGAAGCACATCTTTTGCCAAAACTGGCTTGCAAGCATCAGTTTCACCATTAAAAACCCTCACAAGCACCACTCCTCCCAGCTAGGGTGCCATATTCCATCCCTCATATCCAGACATGTAATGTGAATATTATACAAATTATTATAATTACGATTAGTAATTTTCATTCTGATATGCAAATTCAATATGTTAACCATTGCACTTTCTACCAAATTCTGTTTCAACCTCAGTACAATGTATCAAGCTAACAGAAAATATCTTTTCTTTTACCCTCTACCTGGTGTGAAGAGAGGAGGTTTCCAAGCAGCCACAGAGAGAAAATGACTCCTTTTATCTTTTCAGGCTGTTTGGAAGCAAAATTCCACGTGGCTAGAAAGCAGGTCTAGCCCTAGGCTCAAGCTGCTGTTACCAGCATTGGAGCCTTAAAATCCTAAATGGTGGATGACTTTCTCTTCTGATGACCCTATGCAGAGTGGCCTGATGGATACATGGCATAGAGTTCTCCATGACTGCGAGACCACCTGTCACGTAGGCTATTGAAACCTAGATCAAAGAGGCCCAGATAGGAGTTGCCAAAACAGGAAGAGTCATCACACCTTTGGGGCAGATTTATGGCCAGGATGTTTTTGCCAGACCAGACCTCTCCTCATCTTGGATGACCTAGCACCTTGAAGACTTCTATAGATCAAGCAATCTTAATATGTAGGTTTGGCTTTGCTTGAAAAGTGGAAAATAACTCTTCACCTGAGGCAAGATTTTGCCTTATTTATGATCGCTCAAATCTTTTACCAGGGTTGTATGTTAGAACCCAGGCACACTCCCTCTGTGTCTTCTGATATAGTTCCAATCCACTCCCCCCACCCCCACCCGCCTTGACCCTCCGTGTTTCTAAACTTCATCATCTGGACCTGGAGCACCACCAAAACAGGTAATATTTCCATTAGAAAGCCTCGTGTTATCTATCCACGCTAACTACTATATTCCTGAGTTCTTGGCTGATTGTGTGAGTGTATGATTGTCTTATTGTGTATGAATAATAAACATAGTTTTCATAAAACTTGTCTCTAATGCCCTAATTATCTTGGCAACCTTTGTATAAAAGGACTAGAAACCACTCCACTATATGATAATGATAATTCCCAGACCCAAGGTTCCTATTACACTGCCAACACATAAGATGAAGCTCCCACCAGTGCCAATCTTCTTGCAGAGTTTTCTACTTCATTGCAAGCCACATTTTAAGTCACCCATCAGTCTGCAATGGATAATCCAGAAGTACTGTTCTCAGCCAGTCTCACTAGCTGGGATGTTTTTTACTCCCCTCCAATTGGGATTTTCCAGGTGTGGGCGGGGCTGTGTTTGCTGGCTGCATGGTAAGAGGCCCTGTGTTGCTCTCCCCACTTTGACTGCAGTGGACAACAAACTTTCAGGCAAGTTGCAGCAAAACAGAAACTTTAATGGTAACTTCCCAACAACCAACCAACAACCACCTGGGTGTCTCTGAGACCTTCGGGTTGAACTATAGGCACTCCTGGGCTTATCCTCAAGCGGCTGCGTCATAGGCGCTTCGTCCCTCGCTGTCTCGGCGCCGAGGGCCGTCCCCAACTTTAACGCGGTTCTAGGTCTGCTTTCTCCCTGTCCCGGGTTCTGGGCCCGTCTGCACTGTCCCCTTTGGGTCCCACCACTCAGCCTCTAAGTGTCCCCTTTCCTTCCTTGGGCCCACTCCTCGCACCTACAAAGGAAACTCCCCTTTCTCTGAGGGCCGCAGGCGAACCTCCTCGGGGGCCCCTCTCTGCCCCCGCCTGCCCTTGTCTGCAGCACCGCCGGCGCCCCGTCTCTACAAGACTCCACTTACCTCTTCTATCCCTTCTCTGACCGCGACTCCCCACCTCCTCTTCCGCCACGTTCCCTTTCCCGGGCGCCTCTCTCCTTCTCACCTACCCCTTGGCTCCCTCCTTCCTCCTCCTTCGATCCGCCTCTCCCCCACCCCTCCACATGGTCCTCATTATCCCACTCACCTCTCTCCCTTAAGGTAAACCCACTCACATACAACACCAGGTTTTCTGGAACAAATGGCAACCCACTCCCAATTTCCCCATCCTTTCCTGGCTCAATAGCCTTGGTTTTCA
Organism: Sceloporus undulatus; assembly: GCF_019175285.1. NCBI lineage: Eukaryota > Metazoa > Chordata > Lepidosauria > Squamata > Phrynosomatidae > Sceloporus > Sceloporus undulatus. The sequence continues at coordinate 113,516,389 of NC_056525.1, forward strand.
TGGTCACTTGCAGTATCTGTTACTTTCTACTTCCTCCCTCCAGCATTAGGCCTCTTCAAGTGTCGCTAAAGCATAGCAAAACCAAAGCAATATGAGAGAGGGGGACTATATGGGTGACCTGGACTGTTTATCTCCTTTTGTGGCTACCTAAAAAGATATACACATGCATAAGTTGGACCATTGTTACTATAACATTGAAGGAATATTTACTAATGGCACCAAAAGTATTTAAAAGTTGAGTTTTCTCCACTCTTTCATATGCAGTTGCAATCATTTTCATTCCTGTTGAGCTCATCTGGAGAGCTTTAGGCACTTTTTTGTCCTCATCAGACTTTAAATTTTCTTTTTGTGGAGTGCTATAGAAAAATGCAAAGATAGAAAACAGTCCTGCTGATCTAATTATTTGGGGTTTTTTTTTAAAAAAAACTTTTCACAAAGTGGTCAGCATTTTGCTTTCTTAACTAGGGAGGTAAAATACTCAACTTTCTAGCCATGATGAGCATATATAGCTAGAAGAAAAGAATTTTTTCTATTCTACCAAGAATGGGTAGGACAGCCCTAATATTAGTGTCTGCTACAAACACATGTGAACAGAGGAATAATGATACACACAACACATGTTTTTTTTCCTAACTGGAATTCAACAAATTCCAGTTAGAAAAAAAAAAAAGAGTATTTGGAGACATGAATGGGATATGTTTTGCTGGTGTATAGTATGCAGAATTAAATAGTTTAACAACATTAACTGACATGACTTCATCCTATGGAATCCCGAGGTTTGTAGTTTGTTGTGTGGCACCAGAACCTCAAGCAAGAAAAGGTAAATATTTCACAAAATTACAAATCCCAGAATTTCAAAGCATTGAGCCATGGCAGTTAAAGCATTTCAAACTGCATTATTTCTGCAGTACAGATTAGACACTGGATAACGCTAATAGAGATGGGGCAAAGAAATATGAGCACCCCTCTTGAATTAATATGATCAATATTCAAGGATGGCACAGCAATTTCTCTTAACTCATGGTTCGCCTTACACCCATCTCACACCATTCCCATCTCCACTTAACCTATGATAAGCAACCCAAAATGGTCCTCTGTCGTGTCAATAGCAGTCATTTCATTTACACCCTTGGTACTGTGTGGACTGAAAACTCATGCCCTCTGACTACAATGAACTCTCCCACCATCTGCCCCATTCTTCACTTTCTACTACCACCTTTCTACCTCTTAATTCCAGATAAGGTTCCCTTCCCTGTTGAAGATGGGGATGGTAATATACAAGGGACTACAGGAGGAAAGGAGAATCTGGACTGGTGAGTGCTTGTCAAACATGCTCAGGTGCCCATGAGAAAACTGCTTGGTTTCAAACTGAAGCAGCCCAACTGATTATTTGACTAAAAGAGGAATATATGCCTGAAAGCAGCAGGGCTTAATTGAAAAAGGAGTCGAATATGGCTAGCTCATGGAACAGTCTTCGAAGGTAACATGTGCTATACTAATCCTGTGTTACAATTAAAAGTGCAATTATATATCTAAAATATGGAAGACACAGTGATTTTCTAACTGTGGAATCCTCTAGAACGGACTTAGTTTCATAATATTATTTTTATAGATTGAGTATCAGATTGAAGACCTGAAGAGGGAAACTTGAACACTTGTCTGAAAAACGAAAATTGTCTATCTGGAAGCTTATAACTCAGTTTTCAACTTTAAAAGCCCCCAGTGATTTATAAGTGACTTATAAAGAAAACCACATGAAACGCCATAAAATATCACAGATAGATTTTATTTTAAAAATGCGTAAAAGCAAAAAGATAGAAATAGCATGCAAATCTATGTGAGTAGGCCTTCAAAATACTACAAAGGCCCATGTGAACAATGGCATCACTAGGATTTGTGCATCTGGTGTAGTAACTCATGGTGTCCACACGCACACACATTGACCTCCATACATAGCACACTATAAAGGATCTTAGTTATGTCTGTTTTACAATATTACTACTAAAATTAATTCCTTTATGTATGAATGCAATGGCAACAGTTCTAAAAAACAACACAAACAACTAGCAAAATGAAAAATTATCACTTTAAATTGCAATAGCATACACACACCCCTAAATGGATTTACATGTACATTGTTTCATGTGGTTAAAGTGAAATATGTTTTCAAAGAAAATTTTAGAAGAAAAATTTTGTAAAATAAAACACTATTTATATTTTTAAAAACCTGGCACCTCTCCTTTGTCTTCCCACTGAGCTGCACCTAACTTGCACCATCCTTCAGCATTTAAAGGATGGAGGTGATTCGGGAGCAGTGGTGTCACTCCCCCTCAGGGTGTCACGGGTGTGCCCCATACTCCCTTTCCCACCTTCTGCATCCCAATAGTGATACTCCTGCAAGACGAGGAGGATAACTTTAACCTAATGGCTAAAAGATAACATGATGGTGCAAGGGAGCTTTTTAGAATTGGGCAACACCAAAAGTTGCGGTGGTGAATTTCTTATTTCCAGTAATCACAAAGTAAAAAGTGGTGCAATTTTGCCCACTTTCTGCACGGGTAATGTAGCATTAATCCTCAATTAGTCCAACGTCTCTGAAAGCAATCCAGCCTTGCGGGATATTCCTGGGATTTAAACCTCGTTTATCCAGGATTTGGGCATTTTGCTCTCATGTGAAAACTGTGTTCTCACATGCATCCCTGACAGTAAATTACCCCCAAAGGACCTGAGCTCAAACCATGTAGGACTTTAAAGATAATAACCAACACTTTTTACTTTGCCCAGAAACTGACAACCAGTAGAGTGATTTCATATTGGTGTGATTGCTTACCACTGAATGTATTGTGACCAGTCAGGCTGACATATTTTGAACTAACTAGAGTTGCGTGACTTGGTACAAAGGTAGCTCAATGTACAGCTATTGCAGAAGTGCAGCCTTGGGGTTCATCTTTAAGACCTCAAAGTCTAGGAGGGGCACAGCTGGCATATTAGCAGAATCTGATGAGGATGATATGAATAAAATAATAATAATATAATAATAATATAATAATAATAATAAATAATAATAATTTTTATTTATATGCCGCCCAATCACTGGGAATCTGGGTGGCTTCAACAGAGGTTTAAGAGATGGTTTTCTGCCCTCAGACTACAATCTAAAAAGACATGGCACAAAAGGAGAAGGGATGGTGGGGAAGGATATCAGGTCCAGATTCATTCTTCTTCCCTCTGAGGCCTGGACCAAGGCAGATGGACTGGAGGGAGGGCTCTTTTTCTTAATCAAGGCTGGGCCTGATGGCATGGGCCTGTCCTTTCACTCCCTCTAAGCCAGAAGATGATAGTTGGAAGGAGGGAGGGGAGGGCTCTTCCTCTTCAGGCCCGATGGCGTTGGGCCTGTCCTTTTCGCTCCTCTAAGGCCAGAAGATGATAGTTGGAAGGAGGGAGGGGAGGGCTCTTCCTCTTCAGGCCCGATGGCATTGGGCCTGTCTTTTGCTCCCTCTAAGGAACAGAAGATGATAGTTGGAAGGAGGGAGGGGAGGGCTCTTCCTCTTCAGGCCCGATGGCGTTGGGCGTCTTTCGCTCCCTCTAAGGCCAGAAGATGATAGTTGGAAGGGAGGGAGGGAGGGCTCTCCTCTTCAGGCCCGATGGCATTGGGCCTGTCCTTTTGCTCCTCTAAGGCCAGAAGATGATAGTTGGAAGGAGGGAGGGGAGGGCTCTTCCTCTCAGGCCCGATGGCGTTGGGCCTGTCCTTTCGCTCCCTCTAAAGGCCAAGAAGATGATAGTTGGAAGGAGGTAGGGGAGGGGGAGGGCTCTTCCTCTTCAGGCCCGATGGCATTGGGCCTGTCCTTTTGCTCCCTCTAAGGCCAGAAGATGATAGTTGGAAGGAGGGAGGGGAGGGCTCTTCCTCTTCAGGCCCGATGGCGTTGGGCCTGTCCTTTCGCTCCTTCTAAGGCCACAAGATGACAGTTGGAAGGAGGGAGGGGAGATGACTGCATCCATCTGAGCTGACATTTGGACAGGTGACTCCAGGATTACTCAAAAGCTGCAAACACAGTCTTTCAGAGGACGTCTAATCCCATTCAGAACTAGTTGACACAACTCCAATGATAAACAAGTTTCATATATAAAATTGCAAGAGGTAGACTATGCACACTTACACAGAAACCAGTGCATCCACAGGTAAACATATTTTTACATGAGGAGACTTTGTTTCTTAAATCTTTGCTCTCTCCCTAGATGAGAGTTTAATGATAGTTTTAATATTGGCATCTGGAGAAAGAACACATTGCTTCAAGCTTCTGAAACCTGCCATGACAATTTTACTTTATTTAATAAAAAAAGTCTAGGCAATGACCTTTGACCTCCATGAGGAATATGAACTCTATATTTGCATTGTACCATTGGTAAATATTCATTTAATTGTTAATTTTAAATAAAAATTTAAAAATCAGAAGGCCTAAAATTAAATAAACCTGTGAAATATTCTGACCCTTGTAAAGACTGAGCATGGCTACTATCTTTGTCATTATTTATTTAATTAGTCTTCTTCTTGGCTGAGATATACTGGCAATAGGAGAATGGATTAGAGGGGACTGAGAACATATATTGATCTTGCTATTCCCAGCTGTGATATTGACACATTAACCTCATTTCTAAAGGGCAATAGGCTGAGAAAATACATGCTAAAATTCTTTACTTCTTAAAGTGAATTACTGCTCTGGAAATTGTTTCAGACTCTGGAGACCTAAAGGTGATGATAACTCATGGCACCAAAGAGAGAGAAAGAGAGAGAGAGAGAGAGGAATTCTATTCTAGATGTGTATTTTAAGATTATGAGGCAGGATTACCTGGACATATCAGGATAAAAATCTCTGCATTCAATATATTATGGGATTTTTAAATAATTAATGAATAGTTGTTTTAAATAAATAAACAAATAGGTAGATGAATTCTGATCCCAATGAGAATTCCAATATATTGACATAAATGAAATAAAATTATATAATTACAATTTATTAGTTAGTTTGTTTTAAAAAAACTTAAACAGTAAATAAGGTAGAGAGTATGACAATTTAAAACAAGTCAAAACAGTTTAAAATTATGTACATGTATGAACAAAAAAAACCCAACATTCTGACAGAGGATAGAGAAGCCACAAACACCTGGACAACTTCAACAGGAAAGAAGAAACCCTTAAAGTGAACAAAGGCGGGATACAAACCACCATATAGTACGTCTTCTATACGTACTAGGGTTAGGAAGGGGCAGTGCTTCCGCACCCCCCTAACCCTAGTACGTATAGAATACGTACAACATGGCGGCGCCCCTTCCACATGGGGGCCGCCATGTTTACGTACTGGACGCATAGCGTCCAGATGTGTCGCGGCACCTATGACGTCGCGAATGCGCCAGCGGCGCCTCGCGACGTCATAAAGGCGCCACAAAAAGAAGCTCCGAAATGGAGCTTCTTTTTTGCTCCGCGCAGGAGCCATGCGGTTTGGCTGCTGCGGCTCCCGCGCGGAGCAAATGGCACAGGCGGGAGACCGCCGCAAAGCGGCAGTTTGTATCCCGCCAAAGTTTGGCTAACAGTCCTGAAAAACAGAAAAACCAGGACCCAGGGTCAGGGGTTTTCCCAATAGATAATGATCACAAATTAAACAGACACTAATTCTCTTCACATATCCTCCCACCCTGAGGCCTTGCCATCAACAACAGAACACTACACAGATTAAAATAGAAACTACTTCTTCCTATCCAGTGTTCTTGCAAACAAGCTGGTAAAATGTGGGCTAGACAAATTAACTGTTACATGGATTAGTAATTGGTTGACCGGCCGGACCTAAAGGTTGCTCAACAATGGCTCCTTTTCATCTTGGAGAGAAGTGACCAGTGGGGTCCCACAGGGCTCTGTCCTGGGCCCAGTGCTATTCAACATCTTTATCAATGACTTGGATGACAGAATTGGGGGCATACTTATCAAATTTGCAGATGACATCAAATCAGGAGGAGTAGCTAATACCCCAGAGGACAGGGTTGTGATGCACCCACACCACAATCCACTCCTATGATGGCAGGAACCTAGGAGTTCTTTGATTTCACCGCTGCCACCAAATTATGTGAAGCACACAACTAAGTTTCATTGATGACAGCACTCCCGGCCTTTTTATCCCACCGCTGTCCAAATTATGTGAAGACAACACACGGTCACCTTATTTCTTCTCCTTAAGATGGCAGTCCTATGGGGTTTTCGAATCCCACCTGTGCCACCCTTGTTTTGTCATGTGAGTAGCATGGTATTAACTCACGTCCAGGCGTGTTTTTCTTGAATCAAACAAATAAAACTTTATTTACAAGAAGGTTTAACAGTGTTGTTTTTGATATGATATTTTATGTAAATGTTACTTTCTACTTTGTTATATTTACTATTGGTTTTATAACTCTCTAGCTAAATCACTAAGATAAACTCATTCCTTGTATTAAGTTTCTCTTTTATTAAGTCCTAACAGCCACCAAAGCTAACAATATCTTGCAGGATATCACACTCCAGCCACTCCCTTTTCTAGAGTCCTGGAAGTATAATGGTAGGGAACCCATTACCACTCAGACTGTACCACTAACCATCCTTCTCTGTCCCTGGAACCCTCACTCTCAGAATTCCAAGCCCTAACTGACTATTTCCTCAGGAACTAATGGAACTTAGTCCTCTCTTGGACTTAATTGTTCCCTCAACTGCCAAATCCCAACTGCCTCTCTCCTCTATCAGCTTGGAATTCTCACAAGTCCCCACTCAAATTCTATTGGCTTGTCCTCAGCTGCCTTCTGATTGGTCAGCTGGGTGTTCTATGCACCACAATGATCAAAATTCAAAATGAATAGACTAGACTAGAAAGCTGGGCCAAAGCTAACAAAATGAAATTCAATAAGGAGAAATGTAAGGTACTGCACTTAGGGAGGAAAAACAAAATGCATAGATATAGGATTGGGGACACCTGGCTGAACAAGACTACATATGAAAGGGATCTAGGAGTCCAAGTAGACCACATGTTGAACATGAGTCAACAGTGCGATGCAGCAGCTAACAAGGCCAATGCGATTTTAGGCTGCATCAATATAAGTATAGTGTCTAGATCAAGGGAAGTAATTGTACCACTATATTCTGCTTTGGTCAGGCCCCACCTGGAATACTGTGTCCAGTTCTGGGCACCACAATTTAAAAAGGATGTGGAGAAACTGAAGCGTGTCCAAAGAAGGGCAACTTAAATGGTGAAGGGTCTAGAAGCCATACCCTACGAGGAATGACGTAGAGAGCTGGGGATATTTAGTCTGGAGAAGAGAAGGTTAAGAGGTGATATGATAGCCCTGTTTAAATGCTTGAAGGGATGTCATATTGAGGAGGGAGCAAGCTTGTTTTCTGCTGCTCTAGAGAACAGGACATGGAACAATGGATGGAAACTGCAGGAAAGGAGATTCCACCTAAACATTAGGAGGAACTTCCTGACAGTAAGGGCTGTTCGACAGTGGAATGTACTCCCTCGGAGGGTGATAGAGATTCCTTCCATGGAGGTCTTTAAACAGAGGCTGGATGGCCATCTGTCAGGGATGCTTTGATTTGGTTTTCCTGCATGGCAGGGGGTTGGACTGGATGGCCTGTGCGGTCTCTTCCAACTCTATGATGCTATGATTCTACATCTACCCAACTATATACACCCAACTCTCTTCCATGCCAGCATTCTCTGAAGATGCAAGCCACAGATACTGGCAAAACATCAGGAAAAAACTCTTCTAGAATATGGCCACATGGTCCAAAAACCCACAAAAAACTATGCCGGCCATGAAAGCCTTCGACTTCACAATTATTTAGATTCTTTTTCATCTTGTCAATAAATTTCTCATCTTTGTAGATGTTATTGTCTAGTTTTTTTTTTAAAGCCCTTTTCTTGGTGTTTGGATATCTATTCAAATTAAGTTGTGATCCAATAACAGTTTGGACATGATTTCCATCTTTTTTACGTTAATTAGCACTTCCTTTGATATCAAAGCCATGTCTATTCTGGACATGGAGTGGTGGCATTCGGAATAGAAAGTGAATCCCTTCGATACACTGTATTTATGTGTCCATATATCTTCAACCACTTGTTCATCCCTCAAACCAAAAAGTGCTTTGGGTAATTTACCTTGATTGCTTTTGATTTGTTTAAGGGGAAATCTGTCTCTGAATAGATCTATGACCCTCTTGAAATCACTAACTATCAGTAAATTCCCGTTGTTATATTCAGTAAGTTTTTTTGTTTAATTTGTTGAAGAAATTGTCTTTTTTTTTTTTCAAAGTGCATATAAACCTACTAAGACCAGTTTTGTAATTGGGAATTGGATTTCTACTTTCACATCATGACCATTTTTATATTTAAACTTTTCTTTTTTTGGACATCTTTTGTTTATGTAAATGACCACATCTTTTTTCTTTTTGTCTAAAGATGAGTAAAAAAATTGTCCTAATTTTGGGTTTCTTAGGTAGTAGATCTCCTTCTCTTTTATTCTAGTTTCCTGGAGTACAAAGATGTCATATTGTTCTATTATGTGAAATATTTGTTTTCTTTTGCAAACTATGTTAATTCCTTTAATATTGTAGGATCCTATAGATATTGTTATGGCTGGGTTTTAATTTCTGTTAATTGGTTTTCACTGGTTGGTTTACTCAATTCTTTTTCATGTAGTCCTTCCAATTTTTCTCCCTCCTCTTCACTGTCATCTACCTCTTCTTCTAATTCTTCAAAATCAACTGTATCTTCTCTTGGTTTCTCATCTAATAACATTAAGATATGATCTTGATCATTTCCTTTCTCATCTTCATTCCTTTCCAAAGTTGTTTTGTGACTTTTTCCTTTCTTTTAAGGTTCTTTGCTTGTGAATTATGTTTTCCCTTGCATTGATTTCTGTAGAAGTCTTTAGCTTTTTCAGTCATCTTTATATTATATATTTTCTGCTTGTATGTAAAGGAGAGTCCCTTCCATCTGTCCCACTGATAGTTAACATTTAATCTTTTCAGTGTCTGAGTAAGGAATTTATATTCTTCTCTTTTTCTTAATATTTGCTGAGGTTTGTATTTAACGATCTTAATTTCTTTCCCATCAACATATTAAGCTTTCATTCAAGCATTGTTGAATGATTATGGCTCTGATATTATTTAGATTTACAATCATGTCCCTTGGAACATTTTTTTCTTTAACATAGGCAGAGTTTATTCTAAAAGCTTGCTCTATGTGTTTATCCATCACCTCTTCTGTAATTCTGATATACTTTGCAAACATTGTTGCTAATCTTTCTAAAAGACGTTCATTGGTTAGCTTCACCAATCCTCTTATTTTAATATACAGTGCGTCCTTGGTATACGCGGGGTTTCCGGACCCCCCCCGCGTATACCAAAATCCACTATGCAAGTCCATTGTCCCCAATGGCAGCGCGAGACGCGCGCCGCCATTGGGACAATTTCTCTCCCTCCCCTCTCCCCCCCAACTCTTCCTTCCCTCCCTCCCTCACTCCTACTAACTTTTTCCCCGGTGCCGCGTCGCTGCTGCCGCCGCCGCCACCTCAGCCAGACCCGGGGAGAAGGCCGGGTGGGGGTTTTGGAGGCCAAGAAGCCTCTAGCCTGCCACCCAGCCCTTCTGCGGTGGCGGCAGCGGCAGCAGCAGAGCACCAGCGCCAGAGGCCTCTTCGGTCCCCACTCCGCCGCCGCCGCCGCTGCCGCCAGCACCTCTGTGCAAGGGCCGGGTGGTGGGCTGGAGGCCTCTTGGTCTCCAGTCCGCCACTCGGCCCCTGCATCGAGGTGCAGGCACCGGCGGTGGAGAGGGGGCCGAAGAGGCCCCAGGTGCTTGGCCTCCTCCTCCTCCTCCTCTCTGCGGCGCCAAGAGGCCTCCAGCCCACCACCTGGCCCTTGCACAGAGGTGCTGGCGGCGGCGGCGGCAGAGTGGGGGCCGAAGAGGCCTCTGGCGCTGGTGCTCCGCTGCCGCCGCTGCCGCCACAGAAGCACCGGGTGGCAGGCTGGAGGCTTCTTGGCCTTCAAAACCCCCACCCGGCCTTCCCCTCGGCTCCGGCTGAGGAGGCGGCGGCAGCAGCAGCGATGCGGCACCAGGGAGAAAAGGTAAGTAAGGAGGGAGGGAAGGAAGGAAAGAGTTGGGGGGAGGAGAGGGGAGGGAGGGAAATTGTCCCCAATGGCAGCGCACGTGCACGTGCACCACCATTGGGGACAAAATCCCCGGATTTGCCATGCGCGTATGCTTAAATCCGCGCATGGCAAATCCGCGTATAAGGAGGACCGACTGTATTTTGTTTATATCTGAGTTCCTGAATCAAAATTTGCTGTACTTATTTCCTGTTCTTTGTTGATCTTTTTTGTTTTTTATTCCCATTCCTTTGTTTGTTTCTCAACCCATTTCTGTTTTCATGTATTTCATTTGTTTGGTTAAGTCTTCTATTTTTGAAGTTAGTTCACTTAACTATCTATGGAAATCTTCTCTAATTTCTCTTCTAGTTGCCTTTCATTCTTCTCTTATCTCCTTTTAAAAAATTTTCTTAAATTCTCTAAGTTCTTGAAGTATGATAGTACTTACATCTAATCGTTTAGTGGTAAGTTCAATAGAGCCTTTTCTTTGTGTAGTTTGTGCTTGTGACACTGCTCTGGATTTGACTCCTGAAGCCATATTGGTTGATACTATCATCTTCATTATGATGAAATATATTTCTATGAGTTTGTTAAGAGTTATTAGTCTTTAAAATAGCTAATCGGTCCTTATTGATGCAAGTCAAAACATATATATATTCATATACATTAATGATAATTTTATTAACAATGTATTTATATCATCTGTAATCAATTTCTATGTTATATTAATTCAAATTAATAATTCCAAAATCTATTGTCTCAGCTTGTGGTCTTTAAAAAGCCCAACTCGTATTGTTTTCCAATTTTTCAATTTTTCAAGCATTAACTAGAATACTTTGTTTGCCTTAAGTCTTATTCAACAGGAAAAATGAAACAGCACCACAAAAACAGAATCAATGACTTATTGACTTACGTACACTTAAATAAGCTGGTGTTACTCTAGTAAGCAGCTAGGTTAAATTGAAATATTTTCCCAGCTAATTTGCTTTATAATTGAACTACAATGCTGATTTAACGAAAGGTTCACAAAACCAAAACTGCCCCATCTTGACTTACTTTTTAATTACTGTAACTTAATTTTTTTGTTAGCAACTTAACTCCCCGAGGTTATTAAGATTCCAAGAATATTGTCTTCATAGCATCCTTTGATAATCTTTGTAAATGCGGCTGTAGCTTAGTTGCTTTGCATTAAAATAACATTCAACAATAAAATTCAACAGCAGTCACTAAGATTCATCAATGATGTCAAATCTCTCTGTTTGTAATTGGCTTACAAATCAGCATTTCCATCCACAAGCAAGAAAAGCAAAACGAAATAAGAGAGAGTTCTGGCATATCAACAGCAACTAGTTTTCCAAAGCTGTTAAATTCACAGCCTTCCTTGATGTGGAAGGTGCAGCTATCAGAGGGGCAGGACAGAAAAGGGCGGTCTGCCGGCAGTCCAGTTTCCTCCGGAGTGAAGCCACAGCCACCAAACTGTGTGGCTTTGCTCCGGAGGAAAAAGAACCTGCAAAAAACAGGTTCTTTTTCTGCCATGCCAGTTACATGATGTAAGTGGCACAGTGCAATGTGTGGATGCCATGTACACTGAGCACCGCCATTATGCCGCTGTCCGTACATGCAAGGGTTAGGAACCGTGCAGTTGCTGAGCGCTCCCGTAACCCTAGCACGGTGTGAGCATGGCGCTTTAGTGCCATATGTACCACACCATTAAGTTGAATTGTTAAAATAAAATCCAGCTGTGTTCACCGAAGTACACAAGCCAAAACAAGATTCAACTTTTGTATGTACTCATTGTAAAGTTCATTATATTTAACCACAAGTAGGGTAGCAACTACCACAAAGAGCAAACTAAAAGTAAAAAACACGCATCAGGTTAAAGTAGCAGTTAAATTCACAGCTCTCTTTATAGTTTTAATGAACCCATCTGTGTTTTAGTTAAGTTGCTTGGATGTAGATCCAAAGGCTCTTAGTTTCACAGCTCTCTTTGTTTGTCTTAAAGATCACAAGTGTCTTTAGGCAAAATTACTTGAAGGTCAATCCAGAGGCTGTTAATTTCACATCTCTTTGTTAATCTTAGAGCACAACTGCCTTTATATTAAGTTGCTTCAAGGTAGATCTAAAAGCTGTTAGTATCATGGCTCCCTTTGTTTGTCTTAAAGAGCACAGCTGTTTTTAAACAGAATTGCTTTGAGGTAGATCCAAAGGCCATTAAATTCACAACTTTTTAAAATGGTCTTTTAAGATACAGCTGCTTTTAAGTCTTTAAGTCAAATTATTTAGAGTCCAGCAATGATCACTGAAGGAAAACAAATGTCAGTGTTTATGTATGCTCAACTTAAAAAAGCAAAATTACAAAATGGTAAGAAAAAAAAGTTTGTTAAGGTGATTTTACTGAAGAAAAAACAGAGCTTGTTGAATTCACACCTTTCTCTAAAAGCTTTAAACAGGTTCAAAAATTCTGGCTGACTTTAAGCTTAAGATTGCCATCCAAACCAAAGCAAATCTCAGCCTTTATATTTTGCATTTATGTTTGCTTGGTTTTCAGAAGAAACTAAGGTTCAAATCAAAAATTTAAATTCACAGCTCACCTTACACCTCACCCAAGAAAACTCAGCTGCTTTATATTTTCTTCTTGTCTTTCAGAAGACAAACAAATAAAAATAAGTTAGACGGGAAAAATTAAATTGTCAAATTATTTGTTGGAAAAGCTTCTCAACTAATAAGTTTCAAATAAAATATTCAAAAGAATAGTCAAATGAATAAAAGTTCTTTAAGCTTTAAAACAATTACAGGGGAGGCTAGAGCCTAAAAAGCTCCTGATAAACCATGGTCATGGCAGCTACTCTGCAGCTTGCTCCAATCTTTCCTTGCACCCAAAATGATCTTGCTCTCCTTCACTCTCAATCTCCTTCTGAGGTTTCTTTGCCTCCAGCAAGTGCCAAGCAACCCTAGTCTTCCCCAGCTAGGGTCCGCCAAGCCAAATACTGCCTCAGGAACACCACGTTTGGAGTGGTGCGCATGGAGTTAAATGCTCTGCACCACCAGTTGCCTCCCAGTCATAACCAGAAGCAAGACTTTTAATGTAAGTGTCTGCATAGAATATCCTTGTTAACTGTGGTGTATCTGGGGACCGTTTTCCTGCCCATGAGATCCTATAACGACTGCAAAGATTGCCTCACATACCTAAATGAAGGGGCAGTGGAATAAAACTAGAAGTTTAAAGGAAGTTTATTTCTATTTTTTAAAACAGTTTTTAAATATATTAAACAGTGTGTCCAGGATGGGGTGAGAGATTGCACCATATTTTACAGGATGAATTTCATATTTGGAAAGGTTGATTTTTAACAATAAATAATAGTTCAGGGCATCTGGAACATAAAATACCACTGAACAGCCTGGAGGGTACATGTATCCATCCTTTTACCAAGGCAAAAAAGACCAGTTGGAAACTGGATGGAAGCTTTTGATAGAAAAACCTGGATAATGAGAAGAAAATAATTCACTTGGTGTCTGCTACACTTACGAAGATGGCCGCTGTGGCTAGATGCTGTTGTTAAATTTGAATGTCGAGCAGAGATGACATGGGCGGGTTACAAACCGCCAAAAATACGTATGGAATACGTATTAGGGTTAGGAAGGGGTGGTGCTTCCGCACCCCCCTAACCCTAGTACGTATTCCATACGTACAACATAGCAGTGCCCCTTCCACATGGGGGCCGCCATGTTTACGTATCGGATGCTGTGCGTCCACACGTGTCACGGTGTCTATGACATCGCGAGTCCGCCCCTGGCACCTCGCGACGTCATAGAGGCGCCGCTTAAAGAAGCTCCATTTTGGAGCTTCTTTTTTGCTCCGCAAGGGAGCTGCGCGGTGTGGCTGCGGTGGCTCCCTTACAGAGCAAACGGCGGCAGCGGCAGACCGCCTCAAAGTGACGGTCTATAACCCACCTTAGTAGTCAAGCAATAAGGCTCAGCAACAAAAATTCAACAAGTCTTATAACTAATTGTGTCCATGAAAAATAGCCTGAGTCATGCTGCATATCAAATTACTTCTGAAAATGAGCAGCCTTTCTCAAGTAAATTGTTTGTTTTTCATCAAAAAGTCAAAAATTCCACAAGGATATGGAAATGAATGGCAAATATTCTGTGCCATGTGGTTATCCATAGAAAGTGTCACACATTTAAAGTTCTTCAGAAAACTCCTTGCCCCATTATAAACAAAGACTTTTCTGTTGCAGCCAGCACGCTTACATGCTTCAAACAGTGTATGGTTATACTTTATGGACATATAATACCTTCTGGGTGGTTCCTATAGATAAGTTTAATTTTGGGTGAACATTGAAAAAATGCATACCCCTGCAACAAAATATCAGCCCACACAGTGTAATTAATGGAGAAATCTGTAAGTTTCTCTCTCTTCCATATTTAAGTATTTTAAGCCTCAACTTCTTTCAGTACCAAATATGTATAATTTTCACATTTTTAGTAAATGTTTCAAAAAGAATTGTCTTCAAATTCTGCACTACTAGGGCTGGCTGAATTCAGTTGATGTTCCCAGTGTGCCATGTCCATGCTGTACCCATTTACCATGAAAGAGGAGGAGCCTGTCAGAAAAAAAAGGTGGCAACTCTATTTTAACACCACAAACATGGTTGAATACACAGGTATTCAGACCCAGACTTTTATGAACTCAAAGGAAGAAACTGTCATTTTCAGTTTCTTTCACACTCACTTTTAAAATCTCAGTTTAACCATTTTGAATATGAAGAAATTTGTGAATTATAGCTAATGGTTTTCTAAAAGGAACTGAACTGAAATTCTTTCCCATCCCTGTTGACAGCTGTAATGTATTCCTGTTTCCTGACAAGGGTCACCACATTGTGGGCACATCCGTCTCTTACAGAAGTTAATTTGCAATCAGATTATACTTGTCCATTCCCAACTCATCACTGAAAGAGAATACAATCAGAGCTGAGTGGCAGATCTACTAAAATAAGGGAGATGATATTTCCCAATAGTTGGCTTTCAGTTTAAAACTGCGTACTTTCCACTGTATTTATAGCTCAGTATTCTTTACCTTGTGGTTCTAACTTTTCTTGATTTAGCTCTATAATTACACTTCAGTGGTGGTTCCAGCAGATGTGGAATCCATTTTCTATTGAGGCTGTGTATGTGTTTGGCAGTTACAGTAATTACATGTTACTGAGCTTCAAATCGCAAGCCAACAAAGAAGGAAATAAAAATATAAAGAAACCAGGGAACAGAATTTCCATTCATGGATTTGTTGCCTTACACATTTTCTTCCAGACTCACACACCAAAAGAAAAGTATAAACAAATGTAAGATTTTTGAAATAATAACAGTTGTTTCACTTTGGAGTAATCCAAAGGTATGTGTTGTCAAGGAACCAAGGCTGGCCCAAGAGGTTAAAGTCCTGTAGGTGTCATAGAGTGGAAGAACCAGAGATTATACTAATCCATGTACTTTTACCTCATTATGGAAGGATGTATCCATTCTCCCCTTGTGAAAAACCCCTTGCTTCCCTGGTGTGTGGGAGAGTGACTACGATGCGGAGATCTGGAAGTATATTGCAGGTCTCAAAGATTGTTGGCTGTTTCCCTTTTCTGGGTGCCCAGCTGAATTATCTTGGTGCCCCTTCCCTCATCCACTGTTTGGCCATGGGACTGTGACCCATACTGTCCATCTGTGCTGTGCAACCAGATGAAGGGAAAGCACTTAATTAATATTCTGGCAGAACTTTAATATTTAATAGCTTTGATAGCATGCCTGATGTATTTTATGGTTTGGAGTTGGTCCAATAAAGTTATCATTGCTTTGTGGATTTTACATTTTCTCTTTGTATTTTGTTGTATTTTGCTGCATGGTCAGCATGGCTACTCCTGAATATGGCTCAGGACAGACTAGCACATGACAGTGGCGGTGGCATTATGGCGGCCTCCCATCCATACGGCGGTCACCATGATGCTGCTGATGCTGCCGCCGTACAACAACCAGATGTCGCTGGCAGGAAGTGGTGTCATGGCAGTGCCCCTTCCTGCTTCTGGCATTGCAAAACAGAAGCTGCTCTAGATGGCTCTTTTTTGCGGCCCAACTGTGCTGCAGCATGAGGATGCTGCAGCACAGACACAGGGCAAAGATGGGCAGCATGGAGCTGTCCATCTGTACTGCCCCTAAGTTATCTGGATTTAAACATAACCAATTTACCCATAATAGGAGAGTCAACAATGAGAATGCATTTGGAACATGTTCAAGGCATGCAATGTTTTATCCTGGGTCTATTTGGGTCTATTTGCATTGGTTATTCACACTACCGATAATGTATATCTTTTTTTAAAAACCCGGGGGAAAAACTCAATATCAATTATCCTGGATTAGGTGGGGGTTTTTTGGCAGCCCCCCCCCCCCCAACTTAATCAGGTGCATTTGGGATTCATGTGAAACACAGAGATTCAACCTGGATTCATCCTGGATAAGCTTCACAGTGTGAATAACCCTCAATGCCCTGTCTTCTATTGCCCTTTGTTCCTAATCTTCATATGGTCAGCAAGGGCAGCAGCTGCATTATGATCTCCTAGTACCATCTTAACTGACTACAGAATAATTGTAGACCTGTGATCTAATAATAGAAAGTACCAACTACTGAATACAAAAAAAAAATAATAATAAATAAATCTAAAACCCACAAAGCATTGACACCTTTATTGGGCCAGCTCCAAAGCATAATATGCATCATGCAAGTCATTGCCTTTCTTGTCCTATATGATTTTTTAAATAACATCTGTTGAAGAAGAAAGTGAACCTTTAAAAAAAGCATGATGCATTTTAGGCTTTGGAGTTGGCCCAAGAAAGGTGTTACTGATTTGTGGATTTTGGATTTTTTTGTATTTAGCAGTTATTATTTACTATTATTAGATCCAGTATGGTATAGTGGGTAGAATGTTGGACTAGGATTCTGGAGACTAGGATTCAAATCCACACTCACCTGTGGAAATCTAATGGGTAATCCTGGGTAAATCATTCACTTACAGTTTCGCTGACTGTAAGACCCAGCAACCTCTACCAGAAATCCACAACAGCAACTTGCTTAAAAGCAGTGAAGTTTTATTGAATTACAAGCAGATGTGGCTAGACAAACTTTTCAGCGAAATCTAACAAGCCAAGCCTCAAACCCTAAGTTAAAAGCACCCAACACCCACCCTTTTTTCCTGTAGCCAGTCCCCCAATTCCTCCCCCTTGCTTCCCAGGCCAGCTAGGCCTGAGAAGCCAACCTGACCTTGGACAAGCTTCACAGATGTCTCCAGTTAATTAAACAGTGCATTCCAAACCATGACTGCAATCATTCCCAAGCACCAGCTAGCTAGCACCCCCTCCCCCCATTAGAAGCAGGCAGAACTACAGCTAAAGCAATTACACAGTAACTAAAGTGAATGTGAATATTGATTAGTAATTGGCTTTGGAGTTCTGACACAGGGGAAGGCTATGCCAAGCCCCCTCTGAATAATTTTTGCCAAGAAAACCCTGGTACAGGTTTGCCTTAGGAATTTCATAAGTTGGAAATGATTTGAAGGCACACAACAATAACAACATTTTACTATTATTACTATTTATACTAATAATAGCTTTACTATTGGATTTCAGAAGTCGAAGGTACGGTGATTAATTTTAATTGTGATAAAATACTATCCTCCACTGCACCTGAGGGAAGAAGGTTTTCATATGAAGTACTTGCCATGCTGCATGGAATGCACAGCACTGCCTTTTAACCCCCCTCCCCATGAAGCAGATGCTTCACACCAACTAGCACTTAGGCCAGTGTTGTAGGGTGCAAATCTAGTGTTGTTTATGTATAGAAGTAATTTCTGTTGAAACCATTCATCCAGATTACTGAGGTTGGGGTTACAATGGTCCATAAATTTAGAAGTGGACAACATTCAGCTGAGGATCTGTGTTCCTGAGGTCATTCTTTTATAACCCTAATGCTACCTCAGGTATGGGAGGAGAGTAAGGGAGGATAGTTACTAACCCATTGTTTAATAGGATGCACCAAAGATTTCTAACATTCTTTCCCCTGCGTGAATTATGATACATCCAGATATAAATAATTTTAACAGGGTGTCTTCCAGTTTGTTTTTGTTAGTAATCTAACTTTGTTTTATGGACGGTACAGAAGCACTTGCTATTCCTGTTCAGAGTCAAGATGAAGTGTCCAATGCAGGATTGGGTTGATGCCTGTAACAAGAGAGTAGGCATTTCCTGTTCCCTTCCAGAATATATATTTTTAAAGTTTTTTTTAAAATTAGTAAATTGTTAGATATAAATATGGATATATTATCTATATCCATATTATGTTAATATATTGTTAACGAACCAGTGTTGCATAGTAGTTTGAGTGCTGGACTATGACTCTGTAGTCCAGGGTTCAATTCCCAGCTCAACCATGAAGAGTACTGGGCATCCTTAGGCAAGTCATATGCCCTCAGCTTCAGACAAAGGCAATGACAAACTTCCTCTGAACAACAACTCTTGCCAAGAAAACCCTATGATAGGTTCATCTTAGGGTAGCCATAACTTAGAAATGACTTGAAGGCACACAACAACAACATATATTAACAAAGAAAGTTCAGTTGAATGATTTCTTCTTACAGTGTCTTAAGGGAAGACAGAATCTGCATTCCGTTTAGTAGTCAGTATTCTAATAATATAGTTTGTGAAGGCAGGGTAAAGAAACATTTGCTGTGGTGTTAAGGAAAACAAATAAAATGAAATGAATGGACAACACTCTCCACAAAATCCAGTACTGTGGAGTGCTTCTGTTCTGTGCTTCAGTCAGTCAGACATACCCTCTTCTAGGATACTCCCTTCCACCATAACCCTGAAACAGAAATTCTGCTTTTCCTAGCTACCAGGATGATGAGGTGCCCCTTGGATATTTTTTCTGAATATTTAGTGTTTCTCTCGATCTTTGAGGCCACCTAAACACACTGACTCCCCTTTTCTGCTCGTTCATCAGTGGATCTTGTCTTGGTCACAACCCTATGGCAGCACCCATCAGTTGTGGGTCTGCTATGACATTCCATCAGTATATTATCCTTACCTGCTCAGTTTGCCACAATGACATGGAACTGCTTGCAAGAAATACTAAGGAAATTAAGAAGCTGTTTTTCTTGCTGCATCTTTTTGGAATAAGAACTGGAGAATGAGATAAATATATAGAAGTTTTTTTAAAAAAATAATAAAAATTATGAGTTTTGCTTAAAACACAAAAACAACAACAACAACTGCTATCGTGTTGGTTAATGAATACTGTGAATACACTTATGGGGAATGAGACAACAGGATAAGGGTTCAGATGGGATGAGCATGTGCCTGCATAACTGACAAAAATAGTCATGTCAGGTCCTTTATATACTGATTTTTTGTGCTGGTAGACAGTCATGGTGATAGCTATGCTATGAATATGAAGTTCATTCGGCCTCTGAGGGAGAGAGAAGGCTGGCCCAGTACCATCAGGGGCTGGCCTGAAGAAAGAGGCTCCTCCCTCCCTAACTGTCATCGTTCGGCCTCTGAGGGAGAGAGAAGGCTGGCCCAGTACCATCAGGGGCTAGCCTGAAGAAAGAGGCTCCTCCCTCCCTAACTGCCCGCCCGCCCACTTTCCACCTGGGCAGAAGCGGCCCAGAGAGACTCTTCCTTGCCGCCGGAGCGGCGTTTCTCCAGGGGGAGGGGCCGGTGAGAACAGCCTCCATAAAGCCGGCTCGCCTGGGCAGGAGCAGCCCATAGGACTCTGTTTTTCATTTTGTTTTGGAAACCGCCGTGATCATAGGAACGGCGGTATATAAATAAAATTTCAATCAATCAATCAAGTTTGGGGTCTGTTCGGGAAAGCAGCCAAAGAGCTGATAAGACAGCTAGTTTTTAAACAAACAACCCCCTCCCAGCACAGCAAAGTCAGTGTAAGCTACCCAGTCCTGGAGAGTTGCAGTAGCTTTACCAAAAGGGTTTACCAGAAGAATTGTCAGACGGTCCGAGGTTCAGGGTAACAGATAGGCAGGTAGATAAAGCAGTCCAAGGTCAAGTTTCCGGGTAGTCAAGACAAGAAGCCAAGGAGCCAGAGACAGAGTCTTTCCTCTAAAAGAGTCAGATATCCACTGGCAAAGAACCACACATGCTCCAGGTGCTTAAGAAGGCAAGGAGCTGGCCTTCAGCTGTGCCTGATTACGAAGACGCTTCTGATAAAGCCTCCGAGATCTTCGAAGGCCCTCTCTTTCTGCTCGACGCTCATTGAAGGTAGGCACACTGCCCAGATCCTCCTCCATGTCCACAGCCTCGGCACCAGGCAAACTTGACTGCTGAACCTCTGGAGGGGCCATAGACTCTGCTCCAGCAGAACTAGGGCCAGCCTCTGGCTCCTCCATTACAGGTTCAAGCCCCTGGGGCTCTGGCTCCTCCATTATAGGTTCAGATCCCAGAGGCTCTAGCTCATCCTCTGAGTCCTCCAAGCCATCTTCCAGGCTGGGCATGACAGGGTCTCATATGTAATGAATTTGGGTAAGAAGGCATTACAAAACATAGCTTAAAATATCTGCAGGTGGTATGATATTCAGGCCTAAATTACACCTTTGTTCATATTAGAAAGAGACTGATCAGTGTTGTAAACTCCTGTCTAATCAAATATCACAATTTGTTAATTTGATACAATGTGGGCACCAAAGAAAATTAAAAGGCCTCTAAAATTTGTATCAAAAGAAATGTTCCCTTGACAAAATGGGAAAGCAGATGGATGTGGCTGCAGGGCAAATTTTCAAAGAGACAAAGTGGGATTCAGTTATGAAATACAAATTAAAGACTAAAATTCTGGGACTCAAGTGGGATTTACGTAAAATTGCTAAAACTGTGATTTATTTTTTCAGTTACTGCTTTTCAATTAGTAATCTCAAATGAATTTAAAGTATTTATGAAAACATTAGTTACATAATATTGTTAATAATAATAATAATAATAATTCATTAAATTATTATTAGTGCTGGAATCTTGTTGCGGATTTACATATTCATAAACATTGTAGTTATGGTGCTATGCAGTGTATCCTGCCCCGATCTCTGCAATCTCCACTTACCAGCTAACAGCTGCTGTGATCAATGGGAGGGAGGGGAGGGGGGCTGTTCCCCTGTCAATCAGGAATCATTAATGATTTTTGGTGTGACAGACAGAAGAAGGGTCCCCGTCAAAATTCCCCCTCATGCCAGAGAATCACTTTCATAAATGGGTATGGGAACACCAGTCAGCTTTTTCTCAATTGACAGAACAATGGACCTCCAACAATTGCAGTGGCTGCTTCTGGATAAGTGGAGTTTAGAAAAACATTCATAATGAATATGTAACAGTCATGCATGCATAACTCTAACAGCTCAACATTCATAACTGCCCAACAAGATTCTTGCCATCATTGGCATCATCATCACCACCACCATCATCATCATCATCATCATCATCATCATCATCAAAAATTCAATACAGTATCAGCATTAAAATCAGTAAAATATAGTCGAGAACCTCACTGGAACAGAGGCCAGTTGTATGAGCAAAACATATTTATGATCCTCCTGAAAAGAACAATAAAGCTCGGCTTGTATATCTGTGATGAAGAGTGAAGTTCCAGTTCTACAATCTAGGATGCAAACTTAAAAGGTGCTGATTTTAGATGATAAATCTAACCTCTTGCAGTAGTGATACCTGCAAGAAGTCCCCCCCCCCCGCATTTTAATGCTGAGGGATTCTGTAGTCCAAAATGCTCTTTGTGGATACAGTATAGAAGTAAATCCAAATCACACGCTCATTTATGGGACATGCCATGTCTATTGAGGACCAGTATGTCCATTTCTTTAATCTAAGGGTGGGTAATGGTGGCAGGTTGGGAGGGAAGTTTCTTGTATTAAAACCTTCAAAAGCAAAGAGCAATAAACAGAGAAATAAGATGAACTTTAGCTCCTAGCACAGCAAACCAAATAGGATACAATGGGCATTGCAGAAACCAGGTAGGATGAGTCTAATGATTGGAATGTAGCAACAGAGGTGGTTTGCGGGGGGTGGGGGAGACCAGAACAAATCTCCATGAACACAAAGGGTCAATTTTAAAAGGACTTTTTGGTTATGTACATAGCAAAAGGGAGAAGGAAATGGTAGGTCCATTGCATGGAGAAAATGGTGAAATATTAACTGGGGACAGAAAAGGTAGAACTACTCAACCCTAACTATACCTCAGTATTCTCACAAAAGGAAAAGGCTGCTCAACATGAGGAAAATGGAGTAGATGATGCAGTAGGGGAAATGCAGTACAGAATAATTAAAGTGGCAGTGTAAGAGTACCTAGTTAATCTAAATGAATTCAACTCAGTAGGGTCAGATGAACTACATCAAGGGTATAATAAGAATGGACAGCAGTAATGTCAGAGGCACTGGCAATAATCTTCGAGAATTTCCAGAGAACAGGAGAAGTCTCAGCAGACTGAAAGAGGGCAAATGTTGTTTGCAATGTTGGGGCCAAAGCAGGTTTTGCATCATGTCACACCAAAGCCAGAGTTAAGTGCAGCCAGGATCAAGAAAGTTAAGGGCAAACCATGCAGGGAGTAGTGATGTAAATATTTGCCAAAATTTGATAAACACAAGAAATATCTGTTATTTGAAGATTTAAAGGGCTTTTTAAAGAGAAGAAATTATTTGCACTTCTCGATCAATGAGTGAGAATCAGCTGAAAATTTGATGGCCCGGATTTGAACTCCTCTTTATGTCAAACCCCCCCCCCCCCCGTTTTTTTAAGCAGAGCAATGTTCTTTAAACCTCTGCCAAACTTGCTTTTGACATGCTAATTGAGTTTGAAATGCCAGTTAATTCACATAAATGTTCACCTTGTCTTTTATTGTCATTCGAGAAATCTGTGAAAAATACTTCTCGACAGGGAGAGACAAAATGACCTTTTAAAAATGGGTCTTTTGAAAAGGATATTTTTTTTAAAAAAATGTATCTAGTTCTCGATGGGAGAGAAGAAAAAAATTGGTTTGTCACAACACTAGCAGGGAGTAGGTGTGCATATGAAGCAGGTTGTGTGACCAAACCTGGGGATCTGGAAGATGCTACAGGAAGGGCCACAGGTAGATGGCCTCCACAATCAGAGGCCAGATTTGATTAGCTTGGCACAAAGGGTTCCAAGTGAGAGCTTGTGAGGAGGAAGAGAGAGAGGTGTCTTATTTCTCTACCACCCTTTCATGAGCTACATTGTTCACCTCAATCAGAATGGCTTGGACTTGCTCAAAGGCAAGGGACTCTATTCACAGGCTCTGCATGATTTGTGTGGGAATAATGCAAATGACCTCATGTGTACCAGGACTGCTGTGGGCCTCCTCCATATGTTTCATCATTCACCTTGGTGGAATGACTTGGACTTGTTCAAGGTCAAGACCCTAATTTTACAGGCTACCTTTGGTGGCACAGTGGTTAAATGCCTGTACTGCAGCCACTCACTCAAAAACATAAAGTTGCGAGTTCAAGACCAACAAAAGGGCTCAAGCTTGACTCAGGTTTGCATCCTTCCAAGGTCGCTAAAATGAGTACCCAGATTGTTGGGGGCAAATTAGCTTACAATTGTAAACCGCTTAGACACTGCTTAGGTGGTATGAAGCAGTTTATAAATGAAGCTTGTTTAATGGATATTGAGACACATGGCCTGGCATACCTTTGTTTGGTCTATTTCCCATGCCAAGTTTGGTACGGGTTGGGAGAGCCTCAATATATCGTCTTTGGAGGGGGGAGTGCCCTTGGTTTACTTTCCCGTAAATGGCTGGCTGGGGAGCAACCAATGATACTGGATTGCCCTTGGGATCAGGTATTTCGCCCAAGGGAAGGCTGGGGAGATGGTCACACATTTACACCTGGGCCACAGCTGGACCCACATCAAGTTGTCCCCCCCCCCCCACACACACACTTTTATTGCTTACCTCCAGGTTCAGTTTCAATAGGTTTTAGGTCAAATAAAGCAGCCCTTGTTTAATCCAGTGTTTTGTGTATGGTCTTGTTATTTTGTGGTTGCTCATCAAAGATTCAGTCAAAGTAAGTTCAAGGCAGAGCAAGCTAAACAAAATAGCAGAAAATGATGATGCCCAAGGAATAATCAGTGGAGCTGTAGACCAACGTTGAGGTCATTCTTTTAATTCCTTTGATATGAGTCATAATAACAAGGTGGGAAAATGACGCCAAAGGAAACAGGTGAATTTGTGTCTTCATCCTGAATTTGCATTCTTGGGAAGCAGAAATTATGAATAGTCTATAAAAGCCAAGTAATTAGACAAATTCAGTGTGATCAGTCCTCACCAATGGAATATCAGAAGAGATCAGAGGACGACAAACAACTGTTAAGTACCTCTTCCTTGTAGCTGAATCCAGCTCTAGCTAAATGGTCCCCTCCTTCCAGCTACCAGCCTCTACTCATGTGGCTGCCAGTGGGAGAGGATGCTACACAACTTTGTGATGAAACCCAGCTGAGTGTACCTACCACCTGTTGAACATTCTAACCAAGAATCCAATGACCGTGTTTTCCTCTGGTATCCTAATCCCTTCTCCTTTTGAGTCATACAAGCCTGCAGGCAGGGATTGACTCATCCTGGAGATTTGTAGCCTGCTCCATTGGGGATTAAAAGTGACATTAGAATTCTATACATTAAAACAAGAATTTCTAGTCCCAAGACAGTGCAGATATGAAAACTAAATGTGATGTGGTTCATGTAAAGAATCTGGAAGGAGATTTATCTTTGATTTAATACTGTAGTAATGGCAGGTGGCATCCATGAATGCCATGAAACCACTGTATTTTGAAACACTTTGAAGGAGCTATCCAAAGTGCTAAATCCATGTCAGGAGAGAGATAGAGTTTAGCAACGTAAATTCCTCGTTGAAAGCCTGGATTATCGAGATTGGTATTACCAATCTCGATAAAGAAAAATACATTTAAGAATTGGCACAAAGAAATTGCATCTTTTATTTGGCAAGGGAAAAAACCCAGAGCCCGACTTAAAATATTACAAGACTCAAAACAAAGAGGTGGATTGGCGATACCTAATTTCGAATTATATTACGATTCATGCTGTTTATCATGGTTAAGAGA
>NC_056525.1:113541822-113579889 GCF_019175285.1 Sceloporus undulatus
ACATTTAAGAATTGGCACAAAGAAATTGCATCTTTTATTTGGCAAGGAAAAAAACCCAGAGCCCGACTTAAAATATTACAAGACTCAAACAAAGAGGTGGATTGGCGATACCTAATTTCGAATTATATTACGATTCATGCTGTTTATCATGGTTAAGAGAATGGATCACTTTGGAAAATGACAATCTGTTAACTATTGAGGGTGCAGGTCTTCGGTTTGGGTGGCACACGTACCTTATTTACGACAAAGCGAGAATTAACCCCGATGTGAATAATCACTGCATTAGAAGATCCTTATTAGATGTCTGGAAAAGGCACAAGAAACGGTGGATAGTCAAACTGCCAGATTGGTTGTCCCCTACGGAGGTGTTCCAGAGGAGAGATACTATTCAGAACGAAAATTGGCTTACATATAAAACATTATTAAAATATAATGTGGGGGAAATAAAATTAAAAACCAGGGACGAATTAGAACTAGAGGGAATTAAGGTTGACTGGTTCCCATACAGACAAATTTTTGAAAGATTCTGCTCGGATAAAAAATATTGGGGTTTTACAGGGAAGAACAAAAACCCAGAAATATTCAAGGTTATTATGACAGATAGGAAAGGTATGATACGGAGAATATATAACATACTGCTGAGAGAAAATTTGGAATCTGAAACAATTAAAGAGGTGATGGTTAAATGGGCTAGAAATATTGGACATGACCTAAAATTGGCAGATTGGGAGAAATCATGGCAGAATATCAAAAAATACACTGTTTCTCAACGAATCAGAGAAAACTGTTATAAACTTTTCTTCCGCTGGTATTTGACGCCTGATACAATCTCTAAAATTTATAAGAATAGCGGTAACCTTTGTTGGAAATGCAAAAAAGAGCCTGGCACTTTCTTCCATTGTTGGTGGTCCTGTGTGAAAGTGGGGAAATACTGGGATATGATTAATTCTTCACTATCAGAAATGTTAAAAACCCCAATTCAGAAAAAAAACGGAATTGTATTTACTTAATATGATTGATGTAAATTTGGAAAAAGATTTTGGTAAAATTCTGTTTTACTCGATTACCATAGCAAGAATCCTGTTAGCTCAAAATTGGAAGAACGGCGATATCCCAGACAAAAAGGAATGGCTATCTAACCTCTATGAAGTAATAGAGATGGACAAGTTAACCCAAGTTTTAAGAGGAAAATCAGCTGACATGGTAGATGAAAACTGGAAGCCTGTGACGGAGTATCTACAGAAGATTTGGACAGTTTAAGAGAACTGAGGATGTGATGATGGGTTGTTATTCTGTGTTACTAAAAGTATAAGGAAATTGTTTCTTATTTATTACAGTTAATAGAACGTTATACCTTGAGAGAACAATAGATAAGACCGCTAAGATATGAAGTTGAACTGGTTACTTTGTTTTTTTTATGATTAAGTCAAGATAATCTCAGCAGCTTCTTTATTTGTACATTTTAGTTTTATGTAACTGGGTGAAGTTACAAAGGTAACAATAAGGAAAGAAAGTCACTACTCATTGTTCGCAATATAAACAGGACGAAAAGGAAAGGAAGTTGTATGAATGTTAGTACGAGAGAGAAAATGAGAGAGAGAGAGAAGAATCTATATTTAAAGGTTGGGATAGGAACCCTAGGAATAAGAAAGAAGTAAGAAGTACCAAGCTCCAGCTTTATTATGTAGGGAAGAGTGTGTATGTATGTATTAGTAGTTAGGTGTATTATGTAATTTGTCGTGTGATATGTGAAATTGTATTTGTATTTGTATATATGTTTTTATATCAATAAACTTTAAAAAAAAAAAAGTCTGGATTAAACCTTGGTCTTGATAAACCAACCCACTAAAAAGAGTTCACCAGCTGCCACTGTGTAGCAGTACTTTTCTAATGTTCCTTAAAGCAGTTTTTAAGCAGCATCCTTTCAGTAATAGCATTCCATAGCATAGGGAACATCTTTTTCTCAATGACACTTTGCGTTTTGATTAACACGTCAATTGGCCGTAATGATTGCTTCTTAGTGCCAAATTTCTATTGAGCTGACATATACAAAATCCCAATGAGAGAGCTCTCTGATGGCATTTAAAATTAAATTCTACTGTACATTTCATTAATTTCTGACTAAAATGCTTGCATATCTCACTGACTCCTTCACTAACAAAGATAAGCACAGAATATTCTCTGACTTTCTTTTCTTTCTTTCTTTTCTCACCTTCTGCTTGGATTTTGCCTAACAGGCAGCAGGAATTAAAGTATCAGGTGTTTAATTCTTCCTGTCTTCTGGGACTAGAGAAGGAGCTGGGAATAGATGAGAAGCTGATGCAGGAACTTCCTAATATCAAATAGAATATGCATGTAGTTAGCTACTTATTAATTTTTTAAAAAAGACAAAGTTATCATAAACTTAATCAACCTGAAGAGAGAAGTTGCCACATCGGAAGTAAGCTAGATATTGTAGGAAATAGCTTTCTTGTTGTTAATTGCCTTCACATTGATTTCGATTTATGATGACTTTATGAATGAGAGACCTCCAAGTCACTGTATCATTATCAGCCCTGCTCAGGTCTTGCAGAGTTAAGGCTGTGGCTTTTCTGATTGAGTTTATCCATCTGTAATGTGGTCCTCAAACACATAGGTAGCTTGGAATGGCCTCCACCTGCTCCAACTGCAAGCACACCCTGAGCAGTGCAGGATTGCGGAAACCAGATATCGCTGTCCCGAGGCCAGCTGCCACAGTCTGCAATGGACCACTGCACGAAACATATTTTTGTGCACCTTTTGTGGCTGGGTTTGGCCCACCTAAGGTGGCCACAGTGCAGCTTCAGCCTGATCCAGGGGCATGCATCATCTGAATGCCATGCCCCCGAATCAGCCTGAAGGTGGTGCTTTTGACCCGTCTGTTTTGGACTGTTGTCTTCTTCTACTGCCATCTATCTTGCCAAGCATTAATGTCTTTTTTAGTGAAGATATATCATGTCCATGATATGGCCAAAGAAAGTCTGATAGACTGTTTAGTCATCTTAGCTTCTAGGAAGAGTTTAGGCCTGATTTACCATAGGACCCATTTATAGCAATCTATGGCACTTTATAGACGGGTCCATTTGGCCGGTCGTTATGCGCGAGGGGCGGTACTTCCTGACGCGCCTAGCCCCTCGCACGTAACGAGGGTGTAAAAATGGCGGAACCTTATACACATGGGTGCTGCCGTTTTGACGTGACGAATGCCTAGCGTCCGCACATTGCGACGCCTTGATGACATCACAAGTGCACCATTGGTGCATTACGGCGTCATAACGGTGCCGGAAAAAGAAGCCGCTTTTTTAGGCTTCTTTTTGCTGCACGGGGGAGCTACGTGGTTTGTCTGCTGCGGCTCCCTTGCACAGAAAACAAGGGCGGCGGCAGACCAGCCTTTTGGGCGGTCTGTAAAGCGCTTATGGTAGCCACAGAACTTTTTTTCCAGCACATTTCAAATGAGCTGATTTTTTTTCCATCAGCCTTCTTCTTTGTCCAGCTTTCATAATGATATGTAGTAATGGGAAATACGGCAATCCCAACTTTGCAACATTTTATCCCCGCATCATGCATGTAGATTTGGGAGGAGGGGGCAAAAAGATGGCCTTGCCTTTCCCAAATAAGAATTTTACCACTTTAAATCTTCATTCAGTACCCAAACCTCCAGCATTTCAGATACTGACAGTCATTCAGAATTAGAACTCTTATATTTTCAGTACTGGCATTCTCTTAGTAACTCTGTCTGCCTCTTTTCATTGAGTGCTTAAACTGTATTTCTAAATACTAGTTTGAAGTTTTGTATTGCAAAACACTAAAAAAATAGAGAATATGTCCCCTTGCCACAAGGTAGTGCCCTCTTTTTGCCCTTCCTTGGTACCACGCTTGACTTATGTCTCCAGGTATCAAGAACAGGGGCTTAAGACTATATCAGATTTTTTAATAAAAAAAAATACAAGACTAAACCACATGCTCTTTTATGAGATTATGAAGCTTGATTTGAGAAGGGGTAATCTTCCTTCAAGAATGCCTGTGTGACATTCCATACCCGGATGTCTGGCATCAATCATTTATCTGCCAAACCAAATTCACCAACTAAATCTTGGTGCTAAATTCCCATGCCTCACTTTTAAGTGAGAAGGGAAAGTAGCTTTGGTGACCACTGAGAGGTGGAAGCATCAAGAGCTGATGGACTTCATATATCTTGGACAGTTACAAGTTGGGCAGGCCTAGTATAGATACATAGGCACTCATATTTGAAAACATTCCTAATTAAAATTCATTCTTTCCCTATAGCAGTAATTATGAACAATGCTGGTTTATTCCATAGTCAACAGATCATTTCTGCGATGATCTATTATGCAAAGGAACACTAACAAACTCTTCAACAAACAGGTTTCTCATTAAATTTTCTAGAGCAGTAAGGAGAACATACATAATTGCCTTTTTTCATTAGGGATGGATGGATATAGCATGTTATAAAGGTTAATAATATAGCATGTAATCAAATATGAAAATTCTTCATCTTCAGAAATAGAACTGAATCTTTATGCCACAACTGAAAAACCCCATGCAACTGGATATCTATCTATATCTGTTGCCTCATTTTGAGGGATTTCCATCCTGCTCTCTAGTTTGTCCAATCTCCCAGAGTGGCTCATAACGAAACAGGGCAATTTCAAACAGTCAATAAAGCAAAATATAGAAGTGACAAAGTGGGAACAATAAAAACCAGAGCAGACTGATAAACCCATATAACACACTGACAACTTAAAGTCAATGATTGTAAGTACCCTTCCTTAGAAGCAACTTAAATTTAAAAATAAATGGGATTAATAGCCCATCCATTTGGTTCTGCTTTCCATGTCAGAAGCACACTAGATCAAGCTTGTTTCCTAGTAATACTGTGTTACAATATACAGCTTTGGGTAGCATAGACATGCTTATCATTTGATGACAACAGCACTGAATGATTATGTACATATGTCAATAAAGCACTAGCTTAAACACTACAAGCAAGGCATTATGAGCAATGCACAGCTTTTCCAAGGCACCACTTTCCAATGGAGTTAGTTGTTAATGCAGTCATGTACAAAAGCAATGGCTAATCAAGTGAAGAAAAGAGAGGTAATGGATGTGCATAAATTACTTGTCAAATTGATAGATTAAAAAAATTCTAGTGAACTTGCTTTAACTCAGGGTTGTTTAATTTTTTGCCATTTTGGGGGTGGGGGGTGGGGGTAATTTAGAGTGGGTTTAGAAATTTCATGTCTTTCCACAAGGCTGTAAGCTTTATGTTCTGACCTGAGACTGGATCTAACTCAGCCCTTCCCAAGAGATATGTTTGATACCGAGACTGGTTCAAGCCGCAGGGTGTCACTGGCGATTATTGGATGCAACAGGTGTTTGCAGCAGAGAAAGCCACCTCACCATTCCGTCATAGCCAGATCCTCAACATTATGAGTATGAATGCTTTTGAAACCTCTAGGTGCTCAAGCATGTGTGCACATATCCCTCTATTAGGTGAACTCTACAGTATGTTCTAAAGTAGAAGTTTTAAATACTAAAAGGCTAAATAAAGGCGTATTTACTGTGCATATGTCTAACCCACCCTTCTAGAAAAGCAAAGGGTCACAGGAAACAAATGCTCCTATGAACTTCTCTGAAGTAGACAAAAGATTCTCACAAGAGAACAAATGCTCAGCTCACACTCTTATCTACAGGAATGCACTATCAGGATGAACATTCCCTGCCAAGCCAATACACAGTATTCCATGTGTAATAGTGTTCTGCAACTCAGGCAGAAAATCCAAGACCACTCTGGTGGCAAAAGCCCTGATATTTGTATGTTGTTATACATTTATTTCAATGTGTGCATCAGGCATGCATAAAAATATCCAAGACGGTTGCACCTATAATGAAATAAATGGACCTTCCTTTCATTTCCAGATAACCCATTGGGAATCTTTAATCCATGCAAGAAGGGCTGCAGCAGTGATGCCACTGGGAATATACTGGGAGCTAAAGTTTATCCAGCCTCCTAGAATTAGACCTTAAATTGGTTAAGAATGAATCCTCCTCCCTCCTTGGATTAACTGTGAATAATCAGGATATAAGAAGAGCCATGATCAAATCTAATCCATTTTGTTTCCCATAGTAGTTAGCCAGATGTCTATGGGAAACCAACAAGTTGTATGTATGCCCATATTTCCCAACAACTGGCATTCAGGGACATATGATACTAAGAAAAATGCAGTTGTTAATCCTAACTAGATTAGATCCATTGCATTAGAGATATTGATTGCTGATTTACCAGCTTCTCACTGTAGTACTGCTCTACTTTATGGGGATTAGCAACTGGATTTAGGCTATAGCTGTCATAACTAAAGGCTCTTGATAGTGTTATTGTCTATGAACCTGTCTAATCCCTTTTTAAAGTCCTCTAAAATGATGACCCTCACTATAATCTGTGAAAGCAAATTTAGTATCTCAGCTTGTGCTGTATAAACATATGTACTTCAGCTTGACAGAAAGATGATGTCCACCATTCCCAGGCAGTTGGATACTATGTCTGAGAGAGAGAGAGAGAGAGTGAGTGAGAGAGAGAGTGAGAGTGAGAGAGAGAGGAGCACACTAGATAGCACCGATAGCAGGGAGAAATGTGGGGAAAGAAAGAAAGAAAGAAAGAAAGAAAGAAAGAAAGAAAGAAAGAAAGGTGTTCCATCTATTTTTACGTATTGTTTTTAAAATTTACAGATTTATTCACAAATGCTTTGGAAAGGACTGAAGGTTTTTTAAAGCGTCAATATGGAGAAAAGGAATATGACAGAGGGCCAGATCCTATTGCTAGTACTTGCTGTTGAAGGCTCATCACATCAGTGGAATTGAACTGTTGAGTCACCCTTCATCAATTGTTTCAATGGGTCTACTTTAGCTGGCATTACCAATAGGGTTTAGGCCAAGATCACCCATGTGAACAGTGAGACATGAGTTCTTATGGCTTAGAAGATCTATCTTCTAAATCTTGTACATTTACCCATGTGTTTAATGCTGAATTAAGTCTGACTCCACTATTTTTGTCCTCCAATAGACTCCTAATCTTTAATAGAAGGTACTCTGGTAAAAAATTGTATTCTTCTCTGAGAACATCTTTATCTACTGATTTGGACAGTGCAGATGTTGAGAATGTGTTTGATTTTTTCCCCATCAGAATCTATCACAATTCTCAAATTTCTTCATCAGCAAGGAAAGACCTTGACTTTTTTTTAGGGAGATAAGACAAAACAATAATCAAATCACAAAGAATTACTTTTTTTGAATTACAGTTCCCAGAATGCCCTAGACACCAAGCACAGTGATCCGGCTAGCTTAGGGGTTCTTTGAGGCATTTTTATTTGTCCAAGTAGAGGGGCTATTTTCCTGGTTTGAAAACTTGCCCATCTAGGCTGGGGTGCTTCTATTTATTTATTATATAGCTGTGCTCTTAAACCTTGCTTGGCACATCAGTGTTACAGAAAGACCTTCATGATCTGTCCTTGGAGTTTGCTGAGAAATTGCAATTTAGGCTGGCTCTGCTACAGGAAAATAATATTATTGTGAACAACCAAGTTCCACTGATGCTATTTTAAAATTCCATACTTTTTTTATCTTGTACTACGAAATGACTTAATTTGTTTTTCATACAAAGCATCTAAAAATAGAAAATCTATTATTTTGGAACAATAATAGCTTCTACATTTCCTACAGCAACCTGCATTGCATTCTTAAGGCGTAATATGGTCTGCAGTGATAAGCAGTAGTAACCATGCAGGGATTGTGTGAATTTAGATTTAGATTTTTATACGTATATATTCACCAGTTCTATTTTGGTGTATTATTTAAAACATATGTTGCCTAAGTAATTAAGTAAGCATCAGGGTGAACCAACTCAAATTTGGTTCACCCCACTGTGACTTCTTCTCCATATGAACTCACAAATACACCACATTGCTATTTTTGTTGTTGTGCTAACACCAGTTCTAGTAAGCTAAGCAATTGCTTTTATAGAATTTCCTAACAAGGATTGAAGTTATTCTGGTGATGGGATGTGCTTTATGTTGCATTTTTGTCTCTGGATTATATATATACTCAACAGTCTATACTAGCTTTAATCTGTCCAGGTGATTGGAAGGAGCAAATTTACATTCAGAACTGACTCTGTACAGCCAGTTTGTATAGTTGGTGTCTGTTGTTTTTGTGGGTTTGGGTTTATATTGTTCAGAAAAAAGGGGGATTCCAGGTCATTCAGGAACGTGCTTCATACATGGATCGAAAAACTTGTGTGAACAGACACTTAATTACAACTAACCCTTGCTTGATAACTCTCTGTCTTTCCTAGGGGCATGATCCAGTGATTAAGAAGCAATAGTTCAAGGCTTTTATGCCTGGCATCCATAGATTTTTGTGGGTTTTTTGGGTTATGTGGCTATGTTCTTGAAGAGTTTATTCCTGATGTTTCGCTAGCATCTGTGGCTGGCCTCTTCAGATAATTTTGGGGGGGGGGGGGGGGAATTGAATTTTTGAAAAATTCAAAACCAATCAGGAATGTAGAGACTTATCCCATGCTGCTCTACATGCCCTTGTAGCATTTCCATTCTCTTCCTGTGGGAAGACAGTAATCAAAGTGTGCCTTTTGCTGAATGGAGAAAGCTGCTACTCTTCCAATTGGTTTTTCCTTTCCTTTCTCATATAGTAATGTCCTCTAACATGCTGCAGCCATTACAATGTTGGACTGACTGAAACTGAAACCACCTGGTTCCAGTCTCAATTGGCTACAAATTTTACTATCATAGGCCTGATGCAGACGGACTCATTGTGGCATGGTGGCGGCGATACTAGGGTTAGGGACCGTGCACCAACCACATGATCCTTAGTCTTAGTATGGAGTGGTGGCGTACTAATGGTGACATCCCATGTACACGGGTGCCGCCATTGTGACATAAGCGCCGTGAAGCATCTGCACGTGCAGCACGTTGCTTACGTCATGAGTGCTCCAGTGGTGCACTCATGACATCACTCCGGTGCCATAAAAAGAACCCATTCTTTCTGGGTTCTTTTTACTCCACCATATATCTTATTTGCTGAAGAAAGTATGTGTTAAGCCTGTTAAGGCAAGAAAGTGTTTTTAAAACTGCCAGAAGGTGCAGTTAGCAATAGGAGATCAGCTGGATGGGAACTCCCAGTTCAGTGAAAAGAACTTTTAGAGGACAAGAGAAGTCTGGTAGTATTAAGGAAATATGTTCTGTGTGAACTAAGTCAGTGAAGAAGCATAAATATAGTCAGTGAAGAAAACTAGTAAATTTGCAAAAACTCAAGTAACTTGTATACTATAACCACAACCTTGAGAACCATCCACTAAGAAAAATACAATCATAAATTCTGAATGTAAATAGAGTTCTTTTTGTACTTCAAGTTCCACAAGGAGTGGCCTGAAGTAATTTTACAGATAACAAGAAATATGCTACCAAAGGTAATATGAACAATTATTAATAATAAAACTGCCAGAAGGTGCAGTTAGTGAGTGGATCATTGTCACATATAAATTGGTGCCAAACTGTGGGATCCAAAAGACCCATTGTGCTGGCATCACCTCTCAGGATTGTTTTGAAGATAAAAATGAAAAGGAACATCATGAACATTTTGGAGAGAAATATCTACATGTAAGAAACAAAACAAAAACATGGTTGTTAACATCATGTATACAGAGAGACTCACTATGGTATGCATTTAAGAGAATGATATTTTATTAAAATCTTAGGGGAAATTTTCAATTTTCAGTTTGACTACATCATTTCAAGAGTATTTCTCTGATTAACATGGTGCTCACCCTTGTGATTAGGAGCTGACCTGTCTAAAACCAAATGACACAATAGTTTTAATAGGCCAAGAGCAGCATTCAAGAATTCATGTATCCTCTAGTAATCTTCATTGTCCATTGCTCCTAAGTAAAACAAAACATTGCTGTTGGAAGACAAATTGCCAGGACTGACAATATTTCATACAGATGTTATTGTGGAGCTAACCAGATGCATTATTTGTTCTTTATCTTCAGGGCTAATGACAGCTCAGCCTTCACACTAAACAAAAAACACTGTCTGCTTATGGTCATTTTTATGCATTCAGATATTTCATGTTTTCCCCGGGTATTCTGAGCTGCATATAACAAATGGTGTTAGCAATAATAGGTTTTTAAAAATCTTTCCCCCCCAAACTTAATCATTTTATTGTAATATTCCACTATCTCATTCTATCTGATAATAACAGAGCACTTCCTATTTATTACATTTTGCTGTTTTCATTAATCTAGAGCATGCAATTGCCTTTGTTTTGTCCACCCAACATCAGTGTCTTTCCTTCTGGGCATTGTTTTTAACTCACTTAATAGGAAAGGAGAGAAGAAGCAAGCCTAGTCAGTCAGAGGTGATTGATGAGATAGACGCAAGACATAGGTACAATACTTACCAGTACAGAGTGCCACAGAGCCCAGGATCTCATTTAAAATGTTTTTATTTATGCAGTGCCCACTTCATGGGCACAGTTAACACATGGCTTTCCTCTGAAATACAGGAGGCTGGTATGCTAATGGTGCATGCATATAAAGCACATTTCTACATGCTGGGCATGGAAAACATTTTAAATGAAATGCCAAACAGCTTGAAATAATTCATGGGTTTCTATGACACATAAATATATCCTGGGTTTAATCCAGACTCGCATTTGTACTTTTCCTGCAGAGACCAATGAAAAAGAAAAGTTTCATTCAGAGATAACTCATAATTCACTGATAGTGATTTGTGGAAGGTAACTGATTGCTGCTGAGGGATGAAATGGTCTGTCATCTTTCTATGTAATTTTTTTAAAAAGCTCAAGTTATTACTATCCTTAATGTGAAGACATTTGTGATTTTTGACATTATAAAAACAAAATCCAAACAAATGAAATCCTTTATCTCTTACCTTTACTAGTCAAATTAAACAAGTTCAGCTAGTCTCATCCAAGAGAGATCAGTATTGTACCTGCCTGTCATGTTAGTAAGCAAGTAAAGGAGCCTGACAAGCATGTCAGAAAAAAGAAGTAGCAATTCTAATAGGAAAAACAATATAGTTAAATACACAAAGATTCACAAAGATAATAGCAGAGCACTTCCTATTTATTACATTTTGCTGTTTTCATTAATCTAGAGCATGCAATAGTCTTTAACAGTGTGATGCGGCAGCTTAAAAGGCCAATGCAATTTTAGGCTGCATCAACAGAAGTATAGTGTCTAGATCAAGGGAAGTAATAGTGCCGCTCTATTCTGCTTTGGTCAGGCCTCACTTGGAATACTGTGTCCAGTTCTGGGCGCCACAATTTAAAAAGGATGTGGAGAAACTGGAGCGTGTCCAAAGGAGGACAACTAAAATGGTGAAGGGTCTTGAAACCATTTCCTATGAGGAACGACTTAGGGAGCTGGGGATGTTTAGCCTGGAAAAGAAAAGGTTAAGAGACAATATGATAGCCCTGTTTAAATATTTGAAGGGATATCATATTGAGGAGGGAGCCAGCTTATTTTTTGCTGCTCCAGAGACTAGGACCCGGAACAATGGATTCAAGCTACAGGAAAAGAGATTCCACCTCAACATTAGGAGGAACTTCATGACCATAAGGGCTGTTTGACAGTGGAACACACTCTTTCCTCGGAGTGTAGTGGAGTCTCCCTCCTTGGAGGTCTTCAAATGGAGGATGGATGGCCATCTGTTGGGGATGCTTTGATTGAGAGTTCCTGCAGGGGTTTGGACTGGATGACCCTTGTGGTCTCTTCCAACTCTATGATTCTATGATTCAAAGCCAGACATTTAAGAGCTAAGCATTGCCGCTCTGGGCCTGGTTGAATGACTCTATAATTTTTGCTTTCCACATAAATGAATTCTTTTAATGCCAACTTCTTTCCAACATCTTTATGAAGAAATGTACAAATTTCAGTAAGTCCTTGTCAAAAATTATCAGGCAACCTATTTCTCAACCTCTGAATTTCTGTATAATATGTCATACTTTCCATTCATTGAGTCCAAGTGTTGTTTTAAATAGCACCACCACTCCATAGATTTGAAACCCAGGCTTCTTTAACATAGATCTGGACAACTTCTGTGGGGGCAAGGTACATGTTCCAGGTTGGCTGGAGACCTGAGGGGCATGATTTGAGAGGAAGGGGCAGAGGTAGAAGCAGATAAATAGAAATAGACAAAAGTAGCTTAAATATAAAATACATATAGTTATAAAATTTTAGATTATATATAATATTAGGATTTCATGATTAGTAATCACATTATAATTTGCAACTTAATTCCACCTTCACAAATAAGTAATTATTATTTGGAAAGATCATTACATTTGTGATCCAGTAAACATACTTATGTTTTAAATATTAAATTAATTAAAATAAATAAAATTAATACAAATGTGTATCTTTTTATACCTTGGGGCTTTGGTGTCTATGGGCTTGCCATCTACAGATTTCAGCAGCCATGGACAGCAAGTCCCATAGTCCCCAATGGCAGTATGTGCATGCGGCCACACTAGTGGCCACATGCACATCATGCCACCACTAAAAACAATGGGATCTGAGGTCCCACATTTTTTTGTATCAGCAGGGTGGTCTGGAAAGATCTCCCAAAGATACCAAGGTCTGAATGTACAAATAAATTTAAATATATCTTTATACTCTTACAAAGCTAAGTAGCAGAGAGTAACACAGTCAGTGGCAGCAGCAGGAGCAAGCACAGCTATTTTCTATGGTTTTGGAGAACCAATAACCCCAAATAAAAAAGAAACTTGGACATGGCAAGGCAGGAGGTACCAACATTATGTCTGTAGAAGAGAAAGCTGTCTGAAATTTAAGAAAGAGAAAGCCTGGGGAACCACTCCTTCTGATATACAGGGCCTGAACAGACAGGCCAAAATTAAGCTGCCTTGGGTCACTTTGGAGGCATGCTGTTTAAATGCTTCATGCGTCCTAAGAGGCTGGAAGCCATGCCAAAGCTACACTCCAGTCCTAAGGACTGGAGCACAACTTTGGCGCAGCTTCTGGCCTCTTAAGAAGTGTGTGTCATTTGGGGCAAAACAGATGATGCCCCTTCTGGCTGCCCCTTTGCTCACCAGGTTGGGGCTATGGCAACCACATGCCATGCTCCCAACCTGGCCTTTTCTTGGCACAAAAAGGAGTGGCAAAAAAGCCACTTCTTTTGCACCAGGGAAAGAGTGCCTTTGCCACTGCAGTGGCATTTCTTTGCTACTGTGTGTGTAAATACTGCACCAAATAAATGCTGTGGATGTGCTGCATGTGCAGTCAGCCATGAGCCTTCCCGGCAGAGTAGAGGCGTGCTGCTGTTTGAATGGCATGTCCCCAGCCTGCCAGGAAGCCAGCTCTTTTTGACCATCTGTTTCACCCCTTAGATTCTAGTTCCATGTGAACAAATAAATTGTTCTAAGGGTAATCCCATACCATTACATTTCAATCTAACTTTCTTTCCAGAGTTATGATGATAAACTGGGATCAAGGAAAGCTATGTACATGACTTTGAGCTCATTAGAAGAAAGAGAGGACATAGATGTATCTAATAAATAATGAATAAAGCATGATCCATGCAGTATCAAACATCTCAACTGAAAACCTGCCCCCCTGCATTACAATTGTGATCATGAAAAAGTAGGCATATGCGACATGGATGTCAATGAGTCTTCATGGCGGTACAATTTGAAGCTGCTCACCTTACAAATCTTCACTGATTTTCTATCCCCATTCATTCTTCCTTATTTTCTCTAAAATGAATTGTTCACTGGGCTGACAAATATCAAAGCTGCACCATTTAAAATTGCAGTTTGGGGTTTGCACTATTGAATACTATTCCATGTAAAGTAAGATGACTCAGAAAACAAGTGTTTTTGCAGAAAAGACTAGGCTAAGGGGCTGTGCACACTACCCATAAAGCTGGCCTGCGGGCGGAGTCAGGGCGTGGCATCCACATGACACACACCCTGACTCCACCCCCAGAGTGGCAAGACACCGCATGTTGCTCCACGGCATGACAGCGCTCCTCTGGCACTGTATCCAGCAACAAGAACAGAACAGCTCTCACCTTTGCTGATCCCTCTATTCTTGGGTAACATGCAAATTGTGGCATTGGGATAGGGTGGCTATGCTGCTGAAAAGATGTAAGTTTCAGCCTTTTCTTATTGAGCTGCAACTGTACAGCACTACCACCAGAACCACTTTCATCTTTTACTATTATCAGCTCTGGACTACTTCACCAGCTTTTTCTTTTCTTCTGAATGGCTTGTCTGCCCCATGAAGTGCTTTCTGGTGTTTTATTCTTGCACTGAAGATAGATGTGCATTCCAGGATGATATATATTTAACTAACAACAGGGAATAATTTATGGAGTAAACACAGAGCTTAATGTAACCACCATATATCTTATTTGCTGCAATTGATTTTCGTCTCTGCTGGATGTGTGGCAACTTTAACATTTCCTGCTGGGTCTTAAATATCTTCTGCAGAGAAAAGGTGGTAGGGGGAGAGAGAAGACAAAAAGGAGGAGGAGGAGAGGAGGAAGAGAAGAGGAAGAGGAATTTCCAGAATACTCACAGAAAGGTTCCAATTTTAAAGCATTAGTTCAGGAACACGGACTTTTAAGGCCATACCATTGTTGTTGGACAGCCACATACTATAGACTATCATCAGCTAGGCACATAGTTAAAAGCAATCCCCATATCTACTGAACAAGGTGTTCAGTAATAATTGTTATGAGTTGTGCTGAATAAATATGAATATTAGAATTTGATGCATAAGGTAGGAAAGCTGTCTGTTGCCAGAGTCTGCACAAATTGTTAAGAAAATATACTGGACAGGTAGGGCTGATGGTAGCCTGGATCCTTGTTCATCTTGGGGTGGTGGGCAGTCAAGCCTTATTCTAAAGCACAAACTGGAAATTTCCTCATTGGCCTTCCTCCTGCTGACAAGGAAATGGTTCCCTGTTGTGAGGAGCAGTGCTTAACCGTCTTATCTAATTTCACTGAGTGGAGAACTTCGAAACTGGCTCAGTCTATTGTGAGGTATCCCGCAGCTTTCAAAGAGTTTGAGAAACCCATTTGGATTTGGAAGAAGGTAAATATCTATATTTTGTCTGGTGTACAGAACCCATTTTCTCTACTTACTAGACTACTTAAGAGCCATTACCAGTACTTGAAGAGTCATTACCAGTTCACTTAAGGCGGCTTGAAGCCAGCCTGAAATGGGGTTGTAATGACTGGGCCTCCATTTGAAGACTTCTGTCAGGTAATAAGGAGTTAAGCTGGGAGAGAGGTACATGCAAATGAGTAATTACATCACAGTTGACAGAAGGCCCACTTGGCCAATCAGTGAGCAAGAGTGAGAATTTCTTCTGGCAGCTTCCAACAGCGGGATATAAAAGGCCTCTGAGATCAGTTGGAGGAGCTGCTGCAGTGGCGAGTCTGAAGTGAGAGTCTCTCCCTTGATGTGGGTCTTGCTCGTTAGGAAAAACTGCAGTGTTGAGCCTGTGTCAAGAAAGCATACTTCAGAAGGTAGCTGTGCATCTCAAACCCGATTTAGGCAAGAGGATTCCATCTCTGTATCAGTACTTAGGAATGTGTCAGTTAGAACAATTAGACCTTATTAATTTTGTTTCTGTTGGCTTGCTTGAAATGAATATCTGATAACTATATGTAGTGTACCTGCAAGTTCAAAAGATCTTGTATGATTTGTATTATTTTTGTTAATAGCATAATTATTTTCTTTAAAAGTATCTACTATCCCTACACTTCTTTATATGTGCCTTAGTTTGGTTATCACTTGCTTAGTTTAGAAAGGGAAGGGAACTCTAAATTCTTAACAGGTCCCAGTGTGTGCTAAGGAAAAGTTATTATAAATTCACTGGGTGGTGGCAGCATGATTCGAAGTTCTCCAAGAGTCTCATTCAACTTCTCAGGGAATGTGAACCGAGAAGAGGAGATTCGGGGGGAAATAAAGGATCTGCTGGGACTAAGTGCCAAGACAGGGCCGCTGTTTGTGTTGCTTGGACCACAGGGATCATCACAGGGTGATAAAAAGTTACTCTTGTTGGAGGCCTATTTGGGACCATGGTGTCGGTTCACTGTAGTCCCAGAGCAATCAGGGCCAGACGGGGCTGCTCTTTTTGCCCCGTCTGCTTCACCCCATAGATAACTTTGTATGTGTGTGTGTGAGAGAGTGAGTGAGTGATTAATCCCCTTAATTGCTAACAAACATAAAAAAGTGTTAGGTTATGATGGCAACTTCATAAAGGAAAATGACACTTCCTTTTGTGATATAGCTGTGACTTTAAACTGAGGGTAAGAATTATGTAGCTTACTAGTCTCATGAACCTATTTATAGGGTCCAATGTGTTGCTTGTTCCTTGAACTCCAACAAATTTGGCCCAAACCTTGGAAACTATCTAAAGTGAGCTCAGTAATAACATGAGTGGGTGTGTTTTTCCTATGTAATAAAGCTTGAGCCACACTCAGACACTCAGATCAAAATGGAGATCTGGAAAGTGATGAGAAAGTAACTAGAGCATCATTTGTGGTTCTACAAAGCGGCAGTGATGCAGCCCAGCAAGTTACAGGAGAATCTTAAAATGGCCCTCTGATTGTCTGAGCATGGCCACCCCCTTTAAAACTTTACATTTCTAGCTGTGGGGGTGTGGGCTCAATAAATGTTACAGCTGGTATGCCAATGTGCGTTCAAGGTGGCGTTTGTGCCTTCCCCTTTTGCTTCATGCTGATATTACA
The DNA here is from genome assembly GCF_019175285.1 of Sceloporus undulatus. Classification (NCBI taxonomy): domain Eukaryota; kingdom Metazoa; phylum Chordata; class Lepidosauria; order Squamata; family Phrynosomatidae; genus Sceloporus; species Sceloporus undulatus. The sequence continues at coordinate 113,558,677 of NC_056525.1, forward strand.
TGAACACTAGAAGCTAAGTGCAAAAATTTTCAGAGGGAAAATAGGGGATAGCAGTTGATTATATAAATATTCCAGAGTGTAGAAAATGTAGAATGCTTATGCTTAGTAGGCGCTAATTGCTGCCTCTCTAAAGTCCAAAAATTTAGGCACAATATGCATTGATGGTAGGAATGAGATGCAACAGCTAAATGTGCTGCGGATTTAAAACAGATTAAAGACCTATATCTTCTGCAGGCCTACCCAGTCTTATTTTAAACTATGAATTTTAATATGGTATCTTTTTAAACCTTATTTTGGATCTTTAATTGTGTCCTGTGTTTATGTTTTAATCTGTGTCATACCCTTCCTCATGCTGGGGGGGCCAGGTAGGTAAGAACATTGTGTTTTGTTATGGTTTATGTTCTTGTTATTTTCTATTAGCTAGGTTTCGCCACACTCTCTCTCTTTTAGCATCCGTTAGTCCGTATTCATTATGACTTTGCACTCCGCCTCATTTGTAATCTGCAAAACACTTTCTCCATACGGAAAAGTGTATTACAGAACCTTCTCACTATGAGATTTATGAAGTTTTTTAGTATTTGTAAGTAAACCTATTTCCTTATATTTTTATGAAGAAAGATTAACTCTGCCTTTTTGTTCTATTCTACACCATCTCTCTCTGTGTGACTGTTATAATCTTTTGTTTGTGAAGATTAATTATTTGGTTGTGAGACACAATTACCCCTAAATAAGTGGTCTCTTCTCTCTCTTTATACTATATATATATATATATCTATATTATATAGATATATCTAACACACACAACACACACACAAACACCAAACAACACAACAGAGAGAGAAGAGAGAGAGAAGATGAGAGTAATGAGTATATATATTTGAAAGATTTGTTACAAACTATTTGACTGTTAACTTTTGGTATTGAACATTCAGGATGTTTCACTAGCAAGAAATAAAAGAAAAAATATGTTTTCAAATGTGCTGGAAAATTTATGTATTTTTGGGAGGAATAATATTGTTTTTTAATCATATGATGGCATTATTTAAGTTTAGCATTATGAGTTACTTTGTTAAAACTAGACTTACGAGGTTTTTTTAAAAAAACAACTATAATGGGAAAAATACAAAATAAGGCTATGATTATATGCTTGTAAAAAATTCACTTTGGCTTCTCACCGACATCAGGCCCTGGAGTGTCCAAGGAAGAGAGAATAGACAATATCCTCAGAATTCATCCCATCCTTATGTTCCCATCTGTCTCCGGAACACCAAATTTAAGAGTCTGGCTGGTGGAGTGCCTCATTATTCTAGTGCACAAGACATTAAAATAGCAAATGTAAGGGCATGGTTATCATTTCTACATTCTAGCAGGTCCTGAAGTCCTTTAGTGAATTATGGAATATATCAAAAGATGCAAATGTTGAATCTAAATAGTTTTCTATAAATGGGCAAATATGTTAAATTGCGGGTCTAGTAATCTTTGTGATGCTTACACCCATAATCCCATTCCATATACCTGAGGTGGGCGTGGTGTGTGTGTGTGTGTGTGTTGTATAAATAATATTGAAAAGTCCTTCACAGGCCATATTAGAATGTTATTCAAATATGTGACTTTTCAGAATGTACCACATTCCAATTTCTTCTTTGGAAGAGCCAGGCTTTTGTAGTGTTTTAGGATTCGGAAATCAAAGTTGAATAACTGTGAGCCATGGAAATGTACATAAGTGATATGGCGGGTTACACACTCGCCATGAAAAGTACGCTTGGAGCGCGTACTAGGGTTAAGGAGGTGTGGTCTTCTGCAACCTTCCTAACCTTAATACGCGATCTGCGCGTAAAAAATGACGGGGCCGTTCCGAACGGCGGATGAGGACTCACACGTCGAGGACGTCTATACGGGGGGGCGCGGACGTGTGTTCTCGCTCCGTGCAAGGGCGTAGGGTGCCTTAGCGCGGAACCAGGAAGGAGCTCCGTTTCGGAGCTCCTTCTGGTTTGCAGCGCCGCTTTGTTCGCTGGGCGCAGCCTTAAGAGCCTGCCAGGGGAAGCAAGGGAGAAGGGAGAAAGGGGCAAAGGGCCCCCTTTCTCCTCTCCCACCGCGCTGGTGTCCTTGGGGCTTGAAGCCCAAGGACATCCCTTTTCAGGCTGCGGGGAAGCGGCTTTTGCGCTTCCCCGCAGCCTGAAAAGCGGCAGAGGGTCTCAGCGGCTGCCGTTCTGGCACTGAGGCCGATTACACCGGGAAAGGGCGGGTACAGCCCACCCCAAATAGGCGGTCTGGAACCGCCCTAGTTTCTGAACCTATGGTGATATTCAGAAAACAGTTGGCCGGTATATGCTATTATGATTCCAGGAGGCCAATGGATACCAAATTTATGAATGCTTACTCCATCATATACAATGATGTAGTAAAATGGGTTCCCTTATAAAATGGCAAAAATCAAGGTTGCTTTTGGAAATTTATTTTTTTCGTAATTCAAGCTGGGAGGTTGTCATGGTATACATGAAAAAGAATTCTGAATAAGGAGGGCCAACTGTAATAGAGTTTGAGGCTGCAAATTCTATTGAATCCTGTTACATAATTACACTTCAAGGGTCCAGGGAAAATGCCAGGAGTTTTAGTCCTAAACTTAGTTAATCATTAATCATACACTTTCTTATACTTTTGGGTTTATGTGTTAATTGTCAGTCACCTTTAAGGGGTGTATTGGTGAGCAAAGCAAAGCTTAAAGGACTACAGATGAAATTCTTATATGAATTTTCTAACCTCCCAATAAAGAGTCAGAGGAGTCTAAGATGTTGAACAGTAGAGAAAACCACATCTCATAAAGAGGAACCTTTCCTAAACTGGGGGGCTGTCTCCTAAAAGTAAAAGGAACATCCACACACACGGACTAGGGTCCAGGCTGTAGTAGCCCAATCTGTTTTAGTATGCTTCTTTACAATTGCAGTTCTGGCAACAGACTGCTTTCCTGCCTTATCTCAAAGTCCTTAATATTGCTTATTTATTAAGCAACTCAACACGATAACTGTCTCAAGCACACGGGGAAACACAACATTTTGTTGGATTATTGTCTGATCGCATATTACTATAGGGGGAATTATCAGGCAACTTTAAATCAGACTGCACAAATTCTCTTCGAAGCATCGGCTTCCACACACACATGCTCAATAAATAAAAAAAGCATTTATTTGATTTTTTAAAAGTCACCTTTTGAAGTATTTTTATATACTGACTAAACAAACAACAACAACAACAAAAACATTTTAGCACATGTGTGGTAGCTAGCTACCATGCAGCTGGGGGACTGTGGCAACTCCTGCGAAAAAAAAAGGTAACATTTAAAATCTGGCAATAGGTTTTTGAATAATATTGTACAGCTGTATTTCATGTTAATGAGGCTGTGGGATTATGGCCATTGAAAAAATATCAAATGAATCTGGAGAAATTAGTGTATGTAAGTACACATTGCCTAACTGTGTAATCACAGCTGGCTTTGGATTTCTGAAAGCACAAACAGAACTTGCAGTTTTGCCATACTACTCACTGGAATTTAATTACACTAGCGCTGCAGCAGCTGAAATTGTTGCACATTTTAAAGATGAACTGTAGAGATCAGAATGCACAAGGAGCTGGCTGAAACTTTCTTTTTGTAACTCTGAAAATATAACCATTAAATCAGTCTAGTGCGTCCTTCTATGGAACCTGCTTTTTTGAAACAGGAGTGGATTGAAGGAAACTTACGAAGATGTAAAAGTTTACAAACATTGGATAATTTTAAGGGCTGTTCCTTCTGTAAGGGCTAAACTCGTGATTCTTATAGCCTAGGCCAAGAGTGGCCAGTTATAGACTAGAACAGAACAAACACAACTAGAAAGCCTATTCACATTAAAGGATGAAAGGAGTCAAAGTCCTGTGTGTTGTGTGAGGGTACAAAAACGTTCTTTCTTTTTGGCAGGCATGCTATGTGCTACTCAAAAGAATGAGAGAGTCTTGTGCTGTGTGTCCTATAAGAATATTGCATAAAACACCATGCCATGATACAGCTCAACCTAGTGCACAATGCCTCAAAATATAGAGAAGTAGGCAGGGATGTAGGCTTCTCACTATGCCCGTCCAGGATCTCATGCTCAGTCCAAGGATCCCACATGTTCTATCTACCTATGCCAGCCTATACTGGAGATTCCAATGAAATTTATCTTCTTGCCTATTTGGAAACATGTATAAACAGTTGTTCTCAAACTTTTTGTCTTGGGGATCCCCTTACATTATATGTGGACAAGAAAACTGTATGTGATGAACATATCTGAAGGAGAGAGGCAGAAAAAGATAATTATTGAGTATGTGTGAGAATTAGTGTGTACAAAAAAGTCACTCACACAGAGAGAGGTACTGAAGGTGTGTGAGAAATGTTGAGCCCATAGAACATCTAATCCTGAGAGGATGGCTGAGAGAGTGTGACTGCCCAAGGTCACCCAGTGGGTTTCCATGGCTGATCGGATTCTAAACTTGATCTCCTAGTCCAATGCTCAAACCACTACACCATGCTGGTTCTACCACTACCTTGAGCCAAATTACTCCTGCCCACCATCTCAGTTTCTTTCTTTGAAGCAAAAAAAGGTTGGTTACTCCAAAGACATTGGCTACTTCAAATGCCCCAAACACTGAGGTCCTCTGGGGTGCAGTTGCTGCAGCCTGCAAGAACCCAACTGGCAGCCAGAGGACCTTCTCATTGGCTGCCCCAAGACTGTGGAATGACCAGCTGGAAGAGATCTGATAGCTAAACCAGCAGGCCTATCCAGGCAGTTTTTATTAATGAATTTTAAACATAAATTTTATATTTAATTATTGTCCTACATATTGTAATATACATATTGCATAGAGATGCAGCTTAATATATGTACTTCAAGTAATGATTGTGTTTTGATGAAGCCATGAGGAGAGGCAGGTAAGAAATAAAATATAATAATAATAATAATAATAATAGTGCAAATATAAAGTGTAATTTTATATTACACTTTGTATTATAACATGTTATTTATAAGATATTACATTTATAACTTTATATAATAAAGTGAATTTAGTTCTGGAATTTCCTTTCTCTTGAGGTCTCTTCTGAGTAATTTACTCATTGGATGTCCAGTTATAATCTCAGCCAAACTGATAACTTTCTTTTCCTTCACAAACACTGCCTTGACTGCTGCCACACTGCAGAATTAATGAAATTTGCTTCTGCTTTAATTGTCATGGCTCCATCCTATGGAATTCTGGAATCTGTAGTGTCACCAGAGCCCTCTGACAAAGAAGACTACATACCTCACAAAACTACAAATCCCAGAATTCCAGAATATTAAGCCATGGCAGTTAATGCAGTGCCAAACTGCATTAGTTCTGCAGTGTAGATGCAGCTGTGCATTGTTTCTTCAGGAGCAAACAACACAAACTAGTCCAATATGCCTACTCCAAAGCAGTTAGAAAATTTGTGTACCTTCTGTGATATTATAACAGTTCAGCCAATGGTAAATTTCTCATAATAGTAAAACATAGTTTTACATTGTATCTAGGGCATTCATATCTTGCCAAAGGACTAATATTATGAACTGGACAGAAGGGGAGATTCACCAAAATAACATAACAAATGTTTAATTCTACATACAGACTTGCATCTATTCATGCATTCATTGGTTTTCTTAGAGGAAGTCGGAAAATGGGTGGAATCAATCTTTTCAAGGGTACAGATATTATTTAATGTCATGTAACAGATTTTAATGGGAACATTATTTAATGGTTATTAAAATGAAAAACAGTGGGTTATATATCTTGAGGCTTCTGTCTGAAGTTATCCATTTGTTAAAACTATTGATAGGTTGGAAAGAATCCCCTCCCCCCTAAAAATCAATAAAAAGTGATGAAGGCAAATCATTTACCCCATAGGATTCTGGTTCAGATATTTGTATCATGAAAATAAATAGCATGCTAAAAGCACAGTGTAAAATAAGAGTGTTTTCTCTTTCCATCCCAAACTTTGTGCCAAAAAATAATAAAGAAATTAAATCCATAGACTTTCAGCACTTCATATGATATTAAAATGCTACTCTAGTTTATCAGCTTCTGTGGGGGAACAGCAAAATACCACGGACCTCCAGAAACTCCCCACCTTAATTACATTTTGAAAACTGCTATCATCTGTCTTGCCATCCTGTCATTAGTCATGTGTGACCTTTCCATGAAGAACAGATTTGCTCACACATTTGGGAAGGAAAAAAAATTCATCTGAAGCTAAGGGAATATAGGCTTGGCTAGACAGAAAATCTTCCCTCTCTTCCAGTCTTCCTTTAAAAATCTCTTCTCCTTGGGCACTGCGTATCAAGATACATATGCAAAAATATATCTATTATGTTTTTTTTATTTCTTGGTATGAAGAAACAATTCTTTTCCTTAACATGTTGAATGATAAAACTCTAAACTCACCAGAAAAACAGTTTCATATTAATGCTAAGGGCCAGAGACATCATGCAGCAGAGTGAAACAGGCTTCTCCATACGATGGAATTTAGGGACAGATGAGGCAAGAAATGAGATTGATAATGTCAGTTTTGATCCTACCATGAGGAGATTGAGATGGGGGCCTCAACTAGCAGATGTGGAAAAGCAGTGGCAAAGGGCTGAAAGAGAAAGTATTGTGCCAGGAAGAAAGATTGCCAGTCAAATTGGTTTTTGTACATTAGAACAAGAAGGAACACATTTCTCTTTGTTGTTGTACAATTATTCTTGGGCCCTAATACTGAGGAAAGGGCATACAATACTGCTTTTCAGGCTAAATCGTGTCTTGGGATACCATAGTTCTGGTCTGTGATTAGTCTCCTTTCCTTGTCTATAGTTAGATAAGGCTGTCATCTCATGAAAACAAAGGCAGAGAGATTGTGGGGTCTGATCTATTTTTAGTGAGATTTTGAAAAGGATCAGCTCTAATTTAACAATGGAACATTTTAGTTCTGCTGCATACCCTTGCAAAATTAAGTGGAAAATAAGAGATTCCTTCTTTCTATTTTATGTGTTTGAAAACAGGCTTCCCCTTTGTACTGTGGCTTTATGCATAGGATTGCTCAGTCTCAAGTTACTGACTGGCATCTCAGAGAAATGAGGGATTTAAGTATTTGCAAATTTCATTCTCACAGCTAGGAATATCATTTTCGTTCTCACTTCAAGAATGTTGCCAAAAAACTGCAGTTTTCAAAGACTATTCACACTTGGAACTTATTTTTTAAACTATGCATGTGGATTCTTTTGTGCATTAAACATCATTATCTATACAGAAAGCAAGTTTCCAGAACAGAAAATGTGCAAATGTTCCACAGAATAAGTTCCAAACTGCAAAGATTCTTGCCTGTCTAGGATCTAGACCAGTGATGGTGAGCCTATGGCACGTGTGCCAGAGGTGGCACTCAGAGCCCTTTCTGTGGGCACACATGCTGTCGCCCTAGCACAGAGTTTGCCAGTTTCTTACTAGAAAGCCAGAGGGATGTGGCACTTTGCAATAAATAAGTGGGGTCTGGGTTGCAGTTTGGGCACTCGGTCTGTAAAAGGTTCACCATCACTGATCTAGACACTACAGATATAATCCAGTTTGACACCACTTTAACTGCCATGGCTCAATGCTATGGAACTCTGGGAACCATCGTTTGTTGTTGACCCAGAGATCTGTGGCAGAGAAGGCAAAATGTCTAATAAAACTACAATTCTCAGAATTTCGTAGCATTGGGGCATGACAGTTTCTATATTATTCACTGCAGGCAGCACTCACCAGTTTGTCACAAAGGTGTTTGTAACACCAGAAAGCCAGGGAAGGGAACCAGGAAGAGCTGGTGGATAAAAACATTTAGGCTCATGGCAACATGTGGAAAAGGCACCAACTGTGGAGCTTTCTGGGGACATGAGCAAAATAGGGCCAGCAGCACAGGACCTCAAACAGCTCCCTATATGTTTTTGGTGGATGTAGGAAAGGTTGCATGGGAAACTAATCTTTGTGGGGATGGCAACAACATCAGCAGCTGCTGGCCTGGTCACAATTTCTTTCCTTTCTAAAAAATACATTTTACTAATTAAATCATCATAATATACAACACACTCATCATTATTAAAGAATTCCACAATACATATTATCCAATAAAATAAGGATAAAAGTGGAAAACAAAAACAAAAGTAAAGATAAACACAATTTCTTCCAAAAAGTTCCTCCCTTGTGGAGTACTGTTGTCATATTAGTCAGTTACCTGGATGTTCCCTTGATTTTAAATCCATTTATTGGAGTTCCTTCCCCTTCTCCCCATGACTATTTCTACACCCATTTAGATGGTCTGGAACTAGTGCAGGAAACATTTCCCTTCTCTTTTATTTGCTGATAGCTCCGTTTCCTCCTACTCTTCCACTGTTTCTAAGCTGGAAATGATGATATGTATGAGTAAGATGTCACTTGTCTGTAAATTATACCCACATAGACAATATATGCATTCCCTAACAATATTATCCCACTTCATGTAATGCCTGGTAATGCGGTAAAGCCATCTATGATCCCTGTGCATCCATTACATAATCACTTCCTGAAAATGTGATTCCTGCCTTAGGGCAGTTTCTCAGAAAATGTGTCTCAAAAGTTGTCTGAAATATGCATCCATATGTGTGAAAATGCAAAATGGAAGGAGTAATATGCATATCTCACTCCAAGAACATGGTTTTAGAACAAAGTTTTGAAAGTCAGCCCCATATTGTACATTTTCCCTGGGGATCTGGAAAACTCTGTCTGAATTTTGTAGTATTTCTTCAAATCCCAGTTGCATACACATTTCCATCCTTTGTTCACATCAGGTTGAAAGACTCTGCTTTCTTTCTGCATACATGAACATTTGTACACATTTTTCCAGACATATTTTCCCTCATGCACATATTTTTGTGTGCATTTTTTTCCAGCTGACTAAAGTACGCTCATATTTATTTCCAAATGAACACATTTCAATATTTCTTATTTAAAACAAACAAAAACTATGCAAGCTGTTGTGTATAATTCCTCTCCACATATAAAATACATCACAAGCCCCACAAATGCACTGATTACCATGCCAAAGTGCACTTTGTCTGACTCTGAGTCCCAAGATACTTCCATCAAGAATCTTGATTCTAATGAAAGTCTTCTCCAGGCTTAGTATTACTTTGGAATTCTGGGCATGTGCTCCACCTTCTATACAACAGTTTCACAGTCTTTAGGACATGGCTTTGCATGCTTATGCTTTTATTAAGTCATGAAAAAGCAGCCTCCTGCCCACCCTACTCAAAACAGAGAAAAAAGATGAAAGAAAACTGGGTATAAGAAGTAATCTGAATGTCAGAGCGGGGAAAAGAGGCAGCATGGAACATGGAAGAACCTTGGCTCTGTTGACCAGACTGATTGACTGCAAGGCATATTTAAAAAAGGGGGGGTATAGTTTTAATTAAAAATGCCCAGGTCAATTCCTCATTTCAGAAGAGAGGAAATGAATCTCAGAGACAGAATGTATCTTTCGGTCTGCCTGAAGGAAATGGCAGTTACACACTGCCGAACATTTCCAATTAGTGTCTGCTTCCCCTATTTATGTGGTGTGATATCCCATTTACTTTTTTAGATGCTGAAAGGTATTGGGTTGAGGGTTTGGGGGTATACACACACATGCACTTAAAATATAATTTTGTTTTGGACAACAATTGTCTTTTTCCATCTGACTGGAAACTTAACTCCATTTATGGTAAAATGAGTTTGATGATTTCTTAAATGACTCCACTTCTGTGGAATTTCATTGAATATAAAACACCAGTGATTTACACCACTGCCATACAATTTGGTTCTGTAACAAAAGACATAATATAGTCAAAATCAAACAGTTTAAATGCTGTTAATTTTGAGAGAAAAGTTAATTCTTTCTTAGTGAAATCAGTAGAACCTGGAAGCATTTGAACTTTGGCTAGATCAAATTTCAAAGTAATAAATAAATAAATGCCCAAATTCAATATTTTCTAAGATGTCAGGGCCATTCAGACATATTTAATTAATTATCTATCTATGGGATTTATATCTTGCCTTTCTCCCAAATTGGGATTCAAAGTAGCTATCTGAAGTTTACCAGTAATTAATATCCCATTCCCAAATAAAGGTTGCTAATCTTCAAGGCTAGTCAAACTGTTTTGGCACTTGAGGCTGTAAATCGCAGGGCACACTCAATCTTCTGATTGATTAAAATATAATATTAGTAAGTTAACTATCTAAGAATTTGTTGACCCTTCCTAACATCCCAATGCAGCTGTCTCATTATACTTAGGGGCAGGGCTGTCCCTGAACTCATGTAAGGTTATAAGCATCAAGATTTACAAGACTGCAATATTGCCCAGAACTGGAAAGGGAAGAGGTACCTTGAACTGAATCTCTCCATTGCAAAATGCATGTATTGGTCGTTGGTAAAGAGACAAACCCTGCTTATTTATTTGAGCTCTAGTTACATTTTATTCAGAGGATTAAGTCATAGATAAACATCCATAGGATTTCATCTTCAGTAAATAAAGGTCAGCTAGAAAGGTAATGGTAGATTTGTGGTCCCCATTCATCCTCATTGTGATGTATCACAGTACAACTCAAATGTATATTGATGTATAGAGAGAAACTTCATGCCCACTGCCCATGAGCCTTTGTAATATGCAAGTCCTCTGTCTCCTTCTCTGTCCCTCATGCTGTGCATCGTAATATCAGACATTTTGCTAGGAATTATATCCTATTTTCTTTGTAACAAATACTTAAAAGTCTTTAAAACATGAGGCAATAATTTCAGTCAGCTTTGCTCTCTAGCTTTCAGCCAATTTCTTCTCACAGTCATTTAATTTCTCCATTAAAATGAACAGATGTGGGAAAAGGAAGTGGAAATATCATATTTGCAAGAACAGTCCCATTTATTTCTTCAATCTAACAGTCGGTGTCAATGAATCCTTATAGTCACAGCCTCCTGAAGGCTACATGCTGTGTGCTTATTTGTTCAATTTTTCAGAAGCTTCTTTGACAATCTCCCAGATTCTGCCTGGAGCAATTTCTACCCTTCTGCTTTGTTCAACCTGCAAATCCATGGAGGAATCCTTCTGAAATTAGTGACAGTTACTTAGGAGAAAGGAATGGCCCATCTATGGCCTCCAGGTTTATCTGGTTCTCTGAATGTCACAGATAGCTTTCTATGTTCCACCTGTGAACCTGTGATAAAAGATATCCCCCTCCTTTGTTAAAGCTTTAAACTCACCAGGCCAAATTAAATCCCCAGTGAAAGCCCAACAGGGATATACACAGCCCAGCAGTTTTAAAAGCGGCACAAGACATTCATACTTTTAACAGCTTGTGCACAAACTTAGGCTTTTCTTTCTTCTTTCTGAAATTTCTTGCACTGTTATCAGGGGACATTTCTTCATTTCTTTAAGCTACTTGGGGTGAAAAGAAGTGCAAACTTTTATTAACTGACAAATGTAAGATGATTTCCATAAAGTTCTGAAAAATCCTAGGGAAACCATGTTTATTAAAATATTGAAAAGATAGTGCAATCTGATTTATGTCTGCATCTTGATTGGAGATTGTTGAAAATCTTCCAGCCTAAATTTAGTTGTTTGTTCTAGGGTTAAGTGGAACTTGCTAAGGCAACACTGAGTCAAGGAGTCTACTCTTGTTGGATTAGACTGCAGTTCCCACTAAAAAAACAATGCATTTCACTGTCCAATGATAATTCATTACAATCTATGATTCATCAAAAAAAGAAATATTGTTATTTGGATGAATGTACCAACTGTGATTCCTTCTTTCTATTACTGCATTCTATGAGTTCCTCATCACTGAATACATTGATTTCTGTGTTTTTTCCACAGTCCATATATAATAAGCACAAATTTCCCTCATATAAGTAAGTAAAGAGTTTGAACATGACCTTTCTGATTAAAAAATAAATTCTGGCTCCTTTGGTTGTAGCCTTAATGTGAATGCTGTACATGGGACAGCACAGTAGAGGAAAAAGATACAGATATAGGGTTGTATTAACAGTTCCACACTCATTCCTGCACCAGAGTGCAAGAAAGGACACTGACATCTTTCATGACTGAAACCATCCTGTCAACTATTGAACTAAGCAACAAACAGCCGTGAGTCAGCTTGGAATAAGGTGAGACATCTTTGCTAGTCCCAAGCATTCTATCCTCCCCATCTAGAGTTATGTTTGGAAGATCAAAGCAAAACATAAGCAAACAAAAGATAAGATGTAACATTTTCTGATGATGCACATTAACATTCTGGATCATGTAGCACTTCTGTTAACATGTTACCCTTAAATTCCTTTTCTTGGCTTTGTAGCTTTGACTTAACTTGAGATAGCCTTAACTCTGGTCTTACATTACCAGTATTTAAAATAAATCAAAGAAATATCTATCACACACACACACACACACACACACACACACACTTGCAAAAGTGGGGGAAAACTATGAATATGCATGGACAGTGGTGTCCCAGGCTGGCCACATTACCACACTACTTTCTTATAGTGCTGCTATTCCACTTTTACTGCTCTGGCTGCCTCCTGTTGCATTCTGAGACTTGTAGTTCAGTGAAACTTAAGGGCTCTCTGGCTGAATATTCTAAATGCTCCTCCCTAAACTACAAATCCCAGAATACAACAGGAGGCATCCAGAGGTTATAGTGGAATAGCAGCACTATAATAGTGTAGTGCAGTAATCTAGCTGGTGTCACACAGCGCAGGTGGGATGATGGTGAGGGTCTTCCCTGCTTTCTCAAGGAATGGGCAAAGTAGTCCCCACAGGGTCTTTTGGTAGCCCTCAACTCTTTCATGTTTCCTCAACCATCCTTTTATGGACAAAGCAAATAAATAAATAAATGAGCAGTAATTCACTTTTTCAATAGGTTGCAGCCCTTCCCTGGTACATCTGTTGCTATTACTAGTCACTCACTCTAAAGTCAGGACAAAGCACTCAGCCATGTGACTACTGCTGGGCACCTCATTCTGACCTCAGAAGTGAGTCATAGTGGCAGTAGATGTTCCAGGTGGCTCAGCAGAACACCAGGGCAGCCAGCAGCTTCCATGCATGAATGGATGGCAGGTAAGGGAGGAAGGTCTAGGCAGCTTCATGGCAAGGTTGCTCCAGTCTGCCTGCAGAGTATCCTGTCCCATAGAGACAGGACCCTTGACAGGGACTGAGTACTTATGTATGTGTGCACATGCACATGTGTGCGTGTACACACAGACAGACAGACAGACAGACAGACACACACACACTATATTGAATGTGTTTAAATGTGCACATTATCAAAGTCTAAGGATTCCCAAATGGTGATTTTGATGATAAATATTGTTTTGATAGGACTGGAGAGTGTAGTGAGGTTAGAGAGAAACAAGGCAGAGACAGGAGCCAAACTATGGGACCGAACAGACAAGCCAACATAAAGTTGCTTTGGATCACTTTGGAGGTATGCTGTTTAAATGCTGCATGTGTCCTAAGAGGCCGGAAGCCATGCCAAAGCCATGGACCAGTCCTAAGGACTAGAGCGCAGATTTGGTGCAGCTTCTGGCTTCTTAGATGCATGTGTCATATAAAAAGCATACCTCCAAAGTGACCCGAAGCAGCTTTATTTTGGCCTGTCTGTTCAGGCCCTATGTTTCCTGGCTTTTCAGACTCCAGTATTGCAATTTGATAGAAACCTGGGTTTTCTGGGTTCTTTTTGGAGCAGAGAGACTCCATGCAGTTTTGCTGCTGAGGTGTCACTCGGGAACAAAAACAGGCAGCTCCAGCCCACCCTTGCAGGGTGGTGTGTCAATCCCCAAAATTACTATCTTCAGTGCAACTGAATGACCTGCATGTGTCATGTCTGGATTATGTGGATCATATACATAGATAAAACTGAGCTCAATTAATCAGTAGTCTGATCTGGTATAAAGAAGCTTGATGCGTTTCAAAATATTTAATCATGGTTTTTTTATTTTACTGTAAGACATTCTGACAATATTTTGGGGGTACAATTATTCAATAATTTTCTTCTTGAAGGAAGTAACAAGTTATTTTAGCATTTTCCTTCATGCCACAAGGAAGGCTTTGAAAACTGCAGGTTTTTAAAAGTTATTCACTGTTTAGGATTTATTCTGTGGGAAATTCACATATCCCTGCCCCTCTACACATGAATGTTTTTGTGCAGAAAATACTATATATTTTTTAATTATTTGATGCAAAATATGCACATGATTGTTTTGAATAGTAAACTGCATTTTATACTCAGAAAATACTATTTTCTGTACAAAATTGCTATATCTAAATTTTGCACAGAATACCTTCCAAACTGCAAAATATGTTCCAAATCTTGTCAGGGTCTCCTGACACTTGGAAAACATATATTTGAATATTCTTCCCATCCAAAATATGTATGAGGACAGACTGTACATCTGTATCGTACGTAAATGAAAGAATAAATAAAAGAATATCCACATAGACATTAGAAAGAAAATTCAAATAGACATTACTCCTGATTATGTTGTTGTTGCTGCTGTTGCTATGTGCTCTGAAGCTGGCTTAAACCTGCAGTGACTCTATGAATGAGTAACCTCCAAGAGATCCTGTTGTTAACAGACTCTTGCAAACTCAGAGCCATGTCTTTAGTCTTTAGTCAATCAATAAAGGAAGGGACAAGTAATCCTGACTTTTTCTTTCTGAGGTATTTGAGTTGGTGCAAAACAAATGCAGCAGTCACTTCTATTTTTTTGTGCTTTTGTGATAGCTACAGGTTTCAAGTTATATCGGTCAAAAATATATTGCAGAAATAATCCAGTTTGAGACTGGTTTCACTGCCCTGGCTCAATGGTAGGGTATTCTGGAAACTGTGAGACATTTAGTCATCTGTTTTAGAGAGCTCTGGTGCACAATAAACTACAATTCGATTCTCTAGCACTGAGCCAGGGCATTTAAAGCAATCTCAGACTGTATTATTTCTGCAGTGTATTTTGGACCATCGTCTTAGGAATGTGTGGATGATTCAACACCAGATGAAGTGTGAGCAGTATTAGAAAAACTAGATTTTCCTTTCTTCCCATTATCGTGCATCTCTTTTTGATTACACAAGAATAGCAATAGCAAGTACATTTCTATCAGTGACTAACCATTCCTTAATCAGTTTACAGTCTGTAAGTTAATTAACAAGCTGGGTACTCATTTTACCACCTACAAAAGGGTGGAAGGCTGAGTCAACCTTGGAGCCCTAGGATCAAACTCAACAATATTCTGGCTGTAGTACCAGCATTTAACCACTGCACCACCAGAAACCTCTACATTTTTACATTTTAATTTGGCAGAACTTGTTGAAGCTTGATTTATGTTATGAATCAATGGACTCCCTTATGAAATTTGTCTTTCTTTCTTGAAACTCTTCCTGCTTCCATTGAAAATCCAAACATACTTTAGATTCATTATCAAATTCACTTTCACTGAGATTTAATTAGAGGTGCAGCTGTGGTTTTAGGTCACAAGTTCTGTTTTGAATCCTAATTACATCAATTAAACTTAATTCCCAAAGAAATCAGTCTTGTGACATGTCTGTCTGTCTGTCCACTCTCTATATGTATAATTCTCTGATGTTCTATTCTGATACCAGCTATATCCTCTTATTCTGGAATAGCAGTGAGGAAACTGTGCATTATGCTATCAGAATGTAAGCTGCCATTTCTGCATCAGATTCAGAGTATAGCCTGAGGGATGTTGCTAGGAACTGTTCATTAAAGCTAATATAACTGGCACTTGGGGTGTTGCTGCAATATGAGAGCAATAATTTGCCAGTCAAATTATCTCCAGGCTGAAAGGATTGATGATCTTGTGGTTAGCAGGGCGCTGAAAGAAAAGGAAAAATTCAGGTGATCCCCCCCTCTCTCTCTTTCGTTCTCTCTAACTAAAACTATTAGAACATTGTACACCAGGAAGCATAGTATTTCAGCCATGGAAAACTAGCAAGGTGAGGCAGATCTTCCCAGTCCATTCATGCACTTGCAGTGTGCAATGCAATGTATGTAGATATTTTGAGTGTTATGACATGATATTTTTTTTTAAAATGAGGAAGGAACCCAAAAGTATTTAGATCATTTTATGTAAGAAAGCAATAAGGGGTTTATTGTATACAAGAGGGAAATCAAATTGATCTACATATGAAGCATCTTCAAATGGAAATCCTGTGAAAATCACATTTGCTTGCCTGATTATAAAAAAATCAGATTTGAACATAGAAGAGGGCTGCACATTGCCACCCCCCAGTTGTTAATATCTATTATGAGTCATATAGTACCTTAAATATGTAACAAATGAACATTTGTGAGTCATAACTCACTTCCATCTGATTTACAGTTGCCAGAGTGAATGGTGGAGATGGCTCCCGTAGCCAGAATGATTTTGTAAAGAGGGAATTTCAGCAAGTGTTGCTTGTTATACAACCAGGCAATAAGCAACACCTGCTGAAATCCCCTCTTCTACTCAACCATTATGAATACAGGAGCCATCTCCACTTTCACTCTGGCAACCCAAATTTGATGCATCTCAGTCTGACACTTGGCTTCTAGAGTAAGCTTAGACTTCTATATGGACACATTTGTCACGGAGGTCTAGACAGCGGAAGTATTTGATCCTCTCAAAAGGGATGTTTGGAGGAACAGGAATGGAAGGAACAAAATGGAGAAAAAAGGAAGATGGTGTAATCTGATCCTTATGTGAAAAGAGAACAATCTGCATAGTAAACAGATGGGACTGAAGTTGGTTTCTCATCACAGTATTTTACTGTGGTCTGTTCTGTGCTGATTGCAGAGAAAGAAGAATATGTGGTACTCAAATGACTGAGACTGCCTCAGATTTCCTATCCTTTATATAAAAGAGAAAACCAAGGTTTGCTCCTTGGAAGTTATATATTTTTGAATATTTTCCAGATGTGGATCATTGAATCCATGGATAAAAAATCTATGGATATGAAGGGCCAATTATACATATGCAAAGTGGAATTGGGGCAGTTAGAGCCATAATTCAAGAACAGGCTTTGAAATACAGGGCTCCCCCGGGTTACGAAATTAATTCGTTCCGCGGCGCCATTTGTAACCCGAAAAGCATTCGCAAGCCGAAGCCCCATAGGCGCTAATAGTGAAAGCCGCGATTTGGTGCGAAAAAGCGCCGAAAAGCACCAAAAAATTTTTCGTAACCCGAAATAACCTTCGTAACCCGGAACAGTTTTTTTAACGGATTTTTTTCGTAACCCGGAAATTTCGTAACGCGGCGCATTCGTATCCCGGGGTACCAGTGTAAGTCATCACTGAATCCATTGCATCTTGCCTAACCTCTTGGCCTATGCATAGCTGAGCACGATGATCTGGCCACATATTTGCTTGTGGAAGTTGCCTATGGAGACTCTCAGGAAGAAAGTGGAAGCTATTTATTCAGTACTAACATGGTTGGAGCACTCAAAACCATAGGCTTAGATAGATGAATTATCAGCTTCAGTTCCTCTCATATTTGATATGCTATCTTTAATGTATTAAATATGCTGATGTAATGTTAACCCTTATAGCACAATTATACAATTAGACTGTCCATGACAGTTTTAAAATGGAACAACACTAACACCAATGGAGAAAATACAGTCAGAAAATTGTGAGATTATCCTATTACTTCTTGAATTGGCTATTTCAGTGAGCGGGTTGGGAACTTCCTTTATTGCTCACCCTCAGATTTTTGTTGGAAATAGTTAAGCAAATAGCAGCTATCCTGAATGTTAATCCATTTCCAATATTATCCACCTGGAAGCTGGACTTTCATGACTGAAAATTCTTTCTTCTTTAGACTTTCTGATTTCAAATCTTCGAATTTCCCTCAGGAAGGAAGGCTTTTAAAAGATTTGTACCTTTTAAGAGAGCTTTCATTTGCGCCACTATGAAATAACTTCCATTCTGATTAGATGAAGGTATGAATTTTTTCAGTGGTGGTGTTGACATTTTTGGCTTCCAGGTGAGTGAAATAATATCTGTCTACTGTCTGTATTTTGTCCTACTATATTTGTAACTGAAAATCTGTTTGGATTACATTGTTTATTTAATATTTATTAATGTTTCTTTTATGTACCCTTTGTTTTCCTTTTTATAATATACAATTATAACTCCACACCACACTCTACTCCTAGGATGGCAAGCTCAAGGGATTTTCTGATCCCACCTCTGCCACCCATGCTTTGTAATGTGAGTAGCGTGGTATTAAGTCCAGGCGTGTCCTTCTTGAATCAAACAAATAAAACTTTATTTACAAGAAGGTTTAACAATGTTGTTTTTGATATGATAGTTTATGTAAATGTTACTTTCTACTTTGTTATATTTACCATTGGTTTTATAACTCTCTAGCTAAATCACTAGTTTCTTATAACTAAGATTCACTCAGTCCTTCTATTAAGTTCCTCTCTTAAACTTAGACCTAACAGTCACCAAGGTTAACTCCTTGATGGGGTCACACTTCCCCTGAAGGATGACGTTCGCAGTTTGAGAGTACTTCTGGATCTGACTCTACGTTTGTCATCTCAAGGGGATGCGATGGCCAGAAGTGCTTGGTACCAACTTCAGTTGATACTCCAACTGCGACCCTACCTCAACCAAAGGGACCTTGAAGCTGTAGTACACGCTCTGGTAATCTCTCGTCTCGATTTCTATAATGCGCTCTACATGGGGCTACCCTTGTATCAAGTTCAGAAGCTTCAATTAGTGCAAAATGCGGCAGCCAGCTTGGTCACTAGTTCTTTGAGGCTTGACCATATAACACCTATCTTGAAAGATCTACACTGGCTCCCAATTAGCTTCTGGGCACAGTACAAGGTGTTGGTTATTACCTTTAAAGCCCTACATGGCTTGGGTCCAGGTTACTTATGGGAACGCATCGCCCTATACAATCTGCCCCACACTCTTAGAACAAGTAGGAAGAACCTGATGGAGATGCCAGCATTCAAACATATTTCTACTTCCCAAAAGGCATTCAGTATAGCTGTCCCTAGACTATGGAATGGGCTCCCAGAGGAGACCCGCCTTGTCACAGCCTTGGAAACTTTCAAGAAGGCTGTAAAGACAGAGCTCTTCTGCCACGCATACCCTCCTGAACTCCTATGAAGACCACTAGCATGGAACGAGAGCAGCTGAGCCCGTGATTGATTGATGTTTTTATGTTTCTATGCTTTTATGTTCTTATGTTTTTATATTTTTAGCTGTGGTTTTAATTGTGCAGTAACTAATGCTGCAATATTGTAAGTGTAATTTTAACTCTGCTGTGATCCCACCTCGATACATTGGGAGACGCGGGAAGATAGAAATAAAAATTATTATTATTATTATTATTATTATTATTATTATTATTAACAATATCCTGCAGGATATCACACTCGAGCCACTCCCTTTTTTAGAGTCCTGGAAGTATAACGGTAAGGAGCCCTTTTCCACTCAGACTCTACCCCTAACCGTCCTTCTTTATCCCTGAAACCCTCACTCTCGGGATTCCAAGCCCTAACTAACTATTTCCTCAGGAACTCATGAGACTCAGTCCTCTTTTGGACTTAACTGTTTCCTCAACTGCCAAATCCCAACTGTCTCTCTTCTCTAACAGCTCAGAATTTTCAAAAGTCCCAGCCCACATTCTATTGGCTGGTCTTCAGCTGCCTTCTGATTGGTCAGCCAGGTGTTCTGTGCACCACACACCTTCCCCCTTTAACAGATTCATTGACACACATAACCAAATGGCTATGTGGGTCAATGAAATCCCAGTTTTAAATTATACTTACCCATTTATCAATATTATACATAGCATCATATAAACATCAGGTTATACATATAGTATATTTTTAAATATTTATTTTATCAATAACCATTCCCGACTTATGTATCTTCGGGCTTTTTCTGTAAACCAATGCTAATTATATATTTTTCTCTTTTAGACATATCTCCAATATCAATTTTGTCTGCTATAACAACTTACCATATTTTTTAAATAAGTTTAGCATATTATAACCGTAAAGCATATCATTTGTTGGGTTTGAGCACTTTAATAACACTTTAATAACCTTTTCCCCCAACTTCAGATCCTTGGTATGTTCCATTTAAAAAATTATTATCAACCATATTCAGTCTTTTAACCCTTCCCTCTTACTTGATTAAATATTGATGGAGCATCATCTCTAACCACTTTTCCCCATTCCCAGTATGGTTTTCAAGATATTTATTTTTCCATCGTATTAATAGCAAACAACAATACATTAGTTTTCCAGTCTATCAACTCATTTATACCATTGTCCTTTTCAGGAATTTTTTCTGGATCAGTTCTTGCAACCAACAACATGTTTCTTTTTATTGGCTGTGGACTTAACACCTCATCTGGTAAAAAGTCTCTGGCGGGATACAAACCGCCGCTTTGCAGCGGTCTGCCGCCGCCGCCGGTTAGTCCGCGGGTGAGCCGGAGCCTCCACACGGTGCGGCTCCCCGTGCAGACCGAAAAAGAAGCTCCAAAATGGAGCTTCTTTTAGAGTCGCGTTTGCGACGTAGCAAGGCGCCAGGGGCGCACTCACTACATCACAAAGGACGCGACGCGTACAGACGCTCAGCGTCCGATACGCAAAATGGCACCGGACATGTAGAAGGGCCGGCGCCATCTTGTACAGACGGAGTCCATATTGGCCCAGGGGTGTCTAGAAGAGACGCCCCCTTTTTAAAATGGGACGTCCTCCGGATGTCCCAAATGCCGGTTTGTAACCGGCCTCTGTTTCTTCCTGTTTCACTGGAACAGATTCTTTGAGTATGTTCTTCTGTAGACTGTAAAGCATCCCTTATCGAAGTCATCACATTCTCTAGCTAGTTCATCACAATCTCTGTTTTTTCTTTCTCTGTTGAATCTCTTTTTCTGTTGGTTGATGTCTTTTGTGGTCCCACTAATGCTTGTCTGTCATCTGGTCATGACCAGTATGTTTGACAGTGAAGTTTATAGATGTGAGCATGTCTTGTTTATACATGTCCACTCCTTCTAGTTTTATTTTTTATGGATTTTCCCAATCTTTTTCAACTAGTTTAATCTCTGGCATTATTATTATTATTATTATTATTATTATTATTATTATTATTATTATTAT
>NC_056525.1:113579899-113580893 GCF_019175285.1 Sceloporus undulatus
TATTAGCAACTTGCTGAAAGTATAATTTTGTGTCTTTTGGGCTTTGTAAGGATGTTTTTCTTTTAACTTGGAGACTTTTTCCTCATCTGATTTCAACAAAGGTTTTAAACTTTTAGAACTCTTTTCTTCCTGGCTAAATTCTTTTTTTCTTGTTAGCTCCCATGATCACAGACAATTTTCCATTATGCTCATTAGACCTATTAACCTTATTGCCTATGACTGGCACTTTTTCTTCCTTATTTATTGTTATTCTTTGTTTTTGTGAGATTTTTCTTTCTTATTGTTTAATCTCAATTTTTTCTTTTTGTCTGTGACTCTTAGACTTGATATCAAAAAGCTCAAGTTGGAGAGTATTGTATTTTGCTTTTAGGTGGTAAAACATGGTTTTCCATCCTTTTTGTGTGTGTATTGGTTTTATGGCAATTTTCCAAAAGAGTTTGAACTTCTCTGTCTTTAGAGTTTAGCCTATTCTCTAGTCTGGGAATCTCTGTATAGAGATCTTCAGTTTTTCACTTCATGTTAACAAGTTCATTTTGACTTTCATTGACCTTTTGATGCACAATCTGATTTTCCTGTTTAAAATCATATAGTTGTTCTTGTAACTTTTCAGTTTATTGTATTAAAGCGGAGGACCTCAGCAGCAGAGAAAGAGTTCTGAGCTCTCCTCCTCCCAGCCCTTGGAGACAGAGGCAGCGTGGGTCTTCCAAACTCAGCCTGAGACTACAAAAACCCTCCACCAACACCTGCTCTGAGTGGAGCCCAGCAGCAGAGAAAGAGTTCTGGCGTTTGGTCTTGGGCACGCCTGAGCTCTCCTCCTCCCAGCCCTTGGGGAAAGAGGCGGTGTGGTTTTGTTTTTTTCTTTGCTTTTCCCCCTCCCCCCCCCCATGGAAATTATTTTAACTCTTTTAAGTCATTTATGCTTTTAGCAAGGTTATTGCATATAGGGTATTATATGATTATTGTTGTCGGACCTACTTGATCATATCTAAAACCT
>NC_056525.1:113580993-113653643 GCF_019175285.1 Sceloporus undulatus
AAAATCATTTTTACTATATACTTTTTTTACGAAACCTAAATTGATAGGACACATTAGATATAATAGTCTTATGTGTACACTGTTGAATACCTAATGTTAAGCTTACATAAACTTATGACCCCCTAAACCAGTTTCAGACAGCTCTGAGAAAAATTGACCATAAGCGGGGTCCTAACAATATTGCCACTGTTAATAAGAAAAGACAAACATGAATAGTCTAGATATGATAACCTTGGAACATCCTTCATTCTCAAACTACCTCCTAAAAGAGAAAGTTGTGCAATCAAAAATAATACTTTACTAATTGCAAACGCAAATCCCCCCATGGATGCTCTCAATTTAATGTAGAAGCAAATCCTATAGGAAGTAAGGGAATACTTCATCACCTGTAGCACCTGTTCTGGATTGGTCCTTAGATAAAATAGGCTCTTTAAAGCCTCTAAACAGAAGTTTCTCTGCACCAAATCTTGAAATTGAAATGGTTTTTGCTGAGAGAAAAGTAACACCTGAATCTATTATAAGTGAAAAGTTATCTGGGACTAAAATGGAAATAGATCCAAGAGAGGATGTGTTAAGATCTGACAGAGCTCTTAGTTTACCACTCGGGTTCTACAATCCAAAAAAGGATATGGAAAATCCTAAATGGATTTCCACTCTCTTTGAGGAATTGTCATCTGTTAAAAAATTCCTTACCGAGTGTAATAATCTCCTTCTCTGCCTGAGAACTCTAAATACCCCTCCTTAAAACTGCAAACCCCAGAATGCAACAGGAGGCAGCTAGAGCAGTTAAAGTGGAATAGTAGCACTATAAGAGTATAGTGTGATAAACACCTATGTAATAGCCAGGGCAATACAACAAGACCTATTCCCACATCTAATGGAGTAAGACAGGGTTGCATTCTAGCACCTACTCTTTTCAATTTTTATATTAACTCCATGATTTAGACCCTTTCAGAAATATCAGCACATTCCCCGACTCTGTCAAATAAGCCTCTATCAATTCTTGTTTATGCAGACGATGTTGTTCTAATGTCCATCACAAAAGTAGGATTGAATGGACTTCTAAGAGCTTTAGCAACTTATTGTACAAATGATGCCCTAAAAATTCATTATAATAAGGCCAAAGTAATGGTCTTCTCGAGGAGCCGTCTCCGATACAAGTGGACCCTAGATGATCACTCCATAGAACAGGTGTCCACTTATAAATATCTGGGAATCACATTTCATGACAAGGGATCTACCAAATTACACCAGAAAAATGCTGTAATGAATACACAAAGAAGTATTAAAGCTTTATGTTCTTTCTGTTATAATAAGCAAGGCCAATACATTCCAGCAGCTCTCTAAGTCTTTGTTATTAAGATCTTAGCACAATTATTATACGGTTCTGAGATTTGTACTTTCAGTAGCTTTACAACCTTCGAGGTAGTTCAAACAAAATTTTTAAGAACAGTTTTAGGTGTCCCAAATTGTGTTTCGAATCCCATTCTCTGTCTAGAAACAGGGATGCTATCTGTTGAGGCGCGTGTATGGATACGCAAATTAAATTTATGGTTCAAAATGTTTTTTGTTCTGATCGGTTTAGTGCCATTAATTCTAACAGACTCCTTTTTGTCTCCCTGGAAGGAGATGCTGACCTTGAAACTCTTATTTCTTGGACTCTCGCTATCTGAAATAACTGTACTAGGTTATGATAAAGCAAAATCTGTTATTTCTCAACGCATCAAGGATATTGATTTCCAGACTCATATAAGCCAACTAACTTTACATCCTGTTAGGGAATCCAGTAGACCTGGCAAATATGCAAAATATTTTGAGAATTTGAATGTCCCAAAATTCAGAAGAGCTTTCATGTCAGCAAGGTTTAACATCTTACCATCAGCAGTCCTGGAGGGCAGATAAGATCCCTTATGAACACAGATACTGTCCTTGTGGCTCGGAGGAAATCGAAAATATTAATCATGTTCTCTTTGGCTGTTCTTTGTATACAGAAATACATGCTTTATATATAACACCAATTGTGTTGCAGTTTCCAGGCAGACAAGAGAAATTTTATACAAATTTTCTACTTGCAGATCAGAAGGAAGGTATAACGCAAGCAGTTGCACAATTTTTTGCAGCTGCCATTGCAAATTGTAAACAGTTTATTAAAGAGATGTAATATGTTATAATATAATCTCAAAATCTGTATAGATGGCTTGATTTAACGGTAAAATTTGTAAATGAGGAGGCATGGCCGTATTTTACCATACCATCAAACTAATCTAGTTGGGGACTAAAGTCTAATGAAGTTACCCCAATCAGTTGCATCTGATTAATGGCATTTTGTAGTTTAACTCTTGCTTGGATATGGGATATGATTGTGATTTTGAACTAATATGTCTTGAATGTGGTGTTCTATTACACAGTATGATAGAGTTGTTTGCGAGGTGATGGCAGCCTACTCATTGTTGTGTGTTTGCCTGATTGTGCAGTCATATCCTTGCTTTTTATCCTTACTTTTTATAGACTGTCATTTGTTTATACTCTCCAATCTGCCTGTACATGAACCTATGTTGTGTTTTAAATTGGAATTTTGTAATTGTGCTGGCCAAATGGCCGTAATAAAGTTATTATTATCATTATCGTTGTTGTTGTTGGATTAAAGCCTCTTTCTCTCTATCCTGTTGAATAAACCTCTTATTTGTTCCATCTAGCAAACCCTGAAGTCTGTGAATATCTTTTTCATATTTATGTAGGATTTCATTAGCACTTTTTGATGTATGTTTCATATCAGAAATGATATATTCCAACTTTGAAATAGTCTTTTCTTTATTGTCTAAACTTGCTTTTAGAGTAACAATTTCCTCTGTTTTTCCTTCCAATAGACCTTGTAACATCTGGTTTTCAGGTTCCAGATTAGCTACTTGTTCTTCAAGTGTACTAATAGCTTCATCCTGGTTTTTAAACTTCTCTTTAAAACCACTCAGTTTTTCTGTTAACTTTTCCTCATATTTTTCTTCTAATACATCTTTGTTATGTTTCAGTTCTCTCAACTGTTTTTAAGCTCCATTTCTCTTAGCTGTCACTCATGTTCTTTTCTTTTTACATCTCTCTCATATTGCCATTCTTTTTCTTTTATTTCTCTCTGATATTTCAGTTCTCTTAACTCTCCTTCATATTCATTTTCTTTTAATTCTTTTTTATGTTCCAGGTCTTTTAATTCAAGCCTAATCAAATCACACTCCTTGTCTGATATCCCCATATCATCACAAGCTTTCTCAAAACTGGCTATATATAAATCAAAGTTACCTTCAGTAACATATTTAGGAAATCTTTTTGTATCATATAGAGGGAAACCATTAATGTTATTCTTCAAAATATGAGTAACTCTAGATTTTAAACTGATCATTAAGTCCCATGTCTTCATCTTTATGCTATGCATTTCGCTATCATGAACCATCCCATTTTCCATTTCCTTCATTTTCATGTCATGGATTTCCCTGTTATGAGTACTTTCCTTTTTTTCTTTCAATCTCTTTTTCTCTCAAAAGCCTTTCATTTTCTCATTCTTTTATTTTGGCTATTTCAATTTCCTTTTCTTTTTCAAGTCTGGCCATTTATATCCCCCCCCCCCCAAATCTCTAACCTTTTTTTAGGTTCAGAAACTGTCGTGTCAACACTAGCCACTATATCTTCTCTGACCTCTTCTTCCACCATTTCAGCCACGGCTGGGTTTTTGACTCTTTTACAAATACCTAAAACTTTTACCTCAGGAAATACTTTTATCTGTCTTTGTCTCAACTGAATTTAAAGACAACACTTGTATCTTGAAGTTAGCGAAGTGATTCCTTATGTTACCACCAACTTTTACCTCAGGAATCACGTGGTGTGCTTTTTTTCCTCTGGCAACTAGTCTCTTACAATTATCTCAGCAATTTACCTCAGAGACTAGTCCTAAAATCACACCCTAGCGTAGTCAGGTTCCAAGCAATCTCCGACAAATGACCTTGTATGAATACCTCAGAGATCACTTTACTGACACCAATGCCCAGAGTTTAAAACACTGAACTTCCTATTTCCAAGTTCACATGTTATATTGGGTGTCTGGTAATTTGCACTCAGACCCCTATAACCAAAGCACACTTCTGGCCACTGGATTTGTCGAATCCAGGCACTCTAAAACTGTAATGTTCTTTTTTTCCCCAGTCCCCTACAATTTACCTCAGCAAATTACCTTAGGGACTAGGAATTAACTCTCTTATCTAGTCTGGTCAGTCTACAGTACCCTTGACCATTACCTCAGAGATTACCCTCACTGATTTATGACTCTTTATTTGAACTGTTGAACTTTTTACTTTCCAAGTTTAAATCAAGTCTTGGGTTTCTGGTAACTCAAACTCAGAACCCGGTAACACCAGTTGTCTCCAGCACACTACTCATCATATTTCCAGCCACTGGATTTTATGCATCCTGACACTGCCTACCACTTTATGTGAAGGGAACACTCCTGCACATTATTCCTTCTCCTTAAAATGGCAGTCCTATAGGGATTTTTAATCCCACCGTTGTCACCATAATATGTGATGCACTCCACACCACACTTTACTCCTAGGATGGCAAGCTCATGGGGTTTTCTATTCCCACCTCTGTCACCTGTGTTTTGTAATGTGAGTAGTGTGGTATTAGCTCAAGTCCAGGCATGTCGTCCTTGAATAAACAAATAAAACTTTATTTACAAGAAGGTTTAACAGTGTTGTTTTTGATGTGATATTTTATGTAAATGTTACTTTCTACTTTGTTATATTTACCTTGTTAATGGTTAAAAGCTAACAAGAAATGTTTAGATGTGTGGTGACCATGAGCAATCAGCAGCCAGAGAATGAAGCTGATGAGCTACAGCTGCTGAGCATAGCAACATGGAGTGTACAAAGTCATTCTACTGCCAGCATGCAGGAAGCCTGTAAGATGAACATGTGTCTGTTTAGACAAGGGGACAGTTTTCTGGGTGGCACAGGAAACTGGTAACAGCCAGGAACGGAAGAGGCTGGGTTTTAGGACCGCATGGCATTGTGTCTATATAAACTCAGGGACTTCCAAGAATTTGTGTTGGGTTTTGTGAGAGGAGTGGATTGTGAGTTCTGTATAGTAAAAATCACGTTGGATAATTGGTTTGCACATGTAAATAAAGATAAGCACTTTCGGGAGTTCGGCTGGTGAGAAGCTGGACAGTTCCTGGTGACCTGCATTCCATCATTTCTGGAAGACAACCATCTGCTGTTACCTTTGCTGAGGGATGAGGACACGCTTCCAAGATACATCAGATACTCTGCTATAGCCTGACAATTGGTTTTATAACTCTCTAGCTAAATCACTAGTTTCTTATAACTGAGATTTATTCAGTCCTTCTATTAAGTGCCTCTTTTATTAAATCCCAACAGCCACCAAAGCTAACTATCTCGCAGGATATCACACTCCAGCCGCTCCCTTTTTTAGAGTCCTGGAAGTGTAACGGTAGGGAGCCCTTTTCCACTCAGACTCTACCCCTAACCTGTTAGAGAAAAAAGATCTTTGTGATGGTTGATGTCTCTTGTTACCGGTGGTTCTGGACTGGTACCAACTGGAACAGATGCAGTCTTCTCAGCTACTTAATATCAAAGTAACTTCCACACAGATTTTCACTCAAATGAGGGTTTATTAACTTTGTTGCTATTTACACTTTACAGCAAGCTACTATACATCTATTCTCTTTCAGAGTCCATGCTAGAAGCTTGAATGTGACATCAGTCTTTGTTCTCTCAAAAGATCAACTTTCCCACCAAGTGGACACACCTCTTTCCCATGAAGTCACCATGCTACACAGGAGCATAACAATAACACATTTGTTGATATTATGTCTCAGCACATGTCCTTGAAGACTTGCTCTTCCAGGCCTAGGCTTTCTGGCCTGCAACAGGAACCATTTTAAACCTTAGTTAACCATTGACACATCTGAACATTTTCCATACAAATTAGAAATGTATTTTAACATAACCATCCTTCTCTGTCCCTGGAACTCTCACTCTCAGGATTCCAAGCCCTAACTGACTATTTCCTCAGGAACTAATGGAACTTAGTCCTCTCTTGGACTTAACTGTTCCCTCAACTGCCAAATCCCAACTGACTCTCTCCTCTATCAGCTTGGAATTATCACAACTCCCCGCCCACATTCTATTGGCTGGTCCTCAGCTGCCTTCTGATTGGTCAGCCGGGTATTCTATGCACCACAAACACATCTAATGCAGATCAGTGGGTGAAGCATTTGATTTAGTCTCAGGAAATAAATATATTTACACTGTAACAATTTTCCTTCAAAATCTCAAAATAACACCCCATTCATTTGAATCAATGGGAGAGAACTTGGAGGAATAATTACAAGCTTACGGTCTCTCAGAATTTACGTGAAAATTTTTATAAAATGTTTTATCGGTGGTATTTGACCCCAAACAAAATTGCCAAAATGTCTAAAAATTCCAATAATCTATGCTGGAAATGTGGTAAGGAGGTGGGAACCATGTATCACTGCTGGTGGACATGTAAATTTGCTAAGGATTATTGGAGGAATATTAACAACCAGATTAATATTATTATGGGTAGAACCATTAAACACAATCCGGAATGTTTTCTGCTGGGAATATTTCAAGAAGACATAAAGGGAAAAGAAGAAAAATTACTGTATTATTTAGTAGTCTTAGCCAGAATGTGCTATGCGCAACATTGGAAATGCCAAACAATACCGACAATTGAGGAATGGATATCCAAAGTTTATGAAGGAATAGAAATGGATAGTCTAACTCAAATTTTGAGGGATAAACCTACAGACAAAACAAAAGAGGACTGGCAAGGTTTCTTTAAATTTTTGGACCTTAAGTGTGGTAATACAGTGAATCCTTCTATGTGAGACAATACGATATTTTGTTTTAAACATAAATGAATGGGAAATCGTGTTGTAAAAAATGTATTTTAATAAGGGTGATTGGATCTAGATTGTTGCTTTCTTGCATTTTAAGAAAGGCAAGATCAATCAAAAATAATACGAAGACTGGTGAAGGGAAGCTTTATGTTGGTATGAATGTGAACCAGAATGATTGGGGAATTTACTGGTTGAAGACCCAATATGAAGAAGGAGATGGTTACACTAGAGAGAGAGATAGAGAGCTAAAAGAGATAAGAGAAGTAAGTGTAGAAGGTTGGAGTAGGTTGAATATTAGAAGTTGGATTAGTTATCAAAGAAGAAGAAGCGATAGTGTTAAGGAAGGAAAGAAGAAGGTAAGAAAGAAGGAAGATAGAATAGGAAAGGTATTTAGTTGAAGGTTTTAGACTTGAGGTTTGGGATAAGTAAAGGAAGGGTCTGTTCTTCCATATATTGGGAAACAAGTAGGAATGGAACGTCATTATGAATGTACCTCTGGTATTGTTTTTGTCTGGTTGCTAAGTTGTGTTATTTTAGTGTATATTTGTATATATTCACTTTTTGTTTATTTGTTTTTTGTGTATCTGTTTTAATAATAAAATTTAAAAAAAAATTTTAAAAAGAAAATCTCAAAATAACTTGCATGAGCTCACCATTGAGTGAACCAAATGCATCCTTAGCAGCAATGTATGATGACACACCATTCTTTGGACATTTGCTGCTTGTCAGGAAACTGCAAAATGAGTTGAGGGAATGGCTATTAAATACCTTTTAGGCCATAGTACATAGCTAGTGGTCTAAAAGTAAATAAAAATAAAAAGATGAGTGTTGAAAATGACATATTCTAGAGGACCAGGTTCACACTGCTAACAATGTTTTGCCCAGAATCATTAAATGATTTTCTTGTTTGTGTAGAGCTTTGAATCTAGGGCAGTGGAGGCTGCTGTCTCCAATTTCAGTTTCACTGTGGCTCTTTCCCTGATTTCATCCCAGTCCTTCATGGAAGTATCCAATGTGCTAAACCAGATCCCTTTCCAAAGTTAAGCCTTTTGAATATATATAGGACACACCAGTCTCCACTAAAATCCCAAATCCCAGGAGAATCCTTTTCCTATTCTACCATGAATCTATTTGCAAATCATTTCTCAGACACATACATAGGAGGCCTTGGACATGTCTCTCTCATTCTTTCTTCCTTCCCTAAGAGGTAGGCCTGAATAAAAATAATTAGAATTATAAAGCAATACATAAAAACAAAAATAAACAAAGAGACAGGAGTCTCAGCTGATACCATTTTGTGCTAAACATCAATCTAAATCTTTGAGGAAAGCTGGAAGGTTCAGATTGCTCAGTTTCAGAGAGAAAGAAATGCACCATTTAATAGAACTGAGGATGCGGGCCTAAGCCAAATAATAGGGACTACCACTGAAAGTTGACTCAGTTAGCCTTATAAAGACAACAAGATTTAAATGGATTAGGTAAACCAATTACCATTGGCTCTATTCAGTGTAATTGTTTTCTTTCAG
This sequence comes from Sceloporus undulatus, assembly GCF_019175285.1. Classification (NCBI taxonomy): domain Eukaryota; kingdom Metazoa; phylum Chordata; class Lepidosauria; order Squamata; family Phrynosomatidae; genus Sceloporus; species Sceloporus undulatus. The sequence goes on from NC_056525.1 coordinate 113,589,451, forward strand.
GTGTGGTCACCCTTTAATAAAGATGTTTCAAACTGGTTCTTTAAAATTTAAGCAATGACCACAAAAGTTACCATGTTGCAGTTAGGATACAACAAGCTCAATGGTATGTAAACTTGTGCAAAGTTGAATTTTCTCAATTAAAACTGAATTGCATTGAAAATCAATAACAACTTAGATGAGTTGCCTTACCATCTCTCCACAATTTCAGTTTGGCTAGAGGCAAATTGAAGATATTACTTCTAGTTTTAAGCTCTCTTTGTTCTTTAGCAGCAAGGACTACAACAGGTAAAATCAACAACCAAAAAGCAAAAGTGTACTTCCAGAATTTAGTAAGCTAGTGTGTTTAAGTTGCAACCTGATATATTTTGGACAACAACTCTCATACTCCCTGACCATTGCCAACTTTGTGGGATGATACAGGAGCTGAAGACCTTAACATCTGGAGAGTACTAGCATGTCTGTCCTTTAATGTACTGTATATGCTTGATCATCGATAATTACCCTTGATTTTGGATTCACAAAGGACACTTTGATTAAGGAAAGAGGAAGCAGTCATGTATTTGGCCATACCTGTACAAATTCAAACTTCTTTTAAGTGGAGATCAGATTATATCCCACGCCACTACTATACATGCAGACTTCAGAACAGCTCAACAAGTATGCAGAGGAAAACATTTGCCCCTATACCTCAATATAGTGTAACCATAAAGCCAAACCAAAGTGAGGGCAGAAGCAACACTTCCTTTCTTCACTTTGACTTTTTGATTGGAAGCACTGAGCATTCATTCTGCAACAGCTGCAGTACAAAGCATTCACTGCCCTTTCTAAGCAGGTAGAAGTGTCTGGTTTCATTAAGTTTTCCTTCATCTTCATCAAACCACAAAGCCCCATTGTTGAGCTATTATTCTGGAAATACTTTTAAAACTGTATCTGTCTCAGCTCTGGTTTCAATGCCTAGAAAAATGTCTCACAATGAGAGTAGTGCAACTCATGTGCACACATTTTGTGGTTCTGTTTTTGGCTCTTTGTGTCTAGGTATTATTATATTGTTTAGAAAAAGAAATGTTCACTGTATGTAGGATATTTTCTTCTCCATGATATGGTGCATTTCTCATTGAGTGTAGAAACTACTACTATGACTTTGGTGAAATAAGTTTCCCCATCCCATTTTTCACGCCATTCAGCTGAAAACCAGAGCACTTCGCCTGAACTTTTTTTGGGTCCCAGTATTTTACACTGTTGAGGCAAAAAAAGGTATCCTAATAGCCAAATAAAATAAAACAGAATAGAATAGAATAGAATTGTTGGGATTTTTTTTTTTTTGTACTGGGTGGTGTTTTTATTTTCCTTTGCTTATAGACTGTGACTGTAAATGACACGTGGCTGAAATTTGGGGACTTTGTTTTCTACTGTAGAGATGACAAATAGCACAAAAGGCCATCTGTGCCTATCTGCTCTCTGCAACTATAAATGAATCTGAAGAAATGAAATGACCCACCCTAGTGGTCAGTGATTAAATTATTGTTGCTCTGAAAGGTGAGAAATAAAACAAAAATAGATGAAATGCATCTACAAAGGCTGGGGAAGTATGTTCTATGACATGCAATGACTCCACAGTCCCTTAAATGGCAAATTGTACCCTAGAAGCCAGTTTTGACCTCTAAATGTAAACCAAGAAAGGTTTTCAAAATGAAATAATAATAATAAACAATACTAATAATTATTATTTATACAATTTATTTAAATTTATTTATTTATTTGCTCCTAAGGGCCTTTAAAGAAATTTGATATATTCATCATCAAGGGCAACAACCTCACAACCATTTAGACTATTTAATTAGTAGTAGTAGCAGTATTATGGTTTTGACTATTATTGTTTCACATGTAAGGGAGGCTTCCCCAATCTGACTGTAGAAGGAAGGAAGGAAAAAGAAAGAAAAAAAGAAAAAAAGAAAGAAAGAAAGGGTCACCAGTGGAGGGCAGTAGCAAATGGAGGAATATATTAAAAGTAGAATTTGCCATGCATTCTATTTTGCTTTTAATAAATTCTGCAGTTGAACTATAGGTCAGTATTTGCAAAGGTATTAAAGCAGATATGTTAAAGGTTCTGCTCAAAACAAAGCCTGGAAAACTTACTTTGGTTGGATTACATCTCCCATTTCGCAAAAGCAGTGCTTGAAAAGGTTTTAAAAATAGATCTGGAAAAACTTTGGCCCGTTATAGACGGGCATGAAAGTATGCGCGGAGCGCGTACTAGGGTTAGAAAGGGCTGGTGCTTCCGCACCCCCTAACCCTAGTGCGCGCTCTGCGTGCACAAAATGGCGGCGGCCGTTCTGCACGGCTGCCGCCATGAGGACATCACGACTGCGCTGCCTCTATACGGGGCGGCACGGACGTGACATCCTCACTCCACACCAGGGTGCATAATGCGCCCTTTCCGCGGAGCAGGAAGGAGCTCCATTTCGGAGCTCCTTCCTGGTTTGGTCCGCTGGGCGCAGCCTTCAGATGGCTGCGCCCAGCGGACAAAGGAGAAATGGCCAAGCGTTGGCCCCTTGCTCCTCCTCCCCGCCGCTGCGATGTGTGTCCTTGGGGCTTGAAGCCCCAGGGACAACCCTTTTTCAGGCTGCGGGGAAGGGGCCTTTTGCCACTTCCCCGCAGCCCGAAAACGGCGGATCGGGGCCTCAGCGGCTGCCACTCTGGACGCTGAGGCCCCGATACAGCGGGGAAAGGGGCGGGTGCAGCCTGCCCCAAAGAGGCGGTCTGTAACCCGCCTTTGTTTGTTTGTTATTTTCAGTGCAGAGGTCTGAAAGCTTGATTTCTACCCTGACAAAATATTTCCTCATCTGTCAGACATAAAGTTTTTTTTAAAAAAAGATTGCCATGTGTTGAATAATTGTGATTATTAATAATGTATTAAGCATAATGACATCAACAGCTTCCAGGTCATCACCAGGAATGATCCCTTCTAACAGTCAGTGAGACTCAGCTCCTGCAACATCAACAGAGTTTGCCCCTAGGCCTCAGGGTTTGGACCCTAAAATCCCAGGGACTGGTCGAGGTACGCTCTCTGTCTTGCTTTCTACCTGTTTAGTGACCTGATAGTAGGGGAAGTCACTGTAATCTCACTATAACAGTTGTTATGTTGCCAAAGTCATTAATAGAAGTATACATAAATCATGGTTTTGACTCACATTTTCAAAAAGAGGCTTGCCATTTCATCTATCTTCTGCCACCAGGGCATTTTTCTCCCTTTCAGAAAACATACCAAGTAGTTTTGGCTTCAGTAGGCCATAGGTTTATAGACTGTCCATTCCCCATCCACACCTCCAAATATGCTTGAGTTGAGTTGACTGACTTCTAAGAATATTTTTTTCATTTAGTTTTATTTGAAATTTATTTTAAATAAATTTTAAATCAAAGCAGAGCCAGTATGGTGGCTTGAGCATTGGACTATGACTCTGAGATACTAGGATTTGAAACCCTGGTCAGCCATGGAAACCCAGTTGGTGATAATGGACAAGTCATGCTCTCTCAGCCTCAGTGAAATACAATGGCTTATCTTGACAAGCAAACCCTGTGATAGGCTTGTCTTAAGGCCATAAGTCAGAAAAGGCTTGAAAACAACAACAACAATTAGTAAATATTAATCTATTATTGTTGGCCTGGGCTTTTGTTTTGCTTTGTGTTATTTTGGAAAATCCACTTTGGGACCTGTGGTCAGAACATAAGATAAAGGCATGTGAGATAAATAAACAATAAACAATGTAAGCTGACTCACTTGCCACATGAGTAGGCCTTTGCGTTCTCCCACAGGATTCTTTGGCTGAGTGTTTGATCGAAATCTGTGTTGTGCCATACTGTGCTTTCTCTTAACTTGGGAAATGCATACATTTCCAGTGAGAAGCACAATCAGTTCCTAAGACTGCATTGGAATCAAGTTATGCATAATTTATTTGTCAGTGTTCTACCTTGAAGAACAGTTATGCACAAAACACTGATGTTTTATTCTGCACCACATTTATCGATGAATGAGAAGCAGCGCAGCTCCTCCTGACCTCTTCATTTCTGAATGTGCTCTGTGATAGGAAGAATGATTAAGGAGATAATAGTTTGGCCAAAGTTAAGTTCTTTAAAAATGTCATTGATTTGAATGAGGGGGAGTTAAGATTTAATTATACAGAAATAGGGATTTTCTTTAATTGTACTGAAATTCATTTCTGGGGAGCATTTTGGTGCATAAGAATGCAATCCCCATTATAGGTTTTAACCCTTATGCAACCAAAATGGTCCCTATGGTGAATGATATGTATTGTTAGACACATTAGAGCAATCTTCAGCCTCCAGCTACTTTGGTCTATCTCTCTCATAATTCCTTGCTTTTTGCCTATGCTGGATGTAGCTGTTGGGTGTTGAAGTCCAAAACATGGGACATACCAACATTCCCCCATTTCTCCCATAAGATTCAACAATAACAGCAGGAGTATCAGTGGTAGCAGTAGAACTGGAAAAAAAGAACCTTTTTTATAATTCTGATTGTGACATATTTGTATGATTATGACATAAATCATATTGAAATTAATTGTACTATTATTTTGTTTAAAAAGCCTTGTATTATGTGAATTGTGTGTTATTTTCTGAACCCACTGAGATGAATTACAGGTTAGGGGTTGGGTAAAACGTACAACTATTGTAATGTTGGTATATTTCATGACACCAAGGAAAATTATGGCAAACCTTTATTGCCATGGAAACAATCACCTCACTGCTGTTTTGCTGCTTCATAGCTCATCAGACCAAACCAAAAACAGCATGGGGTGTTTGTTTGTTTTTTGGTCTCCATGTTTTATGTTGGCTGGGGCAAAAAATTTCAAACAGAAAGAAGGCACCATGTTTTGGGGGAGATTTAGGGTTTTTCCTGCTTTATAATTGGGTCCAAACAGACAGGCCTAAATAATGCTGCTTCATGTCACTTTGGAGGTAGGTTGTTTAAATGACACATGCATTTTAAGAGGCCAGAAGATGAGCCAAAGCTGTGCTCCAATCCTTAGAACTGGAGTGTGGCTTTGGCGCAGCTTCCAGACTTTTAAGACACATGCATCATTAAAATATATTATCGCATGACAACCCTGTGGATGAGACATCTCCAAGTCACCCTATCCTTAACCACTTTGCTCAGGTCCTGCAGAGTTGGGTCTGTGGCCTCCCTGATTTCTACTGGTTTCCACCTTTCCTGGCATTGTTGTCTTTTCTAATGAGTCATGCCTTCTCATGACAGAAACAATTTAGCCATTCAGGCTTCCAGGGAGAGTTCAGGCTTAATCTGTTCAAAGACCCACTTAGTTTCCTTTTTGGCTGTCCATGGCATTTTTTGGTACTCTTCTCCATCACCAATTCTCAAATGAATTGATTTTTTTTTCCTATTCACTTTCTTCACAATCTGTAACATTTGTACATGGTGACTGGGAGTACTATGGCTTGGACAATCCTGACTTTGGTGTTCTGTTTTATATCCTTGCACTTTAGGATCTTGTCGTGTTCTTTTACAAGTGCCTTTCCCTTTCCCAGTCTTCCGTTTTTCTGACTGTAGTCTCCATTCCGATCTATGTTTGATCCAGTATATGGGAAATCTTTGATTATCTCAATTTGCTCATTATCTAGGATAAATTCATGTAGATCTTTTGTGGTCATTATTTTTGTTTTCTTAGGTGGTATCCAGACCAGAGCTTTGCACTGGCCTGGATACATGCTAGGGTTGCCTCGGGGCATCCTTTACAGACGCCCCGCAACCCTAGCATGTAACTGCAGTGTCAAAATGGCAGCACCCTTTTTACATGGGCACCACCATTACGATGTCATGGCTGTGCTGCAGCCAAATGGCATGGCGTGGGCACATGCCGCTGCAGGGCGCTTGTGGCATCCTTTCAGTGGTGCTGGAAGGAGCTCTGAAATGGCCCCTTTCTCTCTTTCCCCGCTGCTGTTGGGATGTCCTTGGGGCATGAAGCTCCAAGGACACCCCTTTCCAGGCCACTGGGAAGCGGTATTTTGCCACTTCCTTGAGGCCTGGAGAAGCAGCGGATCAGGGCCTCTGGGGTTGCCACTGTGGCCACTCAGGCCCCAATCTGTTGGGGAAAGGGGCAGGTGCAGGCCACCCTAAAGGGGCGGTCTGTATCACACCTTAATTTGAATGTTAAGCCTACTTCAGCACTTTCTTCTTTCACTTGCGCTAGCTATTTTGGTTTTTTTTTGGGGGGGGGACAATGAATGGGTGAAATCTGGGTAAAACTATTTATACCTGTTCAGCTGAAAATATACCAGAAGGAATACATTGTAGTTCTAGTAGCTCTGTGCAGATTCTGTGGTAGAACATGATGTTAGGACCCTAAAATGTTCTGTCCTGATTAGAGATGTAAAGAATATTAAATAATAATTTAAAATATTGAGAAAAATCTGTTCCCTGTATCATGAAATCCTAATGAGGTAAATACTTGAATCCTTCCCTGATGAGGATCTTTGCAATTAATGACAAAATGTGTATGTGGGTTTCGTTATTGCGCTGTGTTTTCAGAAAGAAGTCTTTTCTGTGCAGGAAACAGTATTTTCTACACATAATGTTTTTGTAAAAAATATTGTAAACATCACAAAAATGTGCAAATTTTGCACAGAATAAGTCTCAAACTACAAATAATCTTTGGCTCACAGCAGGAAGAAAAATACTGAATTGTTTCCTTCAAGAATGAAGATGCATTCATTCATTCATTCATTCATTCATTCATAATATTTCTAATTTTTTTTAAGTTCCTGATCCTCATAAAGCATTGTGTAAAAAGGAAAATTACAAGGCAGAATTATTCACAGTAGATATGTGGACAATTATTAGAAAGCATACTCATGGAGGATAAAGCCATCATCAGCCACTGAGCAGACTGGCTATGTATGAGCTCCAGAAACAGAGGCAACATGTTTCTTTGTGGCAATTGCTGAGTACATGAGATGGAGAGTATAGTTTCACTCACATCCTGTGGTCAAGCTCACCGTAGACAAATGCAGGACTTCATTTTGGTCTAACATAGCTCTTTCTTCTTTGTTTCATACCACCACCCCATTTTGTTCTTAATCTTGTGAATCACACAAGCTATTCTGTTTCTTATGGAAAGGCTTCAATTAAGAAAGAAGTTTCCATTTTACAGATCTAGATTCAAGGTACAAAACATAAAACAACCATAAAGGAGTTTCATAATGGAGGAGCCACAGCCAGGAAGTCCTGGTCTCCTGTACTCAGCAACCTTTTTACAGGTAGGTACACAAACCACGTCTCCAAAAATAATCTGTGTATACAAGTAAGACCAAACAGATGAACTTGGTACTAAACAACCTCCAAACCATGTAGTGATTTAAATGTTAGTACCAACACCTCTATTGTGTTGCTGATATTACATACTCAGTTTCCCCCCATTACCATCATTATGATTTGAGTTTTTTTCAATAAAAGAGGTCCATTCCCATACCATGTCCAAGGACTCGGAGTGTGGTGGAGTCTCCTTCCTTGGAGATCTTTAAACAGAGGCTGGATGGCCATCTGTCAGGGATGCTTTGACTGAGAGTTCCTGCATAGCAGGGGTTGGACTGGATGGCCCTTTGGGGTCTCTTCCAACTCTTTGATTCTATGATTCTATGGCACACAACTGTCTTCAGGGACTGCTCATGCTTTATAAGATTGTACTGTCAATATGAAAGCTTCCTGCATGTGAATATTTTCTTTATTGAAGGTCACCACTTCAAAGATCAGGAAAAAAAATGCAGCTCTAACCATAGATTTCTCTATTTACAGTCCTGCACAAAATGTGAGTTGCATACATTTACAGCCAGGATATCTTAAAGTCTATGTCCTCCAATATGAGTTTGCCCACATTTTACAGTTTGCTTTGTTGCCCACAATCAACAGAGGCCCTCTTATTTGTTTCAAATGCACATTTGGTTGGAATGAGGGAGAGAACATTTTCTATTCCTATACTGAGATTTCATTACTCTTTGTATTAGAAGGTTTGTCCTGCCTTTTGTGGCTTGCATCTCACTGTTAAGAATCCTGTGTTATGAAGGCTTTTGCCCTTTGGTAGCTGTTTGGCCTTGCTACAGTAGTCATGCAATCCTTCTGTATTTTTTTTTTTACTGTTACTGTATTTTAAAAATATTTTAGCCTGCTATTTCCCCCTGTTTTTCTTATATTTAATTGCATATGACTATAGTTTATTATTTCTGCTATCAGCTCCTTTTAGCTACACAAGGAATTTAAAATAAACATGATGCAACATAAATCATGCACTTCCTTGACATTTCATTGTGAAGAGACTGTGCAAGGAAAACAAAATAGAGGCTATTAAGAACCTCTAAAAGAGTTGCTTATAAGATCTTTATCTGTGTAATTCCAACATTCTCAGTATATAGACTGATTAAGTAGAAGCAAATGTGGGGTCCTTACAAAGACTGTCAGATAATGCAAGATGAGCTATAAAAATTTCAGTGATAGCAAAATGTGAGTGATAGCTAGAACTAAACAAACTATCAGATTGGATAACAATGGTGCAATTATTGCTTTATACAATATAGGAGTGTTTTAGGTAGTACTTCTATATTACCATTCCTGGGAGTAAACTTATTTTTGAGCAAATGCATGAAATTGCACTGTTCGGCTATTAACTCTCCTTCCAATGGAAAGAAATTTAGTACACTTCTTACCCTAATTGTTTCAGTACTCTTTCCTAGAATATTGCTTTTATGACAGCAATTATTGAGTCCAAGACTTGGAGGAACAAGCTCATTTCAGAAATAATTGTCTGCAGTGTGTGCATGAGTGTGTGTGCGCGCGTGCATGTGCCTTAGCATTCTCTATACCTCCATTATATATTTGTCATATTTAAAATTAAAATTAAAATTTTGTTTCTTCTCATCCACCAAATTCGTGCTCATAAATAATGTATCAGATATATTAACATCATTTAAGAGGCTAAGTTAAAAGTGCTTTTGCTTTATATAAAGACAAATTTTGTACGCAAATGTAACCATTAGGGTTCTTTCTTTCCCTAAACACCAATCCCTCATAATAAAGTACAGCAATATTCCAACCTTGAGCAACCCAACAGATCATTGCCATCTGTTATATATGAATTGCAAATTATATTCAAGTCTCTAACATATTTAATGCAAAGCTCACAAAGTTTAGCATATTTAGAAGGAACCATTCCCCTCATCTTTAACTAATAAGAATGTAAGGTCAGACTAGACATTAAGGTAATGTATATACTGTACAATTAACCTAGATTCCCCCCCCTTCCATTTCACAATGGAATTCATTCAAATATATACTTCTCATCAACCAGACTTGCAAATAAAGTCTATGTTTATCTTCTAATAACCAACCACAAAATGATGTACTCTAAATGCAAAATATCTAAGTAAGGAAAATTACATGGTATGACAAAGAGGTGTCTGTCATCACTTGAAGGAGCACTTTTTCTTTAAAAAGTGTTCCTTTAAGCCAGGCCTGCACATCTTGGAAAGAGGTTCTGGCTGAAATTAAGATCAGCTAAAGGTGTTCGGGCCACCAATAGGTTTAGGTGAAATGTAGGTCATTCGAGAAAAATGGAGGACAAGATCCAATAAAAGTTGGAAGCATATAAATGTAAATCCATACTCCTTAGCCATGCTCAAAATGGAGGACATTGTGAAATCTTTCCTCCTGGACAGGAAGGCTGAGATGAGGAACATGTTCTGAAAAGGAGGGAAAGCCTAGTCACCCTACAAGGGGAAATGTTCCCCTCCCTCTCTTCCTTATTTCCTTGCTTCTTTGTTTCCTCCCTTCCTCCTTTCTTTCCCTCCCCATCATGGATGGAAGCTGGCTTTATGGTGCTCTGGCGGTGTGTGGTGTATAAACGCCATGCCGCCAGAGCACCTAGAAGTGGGCCCATGTGTTGGTAAACAGGCAGCTGCAAGTTAGCTTCCTGGTGGCTTCAGAGCGTGTGGCATCAAATCTCTGAAATTGCGTGGATGGCAGTCCAAAGTGGCTATCTGTTTCACCCTCAGTATTTTGAGCATTGGGCTAGGACTTTGGAGACCAGGGTTCAATTACCATTTGACCATAATACCCATTGGGGGACCTTGGGATGTCATATGCTCTCAGTCTCAAGGGAAGGCAATGGCAAATCTCTTCTAAACAAATCTTGCTAAGAAAACCCCATGATAGGTTCACCTTAGGGTCTCCATAAGTCTGAAATGACTTAAATAGATTTAATTCTGCAATGCTGCACACATTAACATTTTTAGTGGCAGCTAAAAAGGCCAACGTGACTCTAGGCTGCATCAATAGAATTATAGTGTCTAGATCAAGCAGAGTAATAGTACAACTCTATTCTGCTTTGGTCAGACCTCACCTTGAATACTAAGTCCAGTTCTGAGCACCAAAATTCAAGAAGGATATTGACATGCTGGAAAGTGTCCAGAGGAGGGTGAGCAAATGGTTTTAAAAAGTCAGGAACCATGCTCTATGAGGAGCAGCTCAGGGAACTGGGTATGTTTATCTTGGATAAGAGAAAGTTAAGAGGTGACATGATAACCAAATTTAAATATTGGAAAGGATGTCATATTGAGGATGGAGCAAACTTGCTCTTTGCTTGCCAGAGGCTAGGTCACAAAGCAATGGATTCAAACTACAGGAAAAGAGATTCCACCTAAATATTAGAAAGAACATCCTGACTGTAAGAACTTTTCAACAGTGATACATGCCCCCTCAGAATGTAGTGGAGTCTCCTTCTTTGTAGGTTTTTAAACAGAGGCTGGGTGACCATCTGTTGGGAGTGTTTTGATTTTGTATTCCTGCATGGCAGGCAATTGGACTAGATGGCTCTAGGGGTCTCCTCAACTCTATGATTCTATGATTGCATGGCTTCAGTTTGAGTCTGCAAACAATTGAGTAATTAGAAGCTTGCACAAAATGCACACTGTGAAGGTGACAAATACTTTGGTATTCAACTTGCTGAGAAAAAAAATAGAAAATCTGAGAAGACAAGTGCAATAGCTGCACAGTTATATAAATGAAATTGCCACCACCTTTGTTCTGATTGTATTACAACTCAACACCCTTGGTAAAACGCAAACAAACCTTCATTGTGGAGTGAAAGGCATTTATGTTCATATGTAGTGAGAATTCCCATTTGTTCAAGAATTTTGGATAGAAGTTAAGGAACAGATAAATATAATAATAGGGATAGAGATACAATTAAATAAAGGAAATTGTTTAACTCTTAATTTAGGGGAATTGGGTTTGAATAGTAATCAAAGATATGCAGTGAAACTAATTTTAAAAGCCACCATGCAATTATTGTTTTAAGATGGAAAAAGAAATCAGATTGGAATAAGTCATATTTGTTTAAATATAGAAAATAATATATATTATTTGATTTCCTTATGGAAAGAAGGCTTAAGCATATTGGACAAAGCAATAAAGAACCATAAAAAGATAAATGGAAAATTGTAATTAAGAAAGTCGAAGAAGAAATTTGGTATAAAGAGATTTTAAAAAATGATATATTCCATATCAATGAGAATAATAGTTAAGTGGAATGTAAACCTTCTGTGTGGCCGTTTGTGGAAGGGATGAAAGGGAGTGTTATGAAAAATGGCCATGATTTTGCCATTATTGTCGTGTGAAGGCTTCCTTTTCCCATGGCCCTAAAATGGAGCTGTAGAATTTGCCATAAGAAAGAGCATCATGTAGGCACAGGCTTTCAGATCTCAAAACAGCTGGTTTTAGGAACTGCTATCAGGAAACATTAGCACCTTCCCAGACAGGAAAACCAAGTGATTTACAACTCAGGATGCCTGGCCAAAACGGAGACATCAAAGAGACCTATCTATTTCAGAATGATTTCTGCTATATAGATTCGGCATCTTTTGAAGTAGTAAACAACCCTTTTGTCTTGTAGCTAAAGGTGGCCTTATTTAAAGACCCCCAAATCCTTTGTTTGTGGAGCTAATTTGGAGTGTAATGTCTATGTCTCTCTGAAACTTCTACTAGTTTCCCTCATGCTGCCCCCCTTGACCACCACTCCATGAGCAGCTGAGTAATTTTTCAATCTTGAGAAGGAGCACCACATCTTTGATAACTATTTCATAAGCGAAAAGATTTTATAATAGCTCATATGTTAAGCATATGCATGAGTGTGTGTGTGTGTTGCTGATTAATTTTCTCCTTAATAAAAAATACAATTCATTGTATTCAGCTGATTCTCTATTCCTTCACACCCTGCGTATAAAAAGATTCATGTTAATAAATTTGAGCTAATTAAAAATTCCCCAAGGTCAAGGTTATGTAATAGGTGCAAAAATGTGTATTATGATTTATGGATAATATAATTTGTACTATGTACTATGCAAATAAATAAATTAAAAATTATTATTACTTCCCAGCTATTTTAGACAAGGTGATTATAATGTAGAATGAAATTGTCATGCCCTGCATCCAGAAGCAAGGCATATCCCCTGAGGAAGAGGAAGAAGCAGAGGCTGAGAGCATAGGGAACATGTCAGAACTTCAGCACCCTCTGGAAGTAAGTACTGCAGCCAGTAGTAGAAACAAGTTCCAAGGAGCAAAGTTTTCCTCCATCCAAGCCATTGCTCAGAAAATGTCTTGCTGTTGCCTTGAACCTTCACTGATTGCCTGTTGCCTGGAACTTTATTCAGACCTGGACTACTCTTTCAGATTTTTCCTTTGAACCTGCTGTACTACACTGACTGTAGCCTCATGACAAAGCTGGACTGGATTACAGGACCACTGCTTTTGCTACCAATGGCTTGGTGGGACAAAGTCCCCTTTTCTCTCTCCCTCAGTGCTGAAATGACAAGACTCTGGACTGAGGGTTTGGTTAGCCTTCCAAGGTCAAAACATAACAAAAGCTTCTGTGCAGTCTCTCCCATCTTAGATCTCCTCGAATGCCATGGAACATCCTGTTCCTTTGACAGCTTAGGTATTCTGAAGGCAGAAAAGAAAGAGGTGATGGGAATGGCAAGAAAGAAGAAAAAAGCAGTGAGGGAGGAAGAAACAATTGCTGATAGCACTGGTAACAAGTCCAATCTGCCTATTCCTTCATCTTTCGGTTCCAAGGAGCTCTGGAATGTTCATTTTAGACAACTGCCTGTTTCTTAGGAAAGGCAATTTTCCTAGCCATCTCTCCCAGATTGCCTTGGCTTTGAGGATGCTCCTCTTCACAAGGTACTGAAAATATAGGTGGGTCAGAGTCAATTACCATCTTCTCCCAATGTCACTGTTGCTACCTCCACAAATTCATTACTTCAATGGTTTGCCACTATAATTTTATAAACATTTTGTTTCCACGATGCAATATGTGGAATTTCACACATATTTTTTATCCTATAGCATGCATTGGCCCAAGACAGATGGGCCAAATAAAGCAGCTTCAAGCTGCTTTGGGGGTGTGGCATTTAGATGATGCATACCCCCAAAGCAGCTGGAAAATGTTTCAAGGCCACACGAAGCCAGCAAGAGCCCACCCTCTTAGGACTGGATTAAATCCACTCTTGCCAGCTGCCACTTTTGGACTGCAGTGGTGGCTTGCTTTGGGACTGGGCTGTGTGGTTGCTGAGATCCTGGCTTATTCAGGGCCAAAGCTGCCAGAAGCTTCTCATTCCAGGTCATCGGCTTCAATTCCTTCTGTACACATTTTGGTACATTTTTGGGCCATGTACTGAATTACAAAATGCAGATGTGTTAGGTCTGTACTGGGACCTCTGCATTCATGTGGGAATTGTACATGAGGTTCATTGTTCTGGAAAGATTGGCTCAGTGGTACATTTGAGCATTTGCTCTACCACCATCTCAGTACCTTTCGTAGCTGCAGTCCTACTACTCTAAAAAGGTAAATGTAAAGTATAACGAGAACAATATTTGTTTGTTTCAGTTTGATAAACTTATATACCACTCCTGCTAGAGTCAAATTCTTAAACTCATAAAAGAATTGCTTTAGTTATTGAATCTACTCATATTTCTGACATTAATGGCACATACAAACACAATGACACACATCATTATGATTTTTTTGGTGGGATCCAGGATATGCTTTTTCTGGATGAAAACAGCTCTAATATGAAAGTTGTTGCTTTCTGATTTTGGGATACTGCCTTTCATTCTTCCATCACAACTCATGACCTTTGCAGGATCCTCAACACTGTGTGTGTCATTTTCAGGTAAAGTGTTTTATTGGAGAAGGGTGTTATGGAGAAGGCAGCTTTCACCAACACAGTTACACTTGTCTATATCAGGATCTAACTCAAGATCTATATTAATCAAATTAAAATGACAATGAGCATCCAAAATACTTGGGAGTTTCTCTAAACAGGAACATAATATTTTCAAAATTAATCACTGTTACAGATTATCTGCACAGTACTACAAGATTATTACCTCTTTAGAAAAGCATGAATTGCTGGAAAAACTGTCAGCCTCATGGAGTCAGACAAATATAGCTGTAATTCCTAAAGAGGACTGTGACCTGAAAGAGCCCAAGAATTGTAGACCAATTTCTTTATTAAATAATGACTACATATAAGATTTTCTCCACCATTTTTGCAGAGAGACTGAAAAAAATCTTTCGGACTTTTATTCATGAAGATCAAGAGGATTTTTTTAACCTATCAGACTGTTGGTATTTTCTACTTATGGTGATAGAGACCAGATTGGGGGGAAAACTAACCAAATTTATGATATTCAAGAAACACAGATAGTAGTAAATGGAGACCAAAATCTGCAACGTTAAAAAAGGGACTAGGTACGGATGCCATTTATCTCCATTGCTGTTTTTGTTGGTGAAGTTCTAAATAAAGCAATTAGTACTGATGAGATAATAAAAATATTGCACATAAAAGTCATACTTTTGGTGATTTATGTATTTTTCAAAGATCCTTTGGAAAATATATAAGATCTGATTTAAATTTTGGAGGGATGTGGACATTTGTCTGGCTTGAAGTTTAATCAAGATAAAACTGTGATTTTAACCAAGAATATGACAAAGATGGAACAAAAGTATTTACATGATAAATTGGGTTTTCCAATTGTGAAAGCGGTAAATAATTGGGAGTTTATGCTTCAGACCAAAACTTGAAATTATGTGAAACTATGGATTTAAAAAAATGACTTGCAGAAATGGGAGAAGTTAAATTTGACTCCATTGGTTAGACTACCTACAAGTAAAATGAATGTTTTACCTAAATTGTGGTTTTTGTTTCAATCTCATCCTATT
Organism: Sceloporus undulatus; assembly: GCF_019175285.1. Lineage (NCBI taxonomy): Eukaryota > Metazoa > Chordata > Lepidosauria > Squamata > Phrynosomatidae > Sceloporus > Sceloporus undulatus. Next base: position 113,604,756 of record NC_056525.1, read on the forward strand.
ATACTAAACAATGTATCATTTAAACAGTAGCAGAAGGATGTGTCATCTTTTATCTGGCAGGTTACAAGACCGAGAGTAAAATTTAAGATACCACAAGATGAAAACATAAATCAGGAGGTCTAAATCTGCTGGATTTAAGAACATATTATTCTGCTTGTTGTTTGTATGTTGAAAGGCTGGATAAAATTAACAAAGAAAAAATTGTTATAATTAGAGTGTTCAGACTTGAATTTTGGGTTTCACAGTTATTTTTGCCATGATAAAACTAAAGTTGGCTCAAGTTTCAATAATCATGATATGAGACAATCATCATTACCTATTTGGAATAGATAGAAATCAAGACTCTGTTCAAAGTAACTTCTATGTTTTTTCACTGATTGATTTGTATTTCTATTACAGAAAATTATACACAAATGTTACTTGGGTGACATATATGGCTTGAGTCCAGGCAATTTGAAGGACTGTATATCCCTCTATGCACCATTAGAGTTTTAAGATTGTCTGTTGTATCACCTTTTCAGGCTGAACAAGGGAGAGGGCTTTCTTGGTGTCTGATCCCAAAGTTTGGGACTCTCTTCCCAAAGAGGCCAGGCTGGGTATGTCCTTGCTCTCCTTCCAGTGACAAATCAAAACATTTTTATGTTGCCAGACCTTTACAAACATTTGTGGTTTCGAAGTATTTAAAGGGTCAGTATATAGTTTTATTTTTTATTGTTTTTGGTTTTGTAACTTCAACAGAGTTTGTATGATATAGAAACATACATATATTTTCATTTAAAGGAAGTATAGTACATATCAGAATATATTCATCAGTTAAGGGGTGGGAACGCAGTAGTATTAGTTTTGTTTGTTTTGTTTTTTATTGTTGCATAGTAGTGTTTATCATTTTGTTGTTGTTTATGTATGTATGTTTCAGATATACAAATAAAATATGTCTGTGCTTGTTCTTATATTTAATTTAAAATATTTTTTTAAATGCTGCAGACTGAGTGCCACATCTAAAGAGCTTGAGGGTTTGAGAATAAGACTATGAAACATTAAGGATGTAATAAATCCCACACTGACTGTATGTTAAATATCACTGAATTATTCTTGCTAAATGTGCTATATAGCAAGATTAACATGGTTTTCAGTGCTTCATAAATATAATTCAAAAACGAAAACAAGATTGTTCTCTGATTAATCTTATGTTCTTCTTTGTTTTTCTAAGCTTTTGTTCTTCCCAAAAGGAGGTGGGAAGAGAGCATACAGATAAGAGAGTTAAGTACTCTCTATACTGGATATTGCTCATGTGAACTAACAATTGGTTTGGTTTGTCCTCATATTATAAATTAGAAAAGGTTAAGAATTTGCTGCAGCATGCATTTTTTTAAAAATGGTATCAGAGAGGTTTTGATTATTTTCAAGACTGATTTTTGTACATCTCTGTAAATATACATTAGTTTCAGCTGCAGTAGATTTTGCCCTGGTGCATGGACTATTAAGCAATAGCAGCATTGGCTGGGTTGTTGCATCTTTCTGATCATTCTTGATGCCACTTTCTGCATACTCTCTGTGTGGATACCTTAAAAGAGAAAAGAAAATGATTTTTTTTTTCCTGCCTGGAGATGTTTTGTGTGAAATATCAGAAAATTATGATCAGGACAAAGCATGTAGTGTCTTGTTGTGACAGTGAAGGAACAACCTCTGTGGACATTTAGATTCACAGCACATTCATAGCGGATTCAATACACCTCTGAAATGAAAAGCACTGGCCACTCTTGCACTTCAGTACAGTTGCCACTGAGATGCTGCCGGTCAGTGAGAATATCAATCTCTGTATGTATATGAGGATATCAGTCTCTCTCTGTGTGTGTATCCCCACTCTCTCTGAAGGGGTGAAGATCTGTGTGAACAAATATCTCTTAAGGTCTACCTGTCTTTGTGCCATCCACTTCCAAAAGGATCAGAGTATGTGTGCATATATATAATGCATGTAAATATTTTCTTAGAAATAGAATATTAAATTGCGGAATGGACAGCGTCATTTGGGATTAAACACAGTAACAGAAGCAATGCTATTCAAAGGCAGCTAGGAAACCTGGATTCAGTTCCACCTCTAGAAATGTTTGGACCAATTTGCACATTGCCAGAGCACTACAGGAATTAATCCCTTGTGGTCAACTGCGTCATTGTTTTGGTCGTGGCATTGCCAATGGAGTTTGTGTATAAGTGTGTGAATGTGATCCTATCAGGGGTTGATGTTGAATCTGCTGTTGTGAGAGTAGTGGATCCACTCTGGATTTCATCACCATTGCTTCAGAGGTACTCTGCATAAACAATTCAGAAGTTGCTCTGAACTGAATGGAATGTCTGCCAGTACTGAACTCTAATTCACAGTCCGTTTGACCAATATGATCTTTCTTTTACAGATGTTATTGGAGCAATGTAGGGCCATAATATGAAAAATAATTCCAGTTATGTGTTTATTTCTACATCCACCATGCTATAGTCATTTGAATGTTGGAGTAGGATTCTGGGAGACAAGAGTTTCAATACCTGCTAATGCCATTGAAACCTACTTGGGTAAGTCAAAGTCCCCTAGCTTTAAAAGAAAGCAGTGGCAAATGAAATGACTCTTGCTAAGGAAACCAAATTATAGAGTCTTCAAAAGTCATAACTGACTTGAAGGCATTTAACAACAATGGCATGTAGAGAGATCTTTTAGCACCTTTGAGATTAAGTGAAAGAAAGAAGTTGGCAGTATGAGCTTTTGTAGACTACAGTCTGCTTCCACAACAACAACAACATTTATTCCTCTTTGGCTTTGGACAGTTTTGTTATTACCTCAGATCGCTATATAAAAATAGTAACACTATTTTTGTGTTGATTGACTTCATATACATATGTCTAATACATGCACATCCAGCAGGAAGATGTAAAAAACAAACAAAAACCCCATATGGACATTTTATATCATCCAGAATCACGTCAGTGGCAACAAGTGCCAGTTAAGTCAATTGACACATTCAAAGATGTCATCTCATGTGAGCAATCAAGTGATGAGAAAATCTAGTGATCAACATGCTTGTGTGAAACAGCCCTTGGTCATTGTGGCAGCAAAAGTAATCATTTCTTCAAAATGCCTTGCAATTGAAAAAAGAAAGTTATGAATGGATTGGAAAAAGTATATATAACAGGAAGGTCAAAAGTCTTGTAATTTTGCTATCCAGAAAAATGCATAAAACATTTTATTATGCCCACCTTTTCTCAGTCCACATATGACTGTGTCCCAGGGGTCAGATTTTATCTGAAATCATAACACTTGCATGACAAAACCCTGAAGAAGAAGAAGAAGAAGAAGAAGAAGAAGAAGAAGAAGAAGAAGAAGAAGCAGCGATCTGATTTACTTCTAAAATATCATGCCCTGCAGCTACACTGAATGTGGGAAGGGGGAAGCATATTGAAATACCCCAAAATACAGTTTTCCATTTAATAAATCATTTTTCTCTCTCCTTTCTTGTTGGTTTCAAAGTTTAACAAAATACCAGTCACAGCATGGGTTTAGAAACATTATCAGGAAATCGGTAGGAGTCAAACTTTGTAATGCTCTTAAGCTTGTGAAAGGTTCTGCCTGAGCCTTTGCGTAAGTCTCCCCTCTATGAACATTAATGTGGCTAATGTATATTTGTCTGCCTAACAATTGAAAATGTGACAATCTCAGACATTTCTCTCGGGTATTTACAGGTATTGCTCAACTTGCTTTATGCACAGTAATACTGGCAATGCTTCTGGGGGCTAAGTTCACCTGAATCTAATTTTCTGAGGAAGTATGTCTTAGTGTGTTAGCACAGCTTTTCTATCATTTTCACACTTTTTTGTTCCTTCCCAAATATCTCCAACAGTTCGAAAGCGTACTTTGAAAACAGTAAATGTACAGTGTTGGAAATTACATGTTTTTCACCCTTACAGTTGCTCTTCTTTCCTGTACATCCTTATAGCATGCCATATGCCCAACTGCTTCCAGGATAATTACCTCATTAAAAATTAAGAGTATAATTGTTACTATATGCCACACATCTTTCTGGCTCAATGATGCAATGATGCATTATTTTTATTTTCCTCTTCTGCCTCATTTCAAAATCCACTTGTTTCCCTCAACGCTTTCTGAGAATTCTGAAGACAAGTGTTAGTAGGGTTGTGTGTGTGTGTGTGTGTGTGTGTGTGTGTGTAGAGAGGCTTGTTCCATTCTAAGAGAGATTTTGTGAAGTTTCCTTCCCCACTCCTAGTGCTAAAATGAGATTTGACCGCTGGTCTTTGTTTCCAGCTGCCAAATTACTTAGACTTGCCCTGTTCACCTGCAACTATCTTACAGCAGCAGCAACCATGGGGGTGTTCCCACTTGGCAGATAAAACGGATTATATTGGCGTGATTCTGATTCGGATTATGTTCCGGGAATAATTCAAATTTTTTCTATCGTTTCCATTACGAAAAGGGGCAAATTACCTCGATTCTTTTAGACCCTGCTTTCGTTCCCATTTATTTTAAATCGCTTTATTTTAAAGCGGATTAACTTGCTCCCCATTCCTATTTGTGTCTGCAAGCTGTCAATCAAGCGTGTAGGCTTCAGACGTCACAAGTCTTGTTTTTTTTGGGGGGGCAGCCAATGAAAATTGGCTGCATCCGAGGCTCTTTTGTTATGTCTCCCCAGACTAGAAGGAGCCTCTATTCGTCCTCTTCTGTGTCTCCCCATATTAACTGCCATAACTCAGTGCTAGGGAATCCTGGGAATGGTAGTTTATTATGGCACCAGCACTCTCTGGCAGAGGAGGATAAATGTCTCACAAACACAACAGTTCCCATAATTCCTTAGTACTGAGCCAGGGCAGGTTAAGGAGTCTCAAACTGTATTATTTCTACAGTGGGTTTTGAACTGCAGATGAGTTTTTTTTCATAAATTAAAAAAGTTGTTACTTTATAATTTACTTTAGAAATATATATATACACACACACACACACACACACACACACACACAAATATACATTCATATGTGTATATATATGTGCGTTCACACACACAAATATGTATGTGTGTATATACCTATATGTTTGTGTGTTTATATATATATATGTGTGTGTGTGTGTGAGTATTCATATATAAACATGTGTGTGTGTGCGTATCTTTTTATCTATCTATATAGTGTGTGTGCGTGTGTGTTTGCCAAACTAGATCAAGGAGGAGAAGGAAGCAGGCTTCAGTGGGGAGAGACTCTTTGGAGAAGAGAGAAAAGAAGGTGACCCCCCCCCTCAGATCCCTGGAGATATATATAGATATATCTATCTTTATATATCTTTATACACACACATATGTTTATATATGAATACTCTCTCTCTCTCTCTCTCTCTCTCTCTCACACACACACACACACACACACACAGGTATCTATCTATCTATCTATCTATCTATCTATCTATCTATCTATCTAAATAGTGTGCGTGTGTGTGTGTTTGCCAAATCGGATCAAGGAGAAGGCGGCAGCGGGCTTCAGTGGGTAGAGACTATGCATCCAAAGCTCAGGCTTGACAAATCGGATCAAGGAGGAGAAAGCAGCGGGGTTCAGTGGGGAGAGAATCTTTGGGGAAGAGAGAAGAGAAAGCTTGATCCCCCCACAGATCCCTGGGCGTCCAATCTCTCCTGTGTCTTCTCATAGTTCCTCTGGAAGGAGTCTCCATTCCCCTAAATCCCTTTGCCTCCCCCATTACTCCCTGGGCTGTCTGGGTGTGATCAAGCAGGCATGTCCTGCAAAGCCCATCTGCTGCTCAGGCACTCAGGCAGAGGCAAAAAGAAAAGAAAAGAAAAGAAAAAGAAAAAGAAAAAGTAATAGTTTAAAAGGGTGTTCAGTGGCTCTTCTCACACATCGGTCTATGAATGAGGAGCAGAGGGGAGGTTGCAATCCACCGGGGGAAAGTCTATGCGAATGGAAGAAAATGGCGCTGGCGATGCAGAAAGAGAACAAAGAGGGTGACACCCCCAGGCCAGCCCCTTGAGCGCTGCTCCTCTCATCTCCAGGTTCCCAAATCAGACACCCTTTCATTCCCATTCGGACCCCAGGAGCAAAAATAATTCACTTTAAAGCCTACTGTTTTTTAAACCGCTTTATAGGCATATACAGTGGATCCTTGTTATACGCTGGGGTTTGGTTCCAAGATCCCCTGTGTATAACAAAATCCGTGTATGCTCAAGTCCCATTAAGTATAATGACATAGCAAAATGGTGTCCCTAATAAAAAATGGAACATCAAGGTAAATTTATACTTTTTTGGAACATTTTCAAACCGTGTATGCTTAAATCCGTGTATAAAAAATCCGTGTATAAGAAGGGCCGACTGTAATTCGAATTATTCGAGATAATCCAATTCAGATTCAAATCTCTATGGGAATGATTCAGGGGCAATGCAGGTCGAATTTGGGCTTGAGTGGAAATGATACCCCCCTAAATTCACATCATGATCCACTTTATAGGCGAATGGGAACACCCCCCATGTCAAAGGGAATATTGTTTCTTTGGCTTTCACTGGGACTCAAGTATGGCCAACAGTTTATTCCTTGCAAAAGCTTTCTGGGAATTCTAGCTAACCACAGTTTCTGATTCCTTACTAAGGACCCTAAAGCCATATTTTCCACAAATCCTGGCACTAAAAACTTAAGCTACTGTATGCAATGGACCCCAAAAGCATCCCTCTCAATCACATTGCCCCCTGTTTTTCCTGTTAGAAGATAAATTTACTGGCAAGGAAAGGGGAGAGCTGAGAATAGCCCAAGCTTATTTATAAGCATAGCACATTTTGAAAGGATTGGGGCACGGATTGTAAAAAGCTCAGTATTTCTGAACTATATTCCAAACTCAACAATCTTACTACCTCAATATAACAAAAGGATTTGTACCACTGGGACATTTCTCTGTAACACTAAGTTGTAAACATTTGCTGTGCCTTTGAAAACCAAAAATCATTGATACTTGTGACATCCATACTTATACTGTAATTTTGAGACAAATGCTATAGACTTTACTAACCAACATCATGCTGTGGACCAAAAAGAAAGGAAGTAGCAAAATAGAATATCGTGGCACGAGCACAGGGAACTAAATATATAGCACAGCAGATTTTTATAGAAAGGTGTCAAACTGCCTGTTCAAGGACAGTTTCCAAGTTATTGCATTTAGCTTACTGATGCTATAGATGGAAAATTACTTCAACTGTAGTTAAGATGTGATTACTACTGAGGCTTAACTATAACTGAATTTGACTACAAAATAAATTGTCAACTGAATTCTTAGCAATTATTTGAGCAGTTTAATGAAATACTGGTAAGAGTCACACAAAACTGATAATTCAAATGCTATGAATTAAGTGTCACATGGACTATAGGATGTGTGATAATGTCCTGTTCGTGTTGAAGAAGAAAAAAGTGTTCTAGGCAGAGTAGAAGTTTGGGCATGCATAAGACTATTTTTAAGATACTTACATTGCCACCTACAGAGAGCATGCTCAGGACATTACCACACGTGGCTGTTGAACTGACATTATAGCAGGGAAATAGCACCTTTGCCATTACCTATCACACAATATCACTTCAGTTGCTGCGGTGTCTACCAAGAGTGGTTAGGGCATTTAAAGCTGCAATATTTTTCCACTTGTATTTGTGCTTGCATTTTGTGAAAAGTGTGATAATGTCTCCAGCTGTAGTGCCAGGATTGGGCAGCCCCACAGTTCCAGTCCCCTCCTCGCTCCCTCTCTCTCCCCCTATTCTTTCTTTTTTCACTTTCTTTTATTTTCTTACCCCCCTCCCCCAATCACATTGCTATAATTGCTGGATTCAGTGTGTATGGGGGGGGGTGGATAGATAGATAGATAGATAGATAGATAGATAGATAGATAGACAGATGAAAGGCATGCTGGGTAAGTCAATAGTAAAGGAATGGGGGCGGGGGAAGAAGGGAGAGTTGAGGAGTCCATGACAAGCGACAGCTCCATTCATCTTAATGGATGACATATGATAACGAAAGCTCCCAGACTTGTGTGTATTCAGTTCCTCTCTCTAATGTGATCACAATGAAATTTCAATAATATTAGTGTTATTGTAATAAAGTCTTAAGGTGTAATGATTCCAGAATCAGTGATGGGTGCCTAAGGTTGCAATCTTATAGCCTCCGTGATAATGTCACATACAGCAGATATCAGCTCTCCCATATGTTTAATTCTGTCCAATAAATTTTCTTTCAACTTTAATCTAAATAATAGGATTTAGAAAGGGGAAAATATATTGCAGCTTTACATGAGCCATCTGGTAAGTGAAACTTTTTTTTTTAAAAGATATATGCAGTGGCAAGCAAATAAAGGACATTTTACTTTACAAGCAGTTTAAAAGGAAACTTTGATTATCTGAAATCATTAAGCTACAACAGTGCCAACAACAAGGGGTCCTAAATAACTTTTAGACCACTCCATTAGCAGGAATAAATTGAAAATGTGACAATTACTGAACACGCTAAAGGCTCACAGTATGTCATCTACATATTTCTAAAGTGCATATACTATCATTTTAAGTCATTTCTAGAATATTGAATTGGCCCAGTTGCACTCCAGTCCCACAATTTTATCGATGAATTATATTTGCCTATTATTAAAAGTTGTTGGGTTTTTTCTTTCTTTCTTTCTTTCATCTTTGGAAACATTTTCATTAGTTCAGATGTACTTGTTACTAAAGACATACCTCTTCAAGGAATTTTGATGATGTTAAGATGCTGTGTGGATAGATTTTTTTTTAACCATCTACTTTCTCAGACAATCTATGTTCTTTGTTCTCTCCCTAGTGGTTGGATCTGCTGACTATCTAGGGTTCAAACAGGATTGTTTTACTTATACTTGGCCTTCATATTTTTACTCTGTGATCTGTTGTGAAGAGAATTATATAGTTCCAACTATCTTAGACCCACTTAATCAATGCAACCTACATAAGTGTTGATTTTGCAAGGCCCATTCCTTCAATGTAATTGTTGTAACTGGGACAAAGAATTGGATTTGGCCCTCAATATATGTTAGTGGGGCAAAGGGAGAAATCCAGTTTGGGATTTATAAATCTTTATTCATCCCATAGATGAATACAATTGCCATATATTTCTGCAGGAGATAAATTTGAAGTGCTCACTTTTATCTATGCTTTTTTGGTTTTTGTCTTTAGGCAGAGGTTTTAAATCTCTCCTTTGATAGCTGATAATATGCTCACTGACTTTATCAATGAAAGCCATATTTTATATAAAACAATACAGAAGAGAGCTGGGATTCTTGTGTGTGTTTGGGTTTTTTGTTTTATTTTTTTGTAGGAAATGTTTTAGCTTATATCAAAGACAAATTGATTGGAGGGAAGTAAAGAGTATACAGCTGAGAATATTATACCCCACATAAGATGGAGGCAACAAAAATGGTTTTAAAAAATCTTAGACACTCAGATGAAATGTTTGTTTTTATAAATTGAAATGCTTGGTTGATTATACTTTCTGGGTTTATTTGAAGATTGAAGGGGAAAGGAAAGCACAACTCCACTGATTCTTCTCTAAAGAATGAGCAGTGTGGAGCATTTCATTGGCATAGTTACATAATTTATTTGTGTGTCAAGGGGCCAGTCCGCTTTGCACAAATATACACCACACAGAGATTAGAGGTTACAAGACCACAACTATTTATTGATTACAGCTGGAGTAAATTGGCTCATGCATGGCATGGGATCTGAGTATTGGCCAGCCCTCCTGCTGGCCGATGATACCCAAACCACTGGCCTCTGCCAGTGAACAGAAGTGGAGCACTGGAAACTCTAGTGGTGAGGTCCCCTAGTGCCTCCACATGAATTGTGCTGGAAGTGCCATAAGCCTCCTGTCTGGGCTGCCTATTACTGGCATGCACCCCTCCTCAGGTCCCATAAGCCCCCCCCCATCTGTACCCTTCACATGATACTGCCATCCTACTTGGATCCTGAGCACATGCACGGCCCCACATAGTTGTAACAGATATTCAACATGCAATACACAGCAAATAAGGAACAGGGGAGGGTCGTCGCTGAATAGCAACTGACCAGGAAGACCAGCCAGACAGTAATATATGCCACTCTGGTGGACCTGAGTGAAGACTACAAGGCACAGCTAAACGGGGGCTTGGGTAGCCAATTAGGGGGAGGCAATGGCTAGCCCCTGATTGGCTGCATCCCGAGATGTCTTGCCCAGCGGGCAGTGCAGAGTCTGCTGGGAGAGGCCCCTGGAGGACAGCTGCCATGTGTTCCATTCTGGCTCCAGACCCCACAAACTCAGACCCTTCCAAGCAACTTTCATGGGAAACTATTTTTTCATGTATCTTACTTACAGTTTGCACTGTCCAAGACTATTGTTTCAGCAAGAGTACCCCTCTGAAAAGTAAGTCAACTCATAATAAATTCCATTGATACAGTGGTTCTTCTCTACTTTGTAATAGGATTCAGCAGCAGATAAATAGCTAGGGACCAATGCATGATTAACAAGAGAGGAGTGCATGGTTCACACAGGGTGTATCCATACAGCACAATTATAACAGTTTGATAGCACCATACATTATCATGGCTTTTTCCTATGGAATTCTGGGCTTTCTAGTTCACTGAGATCCTTGGAATTCTTTGCTAGAGAAAATTTGAGTCCACTTCCCCTGAACTTGAGAGTGGACTCTTTGCTGTTCTAAGTAATTCTAAGTAACTCATGAACTACAATTCCTAGGTTACTCTGAATAGTATAGAAGTTGAAAATGTTACTTCTTGTTAACCAATTCACTGAACTTTCAATAAATTGTCAAAACTGTGTTACTTTGACCTCAGATTTTTAAAGCTGTTTAAGAGTATATTTTCTGTTGTCTAAAGCATATTCTATTCTTCTATACTCATAAAGGCAAGTTATTGCATATCATTTTGGGGGGGCTGCCTGGGCAAATTATAAATGCCTTTAATAAATGATAAATAATTATTACATGCAAATTGTTCGGTGAGTGTCAATAATTATCCTGGTGGTACTTCAATAGAATAGAAGATATTTACTTTGGTTAGTAATCCTTGAATTGAATCATTGAAGTTTATCACACCATACTCTTAAAGTGCTACAATTCCAGTGTGACTCCTCTAGCTGCCTCCTGTTGCATTGTGGGATTTGCAGTTTTAAGGAGGGGTATTTAGAATTCTCAGGCAGAGAACTGCTCTGCCTGAGAATTCTAAATACTCCTCCTTAAAACTGCCAGTCCCAGAATGCAACAGGAGGCAGCTAGAGGAGTCACACTGGAATTGTAGCACTTTAAGAGTATGGTGTGATAAACATCATTGACTCCTATTAATAGTTGTGGTTTAATGCCTGTTTTTTATGTATAATTGATATAACATGACCCTCTGCTTGATATTCAAACCTTTTGATTTTTTGGAGAAATATAAATAAAAAGAATATTTTACAAAATGAATTCAAAATGCCAGAAACAATCAATAAATGCCTTCTTTCAAGTGAAAGATAGACATGACATAAAATTACATGAACTCAGAATGAGTAACAATAATCACCCATCATCCAGCACTGTATTCCTAGGGTATTAATATCTCAAAAAGGATAGGAGGATTGTGCAGGCAATAAAAATATACAAGAAATTATTTTAATGAGACATAATCCATGTGAATTGTATCAGTACTTAGTGCTTCCTTCATCCATAATGTGTAGCAATATCTCTATCAATCAAACACTAATAGAAATTTTAAATAAATTATTTTTAAAAATGACCTCATGATACTGAAGGGCAAGATTGAATAAGGCATGGCATAGAAAATCCCCAGTGGATAGTGGGCATAAAACCAGGGGGAGGAACAAGGGGAACTCTCCAGATATTATTGAACCACAGCTCCCATCATCCCTGATCGTTTCCTGGGTTTGAAGGGACTTCATAGTAGTCGGCAGGAACATTTTTGCTAAGAATCTGGAAGATCTGATCAGATGGGTTTTAATCATAGTTATGTGGAGGAGGGAGACAGCATACTTGTCGGCAAGAATTCATAAAATGCTGGAGATAAATGTTATGCAAAGATCAAGGCAAATAGCACAAGAATCCAAGAGTGAAAGGGGGGGGGGGAATCCTTTACAAGGAAGATAGAGCAATGGACAATGGACTTAGAAGTGTTTATACTAATGCACAGACCATAGGAAAGCAGATATGATATGACATGTGTCACTGAAACCTGGTGGAATGAGTCTCATGACTGGAATGTAGTAAGAGAGAAGTATAAACTATTTCAGAAAAATAGATGAAACAGGGATGGATGTGGAATAGCATTACATATTAAAAGATGATCTCCTGGAGTTTGTTATACATAGAAAGAAGAATCCAGGCATAGTCAGATATGCATTCTAGACTGTATTAAAGGGGCTGTACAAACAGTTCTGAAGGGATGGCATGCAGCCACTCCTTCTTCAGCCGGATCAGAGCTGCGGCAATCTCACACTGTGGCCCTCCAAGGTTGCCTTCCAAGGGTGCAAAAAGGAGCCACTAAAAGCAGCTACCTTTTGCACCCTCTAAAGGATGCCATAGCCATGGTGGCATGGCTGTATGACGCCCCTTCAGCAATGCATCATTTGAATGCAGTGCCAGAGGGGTGTCATGACACCGCGTGCTGTCACAGTACCCTGGTGGCACCATCAAGGGCATGTGTCATCTGGACATGGCACCTTGACTCTGCCCCCAGGCCAGCACAAAGTGCCGGTCTGTACAGGCCAAAGTTGATTTCAGTAAACTTAGGGAAATACTGGCAGTGATTCCACAGTCAGGAATACTAATAGAAAAGGGGGTTCATGAGGGATGGGAGTTTGTTAAAAGTGAAATACTGAAGGCACAATTTCAAACAGTTCCAATGAGGAGGAAAAGGGGGAGGTGGCTAAAGAAACCAAAGTGGTTCTCTAAAAAACTTTCAACTGAGCTAAAACTCAGAAGGGACATGTACAAGAAATAGAAAATCAGGGAAAATCACCAAGGAAGAAATCAAACAAATATCCAGCATGTGTAGGGAGAATTTCATAAAATGCATTCAGACTTGCCAGAAAGGTTGACAACAATGAAAAGGACTATTTTTTATTTATGGCCATAGCTAAAAGAAGAACAAGGTAATGGTAGGGCTGCTGCCTGGAGAAAATGACAAAATAGTAACAGGGAACAGAGAAACAGCAGAACTACTCCACCTTCTTTGCCTCAGTCTACTCTGAAAAGGAGAACAGTGCACAACCTGGAGCACATGATGCAGTAGGTAGGTAATGGGGTAGCACAGGAATACCTGGCTGCTTTAAATGAATTCAAGTCTCTAGGGTCAGATGAACTGCATTCAAGGATATTAAATAACCTGGCAGAAGTAATGTCAGAGCCATTGTCAATAATGTTTGAGAATTCCAGGAGTACAGGAGAGATCCCAATAAACTGGAGGAGGGATAATGATGTTCCCATCTTCAGCTTCAACATTTCTTGCTGCCACCATTTCACCTTTCTGACTGAAATCACACACATATTCAATATGTCTCATAATCTGTCCATCTCATTCACACGTTTGTATAGCGTGTCTACCTATTTGTTGGTTCACACTGGTTCATTTTACTCAATTCCCCAGTATTTATTTCATTTTTGTAAATTAATTTTGCTGTAATTTTGAATAATTGTAGTATGCTGGTGACCCACCACTGAAGCACAATTTTTCAGTAAAACATTTTTTAAAAAATTAAAAGAAAAGAAAACACTGGGGAATAGAGTAGTGTTGTTCCTATACACCATGTTCTCTTTATCCAGGCACAAGAGGTGGAATGACTTCACCCTGCTTGGGGAAAGTGATGGGGAGTGGAACCACACCCAGTAATGCCACAGGACTACTGGAATATTGGAAGTGCAGGAGAACAAAACAATTACATCAGAAGCAATAGCTGAACATCAGCGCTATTGGAGACATCAACAGGTTTTTCTCGTCAGTGCAAATATGTGATCCAGTAATGATGGAATTACAATGCACCAACAAGAGAGTCATAACACTGTGTGATAAGAAAAGATCAAACTATTTGAAAAAGCCTCTGCATGATCAAGTCAGTGTAATTGTGCGACAACCCACTTTGTGCTAAAACCCTGTGTACATGCCAGACAGAAGGAGCAGAACGATAATGGCACAAGCAGCACTGATATGACATTTAATATAGGGACTGGTTCCACAATTTATTGTGGCAGTCAGCAATAAATCAAACTATCATGCAGAGGCTTTTTCAAATAGTCTCTACAAGACAGACACAATAGGGACACAGGTCTTTAGTCTCACTAATAGATTTTGATGGACCTCATTTCCAGTTTGCTGTGCTTAGAAAAGGCATAGAGGTGTAAAGAGACATAAGAAAATATAAATAGAAAGTCCCAAGGTCAAATTCTGAAGAAACATTACTAAGGACAATGTTAACCTAGTCTACACTGTTTCCTTAAGAGGGCCAGGTTTTCTTTTAATAAGAAATCTGGAAACTGACTATCACTTATGGATTGCTTCTTTCTGCCCTCTTGCACTAATTTGATATGTTGCATAATTCATTAGGTCCAAGTCCAGTCTATGGTTAAATACATTTTAATTTAATTTATGGTTGATTTACCAGCCAAACTCAGTCCATGGCAACTTTCCATATGACCCATAGAGTTCTATCTTGTTTGCACCATTGATGATCATGATGACTGACTCTACATTCACATCTCTTTCTTCTTTTTTCACCATTCACATTGCCTTCCTATTGTTCTAGCCATAGCCATCAGGACAATGAGAAATATTTAGAAAGAGAGAGAGAGGAGAGAGAGAGAGAATGAGAGGATGTACCTGTCTATCTGGCTCCTGCCCTATTTGGACTTGGGCCTCACCAACTGTGAGCATTGTTGTTGTTAACTGCCTTCATGTTAATCTCAACCCATGGTGACTTTACAGATGAAACATCTCCAAGCCCCCTGTTCTCCTGATCTGCCCAATTCTTGCAAACTCATACCCATGATCTATTTAATAGAATGCATTCATGTAGCATGTGGCCTTCCTCTCTTTCTACTTCCCTCTACCTTTCCAATGATTCATGTCTTCTCATGATGTGGCCAAAGTACGCCAGCCTAAGTTTGATCATCTTGGTCCAGGGAACTTTCTGGCTCGATCTGTTCTAGGACCCATTTGTTTGTCTTTTTGGCTGTCCAAGGAATTCTCCGCACTCATCTCCAGCACCACATCTTAAATGAATTGATATTCTTCTCATCATCTTTCTTAGTTGTACAGCTCTCACATCCATACACAGTAGTAGGGAATAGAATGACTAGTATGATTCTAACTTTTGTACTGCGTTGTATATCTTTGAGTTTTAGAATCTTTTTTAATTCTTTCAGAGCTGCCCTCCTCATTCTTAATCTTCTGATTTCCTGGCTGCAGTCCCCTTTCCTATCAATGTTTGACCCAGATATACAAACTCTTTTACTACTTCTATTTCCTCGTTATGTGAACGGCACATAGTCTGTTATGTGAGCGGCACATACATTAAGCTAGTGGCATCACTTTATCTAGGATTGTGTAGTTGTAGTGACAGAAGGCAGAGCTGCCAGATCTCAGCAGCCACTTTCTCCAATCTCTTACTTCCTCCATTTTCTCATTTTCCATGACCTTATGCTGGCATAGTACATCAACATGATTCTATTTATTATTTTACATTGGTGTATGGAAAACCATATGACCTGGAAATTATGGGATTTCTTTTTTTAAAGAATCAATCTATTTCCCTCCCATATATGATGCAATTCGCAATTGTTGATAAATTCAAATGAGCTGAAAGAACATTCTCAATCAACTTTACCCACAGTGCTCTCCGGCCAATTGTTTCAGAAGAGGAATAGAGAATGTTTTCAAACAGAGGGCTATCTTCTATAAAGAAGGAAACATTCATCCCTCTGTTGGCAAGTGAACCTTTGTTTGGACACCATCTTTCCATGGAGCTGCACCTTTCTTGGTGATTCAACTGACAATGTGAAACCTGCTGATGAAATCCAAGTATTTGGCAACCTTGTTCTGGTTTTTATTTTTATTTTTGCCAGCAACTGTAGACTGTAAGTTGTATTGGACTTTTATATCTGCTTTGGGAAAGAAAATGTTTTATTAAGGTGTTTTATTGATAATCATAAAAGCGTTAATTGGACTACAAATACCATTCATATGAAGGGCAGTTAGTTCCAGATACCTGCCATTTAGACACAAACACACCCTGTATGTGTTGAACAGTCTCTTTTTGGCAGCAGAAGAATTATTAATTTACATAGCAATAATTTTATGCATACCTCAGACATAGTAGCATTTCATGTTTCTCCTCCCCTTTTTGTGCATCAATATTTTGTTCAATAGTGAATTGTTTAATAAGCACACTGAGGAACTAATTTGCATATATGACTTACAGGATAAAAGTCTTCATAGCTATTTACCCCTTACTTGATTAGCATGTTCATAGTTTTTTTTCATTCCCTTATTTTTCTTGCCACAATGGTGTTGTGTTAACAAATCATTTTAGACAAGCAAACAATAGAACGAAAAATGTTATGGCAGCTGTTACAGTCCATTTATAAAGACATAATTCTAAAAGAATTTTCATGTACATGGTCTCAATTTCTTGTTCAAACTGTAAATAAAGAGGATACAGTCTCTTGAAGAAGAATGTGAAGATGAACATCTACAGCTAGGGATGTGCTAAATGCTTGTTGCTGTTTGTTAAATATATGGGATTTTTGGTTTTTTTCAATGCTTTGCTCAAGTATTAATAAGCTCTAATATTTGGCTTCTCCTTGACCAAGGTGTGATAATATGCAAATACTTCATTTACAAAAGAAGCAATGAGGCGTGAGAAATTTGACGTTCATGACTTCCTTCCTTCCCTTCCCTTCCCTTCCTTCCTTCCTTCCTTCCTTCCTTCCTTCCTTCCTTCCTTCCTTAACCAATAAACATAACAATGCCTCAATCATTAATTTTAATTGTGTGATTCTCAGTTAAGGCAATTTGAACCATTCCTTTTCACTGCAGGAGGGAGGAAGGGAGAATTTTGTTGTAAAGACTTGTTAGACACTGCTAATGGAGTTTTATGGTCCACATCCCTCATTGCAAGGAAAGTTAGGGAGAGAAAGCCAGTTGAGTGTTTTAGAGCCCCCATTCTTTGGAAACCTGAAATCTCATTCTCCCCAGAGATACCAGGAAAATAATAACATTTCCCATTCCATCTGGAAGATTAAAGTGATAAATTAACATCACTTAGATACAGTGGCAATATGAAAAAACAGAATATTCCTTATATTCTGGAATGGGGGGGTGGGTATAGGGATTATTTTCTTCTTGGAGTTTATTGTAATTTTGATGCATTTTACTGTTGTAACCCACCTGGATTCTCTGTGATAAGGTGAATTAGAAATAAATCTTTATTATTATTATTATTATTATTATTATTATTATTATTATTATTATTATACAGTCCGACATCAGTATCCATGGAGGATCCATTACACACACACACACACACACACACCATGGATACAAAACAATGTGGGACGCTCAAATCCCATTATCAATGATAGTGGTGCAATGTATGTATGCATGTTCGCTAACATGGCCACATGTATGCATAGCCATTGGGGACAGCAGGGATTGCTCAGATCAATGGATGGAAAGCCCATGGATAAGGAGATCCGACTGTATTTCATGTTTGCAGCCTCAGGCAAATACATATCTTAGGACAATTTTTTTATTTATTAGCAAGGGGACAGGCATACAGTACTGTATACTTTTGTAGTGCCAAAGGAATGGAAGATCTCTCTTAGAGGTGGTACAGACTGGTGCTATGAGCCGGCATTGGGGTGGAGTGGGGATGTGGCAACCACACGCTGTACTCCCTGAGTCCATACCCAAAGCAGTGTTATGCCACCCACCTGACCACATGGCAGGCAGTTTGGACACACTGCACCCAGGAAATGTCAAAAAAATGCTACCACGGCAGCAATGGTGTCCTTTCCCCAGCACTAAAAGGAGTGGCTTTCTGCTGCTCCTTTTTGCTCCAGGAGCCAGATGTGTTGGAGGCGTAGCAAGCAAAGGTGCAGCAGCAAGCCACTCCTTAGCCACGATCTGTTTATCCCCTTAGTCTCCAGCCTCTTTTCCTGCTTTGGCTGTATCCTTGAAACACTGCTATGATTGCATCCTACTTCCCAGAAGCTCAGTAGCTGTTAAGACTTTTTCACCAATGTAACTCGATCTGAAGAAGTGCTTTTTTTATCAGGATACTGAGCACAAAATGTTATTTTCACATTAAAGAGAAGGCAAATAAACTCTCTTTTTAGGATTTGCTGCAGTGACACTGCCATGGACAGGGACATTTGGGGTGAGGTCAGTATGCACAAACCCATATTGCTAAGGTGACTTGACTTTCTAGGTTTGAGGCCTGAAGGGAGCATACATGTTTCAGAGTTTTTGACAAATGGGAAGGAATGAGAAAAGATCTTCACCTCTCTATCACATCACACATCAGAATGACCATTGCACATTTGAAGATGAAGATGTTACACTACATAGTGCAAGCTGCTCAGAACATGAACACAATTTTCCCTCAGAAGTACAAGCATGGTTGAAGAATGGCTTTCAAAAAATGCCTCAAAGGGTATGTAGAAAAGCTAGTTCTTGTCATCCAAGGAGCAGAAGACATTGGGAGTGGCAGAAAAATGAGTACTCATGTGATCCTTTCCTCAAAGGGCCAAGTGCAGATATGGATGACATGCAAAGCAGAGTATTAAGTAGGTGATGCAGAGATCAGCAGTTAAGTGTTGAGTGGCTAGGAACATTATTCAAGAATGCACAGGACGAAAGAAAGATGCACATGAAGAAAAAATGCTAGGGACCTTAAAAACTACTTTTTTAAAAAAACATATCATCTGTAAAAGAAATAGAGAGGGACAGCATGCATTCAGGGCAAGGAACATGAGCAAGCATTTCAAAAACAAACTCTATTTGACATCCCTGAGCTGAAGGCAATATTGGTCTACCGTTCCTGTTGGGATTGCACCATGAACATCATAAATTCTTGAAAGAACTATAGTATCTAGTCTGAGAACACTACCATCTCAGAGCATCAATGAGCCTCAGAGATCTTGTATCCTCACAAAGTTCAGCATCAAAGGCGCATTACAGACCTCCTGAAATCGGCGTTCTGCCAGTGCCGTCATTTGCAGCGCGGAGGAGCCCCAGCATCCAAACCGCGCAGCTCCTCTGTGCCACAAAAAAGAAGCCCCAAAATGGCGCTTCTATTTGCTGTACGCTTATGACGCCATGAGGTGCAAATGGTGCACTCATGACGTCAATTGCACCGCATGACGTGCGGACGCTATGCGTTCACTACATCAAGATAGTGGCACCGTGTGGAAGGGCGCCGCCATTTTGTATGCGCTCTACACGTACTAGGGTTAATACCTATTCTAGATGCCTCTTTCTAACCCTAGTACACCCCTTTCTAACCCTAGTATGCACGGAGTGCGTGCTTTCGGCGCGTTTATAACACGCCAAAGACAAGAGCAATGTGTAGAGTATTAACTGGCTGCCCTTCTGAAGATGCGAACTATGTTTGTTAGGCAACTTTATAAATGAACATTATAGGGATGAATAGCTGGTTGGGTTCAGACATAAATGCACATTTCTTAAGTGTATGCCAGAAAATTGGGGGGGGGGGATACATAAAAGTATAGAGGTTATTGTGATGAACAGACTTGCAAACCAGCCAATCACCAGCCAGAGGCCATAAACCAATCAGGTGCTGGCTGGGTGAATTTGAACATTCCATGAAGCAGTTGGTTTGCTCAGTTGGAATTTTGACAGTTGAGAGGACAGATAGGGTTCTGCTGAGTCCAGTGAGTGGACATAGTTTTATGAGTTCCAGAGGGGAACTGAGGTTTAGATCCAGTGTGAGGGGCTTACAACCTGATAGCTACTCCGAGTTAGGGATCTGTGAAGTCCAAGAATAGACAGTGTTCTGGGAATTCCAGAGGGAACTGTTAGTTAGGGTTTAGCTATAGACCAAGAAGGGTCTCTTAGGTCCAGAGAGGGACAGCCAGATATTAGGAGTCTGAAAGTGAAAGACTCAGTGGGAACCAAACTCTGAACGAGGGTTGTGGTTCTATATGATCCTGAGGGATTAATAGCCTGTGTGGCGAAGTTTTTTAAAAAAAAAATTACAAAGTTTCATCTGTAACTAAGGCCCGTTCCGCACGGGCAGAAAGTACGTGCTGTGCACGTACCAGGGTTAGAAAGGGGCATCCTTTCTGGATGCCCCTAACCCTAGTATGGGCTTGGCGCGTACAAAATTGCAGCACCCATTCTACACGGGTGAGAGCTGACAAGTATTTGTGGGACACCCCAGCCTTAGGCACGGCTCAAGGTTTTAGTTGACCTTCCACTACCAAAAGGACAGGTGGTTCCCACATGCTCTACCTGACAAGGTGGCTTAATTCTTTGGACCACTGATGAAGACAATTGTCGAAACGCGTTTGGTCTTTTTTTGAAACTTTTGACACTTTTATCTGCTTTGGGCATACTGTATATCCCTTTTCAACCAAGCCTCTGTTTTGTGCACTCTGTAACTATATTAATATTGTGTTTACTTGTTTCCATACATGGTGTGAGACGCAGAGGAATTGTTATAGTTTTGCATTATTTTGGGAATTGCAGTTTCCAAGCCCAGTTCTGCTTATTAACTTTCAGAGTGTGGCTTATAGGCCAGATTAAGCCTCACAGCTGGTTTTAGTTCTGGTTTAGTTTTTAACACATTGTTCCAATAAAATCATAGTTTTTTTAGCTTCATTTCCCCCCTAAACTCTGTGTTTTTCCAACTGCGTACAAAATTGCAGCACCCATTCTACACGGGCGCCGCCATCTTGACGTCGCAGATGCCTAGAGTTTGCATGTCGTGTAGCGGAAATTACACCGTGAGTGTGCCATTGACACCTTGTGGCGTCATTTCTGCGAGGGAGCCCCATGGTATGGAAGCTGCGGCTCCCTCACGGAGCAAGCGGAGGCGCCAGCAGACCGCCCTTTTTGGGCAGTCTGTAAAGGGCCTAAGTAACTAAGAAAGACTAATAAAACAGCAACATCCTATTCATAACACATTGTTCTGTTTGTTTTATAATAAACTTTTATTATTGTTTTAAAAAACCACTTGGCCTGTCTTTAAAACACAAAACACGCTACTAAACCCTAAGAGTCTAGAGTGGCCATCATAGAAGTGGATTGTGGTGTGGAGGTCGTCACATAATTTGGTGGCAGCGGTGGGATTAACAAAACCCCATAGGACTGCCATCTTAAGGAAAAGAAATAAGGTAAAGGAGTGTTACAGTTATCTCTTGAAAATCTTTTATAATCTTTTATGAGGCACCTTTCTCTGAACAATCAAATGGGTACATTATGGGAAATTATGAAAACACAGAGGTGTGACCCTAAACCCAAACAAAGAGTTGCAGAACAAAAAAGTCTAGGGGGAAAAAGGAGCAATGATCATAAAATAGCAATAGTTTTATTGGAAACAAACTGGAAGAGTTGGATAAAAAATGAAAGGGATAGGTAAAATATATTCAATCCTGCAAATAGACAAAAATGCTGTGGTCTGTGTGCAAAGCCCAAAGATAAAAACCAAAGCTTCTGAGGCAAATGAGTAAAAGAGCTGGTGTAGCCAATATGTACTAGGCTTAAGAACTATAAATCCCAGCAAATAAATCAAATATTGGAGATGTCATACATATAAAATGCAAATACAACTGAGGTTTTCAAATAGGACCAAACGCGTTTCAACAAAGAGTCTTCGTCAACGGGACATCCAGGTTACTGTCCATCTTGGACAACTAACTACTTACTTTCACCAGGTGTATCCACATATATTGATATATCTCCCATGCTGTAATAACAGCCTATTCCGACCACTGATGGAGACTCTTTGTTGAAACGCATTTGGTCCTATTTTATCAATTTACCACTTGTAATGGGTTTTCTAGGTTATCCCTCCTATTTGTGTCCTTGGAGGTGTTGAAAACCTCAGTTGTATTTGTATATGTAAAGCAAAAGAGAGACAGCTCCAGCCCGCCTTTTGGAGGAGGTTTGTACCATGCTATATTAGCAATAATAATAGCTAACTCTCTCCATGCTTTTACTTTTACTGTATGGCAATTAACTAGAAAACTAATGACTACACAGTAGACAGAAGAAATTTGCTTTGTCTAAGTGTCTGCAGAGTGGCTTATACTGAGGGATGTTCTGAATAGCAGGGGCTATAGAAAACTGCCCCATGTGACCACTTTAAAAAGACAGACCTTTTAAAGACTCTGTTTTAAAAGGCCTTACAATGGTAACGAGGATGCATTTTAAATAAAGACAAACTTTTAATTAAAATAAAAACTGAACTTTATTAAAACAGTTGCTTCAAACAGTTGTTACTTGAATAGATAGCAGATAAACATTGGTTCAGGCACTTGTGTTTTTTAGTTTTGTGGATAAGATTATTTTCTTTATGTTAACTTCATTATTTTCTACAGCTTATCAATGTTACAGTTTTTAAGGACACTTACACTGTCCTTCCCCTACTAGGTTCCCCTAAGCCTAACTAAAAATCCTGCCACTCAGGCTAATTATAACCCTTAGGTTATTTCCTTATGATATCTCTGTAACTAGGAGTATCTACAGGGATGTAGCCAGGATTTTAGGAAGGGGGGGGGGCAGACCAAGTGCCACCATTATAATGGGGCTTGGCCGTGGTGGCGCAGCAGCACACACCATTCATTTTTCTAACGGAAGGGGGGTCCGGACCCCAGGAACCCCCCCCCCCTTGGCTACGTCCCTGGTATCTATGAGGTTGTAAGCCCCTCGCACTGGACTTAAACCTCAGTTCCCCTCTGGAACTCATAAAACTGTATCCACTCACTGGACTCAACAGAACCCTATCTGAAGTTCTTAACTGCCACAACAGAACTGTCAATCTCTCCCTGCCAGCATCTCATTGGCTGAGGGCAGCTGGCTCGTAATTGGCTGCTGCTGTTGCTAGGTTAATCTGTCTTTTCACCACACCCCATGCCATTTGTAACGTTAAATATTCTTACTACCCACCCATTCAAAAAAAAAAACCCCTCTCTCAAAACTCCCATGCTGTTTTCTTTCTTTGGCGCGTTACATACCTGCATTTTGTAGTGTGGCGGTGGCGGCGGCAAAAGGGTTAGGGAGTGCGCACCATTTACACTTTCCCTAACCCTAATACATACTGGGGGCGGGAAATGGTGGCGCCCTGTATATACGGGCGCCGTCATTTTGACATGATGGACGCCTAGCGTCCGCACGTCCTGGCGTACTTGTGACATCGCAAGTGTGCCATTGGCGCCTTGTGGCGTCACAAGGGCGCCAGAAAAAGAAGCTGCTTTTTGCAGCTTCTTTTTCCGCCGTCGGGAAACCTCCCCGTTTGGAGGCTGACGCTTCCTGGCGGCGGAAACGGAGGTGGCGGCAGGCCGCCCTTTTTGGGCAGTCTGTAAACCGCCATTGTTACCTTATTTGGGGAATTTGTTGTTGTTTTGAACTGGAAATTAAGGACACAGAAATAGTGTTGGTAATTTTCCTTTTGCAAACAAAGAAACACCCTCTAAGTTATTCAAACCAAATATTCCACCTCGTAGGGAGCTGTATTTTTTCCACTCCGTGTTTTGAGTATTCTAGAATATTGTCAATTGTGGGTCCGCACATGGTCCTGTGGATATAGGGCAATTTATTATAACTTGCTATACATGAGAATAATAATAATAACAATAACAACAACTCCATAGTTTACTCTATGAAAGGTTTTTTTTAAAAAATCTACCTGTATGAGGGCTAAAATAATTTCAGCAAGAGTATGTCATTTGCTTTTAAATAAAATAAAATCAGATGTTTTCATTTCTGAAGGGCCTTCAGAAGTGGAAATTGAAAAGTTATTGTTAGTTTTCAAGTGTCAGTTCTTTGGCCTCTTTCTGTTGTAGTCCCACCATTTCATTTCTGTCAGACATAGCCACTTTGATAATTTTGAGCAGATACACATATACACTCATTCCATTGAGGTTATAGTCACTGCCCTGTTGCCTTCCGGTAAGGAAAGGTAACTGCTGAGCACAGCAGTGAGCGAAAGATTCATGCTGTGAGAAGCTGCCTACCTTGGAATAACATGTGCTTAAAAATACCTTCTGCTTCAGGTAATTTCAGCTTTACAGTCCAATGAGCTTCAGCTGCTCTCAAGGACAATGCTCATGATCTCAAGCTATCTAAAAAGGAGATTACGGGTTTAGCTTTAAAAGCAACTGAGCCAGATGTTGTTGGGGAGGAGGTGCACATAAGAAAAAATAAAAAAGGTAATATATTTACATTTAGAATTAAAAAGCCAATAAAATATTATTGAAGTGCAATAATATTTTCTGATCCACAACCCACTGTTAAACAACAACAGAAATGGGTGGGCTGAGGTTGCATCTATGTCTTATGTCCAGAGAATGGGTTAACAGACTGATATGGAATTTCGCAGCATAGGACAGATCTGTTTGAGAAGAGCTACTGCAAATGGAAGGGGTCAAAATGTTTGGTTTAACATGTTTATATTTGATGAGTGAGTTTCACAAGGAGATTTTGTAAAAGTTAAACTTTATTGCTCAGTTTCTTCATTTGGGATACTGTTTGGGGGGTGGGGGCAATGTCTTAACACATGCTTTGCACTAGTAATATCATAAGGTGTTTGTAGGGTGGTTTTTTTAAATTAAAATATTTTTTTTCTTTCTGCTTCCAAGTCCATTTTAAAATCTCTTCCAACTCAGTCCTTATATATGAATGGTATTGGTTGTCAGCTGGGTACTTGTAATGTGGAATAGTAGCTTCAGTTGCATGAAGGGCCCATACAGACAGGCCAAAATAAAGCTGCTTTGGGTCACTTTGGAGGTATGCTTTTAAAATGATGCATGCATCCTAAGAGGCTGGAAGCCACGCCTAAGGACTGGAGCACAGCTTTGGCGCAGCTTCTGGCCTCTTAGAATGCATGCATTATTTAAGCAGCATACCTCCAAAGTGACCCGAAGCAGCTTTATTTTGGCCTGTCTGTATAGGCCCGAAAACATCAATTACACAGACTCCATATAGACTGGAGTCTACATAGACACAGGCTTCCTGTGCCAGTGAAGTGAAATCTGGGATTTAGATCTCTAGATCTAATGAATATGGCATTTACACAATATGGATATAGTTGGTAGCAACCATAAAAGTGACCTAGATAGTGTAGGGGGGGTCTTTTGATTATTTTTACAAACGTTTTTGGAAAGGGAGAAAATCTCCTATGGGACGATTTGCATAGGTACTGTTTGTTGGGTGTGCGTGTATTGTTTCCTACAAAAGATTTTCAAAAGGGAGACAATCATCCCTTGGACCTTTGTGGGTAGAATGAAATAGGTTCCCAAATCCAATGAGTTGTCCATCCTTGCCTTAATACGATACATTAAAGTGAAACATTAATTCACTATTTATTGCGTTTATAACCAGCCTTGCCTCTAAGGAATGCAAAGTGTCTCCTGTATTTTTACCCCACTTCAAATGTTTATCTTTGTTTAAAAATAAGTATCAGGGTTTGGCTTGACAGTTGGGGGCTTGACCTAACGGTTCTGTGGATATGAAGGTTGCCACAGGGACTTCTGGCAGACCAAAGGTTATCTCTAAACCGCTGAAAACAGCTGGAGGCAACTATATGAATAAGATGTTTTCCTTTTATCTATATTATTTCTGCTTCTCTGCAAATGTTTTGCTGTACAAGCTCTTTCAAATCAACCTCACAATTTTCTCTTCGAGTGGATTTGTTGTCAATTTCACTCACAGGTATGAAAAAATCTCACTGCATTCAATGGAACATGTTGAGCAGTACTATCTGTATGAGCCTATTTTCCAATTTCTTCATAGTTTGACTGTGACTATTTATTTATTTTTAAGCAAACTTTTCCATTTTTATAGCTAGGAAACATCCACAGAATTCTTGACTTATTTCTTCCTACAGAAATGTTCCTTGCCCAGTTGATTAAGAGACATTCTTTCATGGGACTCCAACATAACGGAGCAATAAACTTATTTTTAACTTGATTAAATGTCAAAGAGAAGTAGAATTGTGACTGCTTAGAAGATAACTTGCCTTGGAGTTCATCAGGCATGCCAGCTCTAATTGTAAATTATGATTTGGACAACTAGAAGCTTTAATGCATCATGACTAACAAATGGAAGACAGTTTATTGCTGGCACTGCAACAATTTCACTAATTTACTTATTTGATATTACCTTTATATATGAGTTCAATGTACTGATCTTAAAAACAATGCCAACATTTTTGTCCTCCTCTTTGCTCCAGTGTGGTAAGTATAATTTCCCCACACTGATTCATTGATGCAGGTATGATTGGAGCCCACTGTTTTAAACACAAAAGCCATGAAAACAAAAGGAGAAGAAACTGTACTAGGGCAAAGTGTCTGCTTTTAAATCTCTGATGCTGTATTCACATTGGAGAAATAATCCGGTTTAAGTGCCATGGCTCAATGCTGTGGAATTCTGGGAATTGTAGTTTGTTGTGGCCCCAGAGCGGAGCAGAACTACAAGTCCCAGAATTCCACAGCATCGAACCATGGCACTTAAACAGGATTTTTTCTCCAGTGTGAATACAGCCTGAGTGTCAAATTCGATAACTCAACAGCACTGTTTGCCCATTTCTCTACCTCTGAGAACACAGCTAATGTGCACTAGCAGGTTCAGGTACAAAAGAAGGCATCAGTCCTTGGAACTCCCAATAATGAGTTTACAGATATCACCAAAGATTCCAGATCTATGTTTTCATGCCATGAAGCAGGAAATAGCTATGTGGATATAATATGTCATTTGACATGCCACCTGCATTTGCTCCAGAGTTCCTTCTGATGGACCTGGCTATAATCAGTAGTTGCAAATGAGTGCTTCATTTCAAAACATTGTGTCTTGTTTGCTCCATTAATGCTTAAATCTTAATGAAAGAGTGTTCCACTGCACATACATAATAAGAACCATTCTCTACCATATGAAATGGTAGAAAATGCTATTCACAATTTTCATGTATTAGGGATGGCCTAATTTTAATTTGTTTTCAGTCACTTAGTCATTTATTGTATTTGACTAAAAGCCTTTACTTATCAAAAAACAACAAAAGAACTAAAAAATAAAATCCAGTAAAAGAGTACATACATACATACATACATACATACATACATACATGTATGTGTACATCCATACAGAGAAATCAGATTATTGAATCCTCTGCATAATCTACAAGAATATCTTTAAAATATTTTAAAATAACTAGCACAAATACTTTCAGCAGTTTTAGCAAATAAGACTGTTTTTGTGTGGTATATGGATCACAGTCTGATAGTGTGTTTCATATAAGAGTTCTCACCGTTGAAGGAAGCCAAGATTTGCCCAAATAATTTCTTCCTGACATTTTGATAAAGCTGGCAATAGAGTAAATAGTGTGAAACATCCTCCACCTCTCCCATGTCATAAATGTCAGATCTTTAACTTTCTCAGTACATTTCTGTATCTGCCATCCAGGATGGGCATTGGCATAGTTTGGAAGCATAGGTCTGTAATGCAATTCCCAAATGGTCAAAGATAACTGTAAGTAGTGCTCTTACATGATTTGATTTCAACAGATGATACCAATGAGAAATAAATTGAAGAACTGATTGACAATAAATCTGGTCATTATCTAACTTATAGATCTGTTTTTCTTTTGTTGATTTTACTTCCTGAGAAAGACAACAAGATGATTCCCTTGGACATTGTCTTGACCTAGTTCTTACTAAAAAGTGTGCTATCTCTGATTATATTGCCATTGACTTTCTGTTGTCTAATCATTATTTTGTTTCTTTCTCACTTATTCATAGTCCACCTGCACACCAATTTGTTCTTTGCTCATTTCAGGATCTCAACTTTGCTATCTCTGAGGCCTGTTCGCATGCATTTGACCCTTCATTATCTTCTTTAATTTTTTCTGACTTTGTCCCATTGGTAACATGTGCAACTTTTTCTTCTAAGCCTCAGCCCTGGATCCCTCTTTCTGTTTGGTATCTCCGTTCCTGCTTCTGAGCAGCCAAGCATTTATGCAGGAAGACCAGGGAACGGGCAGACTTTGTCCATTATAAGTTTACTCTCTCTTCATTCTTGTGCACTATTTTGTCAGCCAAACGGAAATACTATATTTCATTTATTAATGTCAATGAATGTCACCCATAGCATTTCTTTCCGACTTTCAACTCTTTGTTAAAGCCTTCTCCTCCACCTCTCCCCCCCCCCTTGTTTTTGCCTAATGATTTTGCCAATGGCTTTATTACCAAAATCAAAACTCCGATCTTGAAGTTCCTGATCCCTTATCTTTACCAACATACCAACTACCTAAATCATCTACATTCTCTGCTTTTTCTCCTGTTTTGTTGGATGAACTATGTAAGGATGTCCTCAAATCCTTCAACCTGTTCTCTTGACCCAATTCCCTCTCGCTTCCTAATTACTGTGGCTCCTGCTATACTGCTTTCTCTTCTTCACATCCTCTCTCTCTCCTGGTTTATTTCCCTCTGTGTTTAAACATGCTATAGTCACTCCAATTCTTAAGAAAGCCTCACTTGATCCATCCTCTTTTTCTAGCTACCATCCAATCTCATTGCTGCTTTTCTTCTTAAAGGTTCTGGAACATGTTGTTTACGTTCGCTGTCTAAAGTTTCTTGACCAACTCTACTATGGTCCCTTTTCAATCTGGTTTTCATCCTATGCACTCTACAGAGACGGCTCTTACAAAGATTACAAATGATCTTATCCTGGCCAAATGAAAAGGCCTATACTGTATTCAGTTCTTTTTCTTCTTGATCTTTCTGCAGCTTTTGACTCAGTTTATCATGGTCTTTTGGTAGATCTGCTTCAGGACTTAGGATTTACCAATTTAGTCCTTCATTGGTTCAGATCATATCTTTCAAACAGGTAATTTGCTGTGTGGCCAGAGATCAAGTATCTACTTCTGTTTTCCTGTTTCTGCCAAAACCTATTTCACAATATACATTTTCTGTCATGGTTAATAATGTCCGCATCTCGGCTTTATTTTTGATTCTTATTTTATTTATTTATTTATTTATTTAGGTATTTATATCCCACCCTTCAGCCCTAATGGCTATCAAGGCAGCTTACAATTATTATTTTTAATCAGACAGTTCCCTGCCCTCAGGCTTACAATCTAAAAGACACAAAACAAAAGGAGAAGGGAATGGTGAAGGGGGAAGGGAATCAGGTCCAGCATTCTTCTCTCCCTCTGAGGCCTGGACCAAGGCAGATGGACCGGAGGGAGGGCTCTTCTTCTTCAGGCAATTTGTTGTTCACTCCCCAGATCCAGGCTGTAACTAAATCATACCAATTTTTTTCTTTATAATATTGCTAAAATCAGACTTTTTCTATCAGTTTCTTCCACTAAGACCTTAGTTCATGTCATGGTAATCTTCCTCGTTCACTACTGTAACCTTCTTTTTATGGGACTTCCTCTGTCCCACCTTAAGCCTTTGGTTTCTATTCAATATTCTGCTGCTAATATATAACCTTTTTGGCTCACTGTTTGACCCCACTTCTGGCATCTCTTCATTGGCTGCCCATTTCTTTCAGGATCCAATATAATCCTGAATCTTCTCCTAATCTTTAAAGCCTTACACAACTTAGCCACCCCCCCCCTTATTTGTCAGTTCTTATGTCATCCTACCATCCTGTTCTGCGGTCCAGGGGTTCAGGGCTTCTTACTCAGCCTAGGCTTTCTTCTTTCCTGGAGTGGATTCATCTTTTCCCCTCTTGCTGCACCTTTTTTTTTGGAACTGCCTTCCCAAACATCTGTGGATTATTACTTCCCTAGCTGGTTTTAAATCTGAACTAAATACTTTTTTTTAAATTTTATTTTCCAAAGCATTCTGGACTGTAGTTTAATATTCTTTGATAAATTGGATTAATAATGCATTATCTGTTTGAAAGTTTTTATACTTTTATAGCTATATTTTACTGGGATAAACTGTATAATTATTGTATATTATTTCATATTCCATGACTTTTAGATTGTACACCATTGGCAGACTATATGTTTCTTTAATGATTTCTGTAAGGTGCCATGCAAATTTATACAGTGGTACCCCGGGTTACGAATTTAATTCGTTCCGCCGCCGCGTTCGTAACCCGAAAATCTTCGTAAGCCGAAAAAGCCATAGGCGCTAATAGCGAAAGCCGCGATTTCGTGCGAAAAAGCGCCGAAAAGCACCAAAAATTTTTTCGTAACCCGAAATAACCTTCGTAACCCGGAACAGTTTTTTTCAATGGATTTTTTTCGTAACCCGGAAATTTCGTAAGGCGGCGCATTCGTATCCCGGGGTACCACTTAGTGCTATATAAATAAACACTAATAACAATGATGATGATACTAATAGCACTTCACATTCCATGTACAAAAGCAACTGGACAATTTAATCTTTTTTTCATCCAAGAATGATGGAACACCTTCTTCCACTGCAACTCAAGGCATTAGGTTAGCTTGGTAAACACAAGCCAGGACACAGGACACTCAATTTTGTTCTCCAGTGCCCTGCTGCTGATTCCCAGAATTTGCTGCCTAATAGGGCTGCCTTGGTTTTCCTAATGTTAGAGGTGGCCCTGTGAAATCCTAGGATCCAGAATGAATCAATGATGAGCACCATTCTACACAGGCAATATGGTGATGCGTGTGATGCAAAAACAGCATGAGCTGTGTAATGCAAGCAACTCGGTATGAACTTCCTAGGAGACCATTTAGACTTGATCCCAGCTGTATTATTCTCACTGCCGCTTGAGTTGAGATTGCAAACTGTGATGAAAATATGTAAATTTAATTTAATGCTTTAATGGTTTCCGTATCATTTCAGGAGAGAGTAAGCAAATAAATAAATAAATAAATAAATAAATAAATAAATAAATCTGTCTATATATGATGATGTACCTTGACCACTTTAACGCTAACACACTGCTGACTCCACAAGGCTGCCAAACAGCAGTACTTCCGCAGATACACTTGCCAGCCCTGCACTTTCTGCTGACATTTGTGCATGGAAATTTTTTGCAGCAGATGGCTTAACATTTTAATTAAGAGATCTTCCATGAATCAACAAAAATCATTGGCAGCGATCTTTATTAATTGAGCATGCATACACATTTTGACAACTTTTGCTTGCTTTAAGCCTGATAGTGATAGGTGAAACTTCATATTTCCCCCCATAGTTCTGTTCATTCAAACATTGACTTACATGGAACATCTTTGATAAATAGAGATATATCCCCAAAATTAGTGTACTTTGCATGTGCAGTTGGCTTGAGGGTTGTTTCTTTACTCAAACTTGAATCTTTTGAAGAAGTGTTGTGTATATCTACTCAGAAAAGTCCCACCACATTCAGCTAGAGTTACTCCTAGCAAGAGATGAACATTTTTACTTATTTCATTCTTTCATGCAAGAATATGTAATGGTGAGATTATAAGAGTTTTTGCCTTTTTGAACCACACTAGATGACACCCATCTGAGGGAGTGGCATCATTTGGGTGGCAGTAGTGGCAGTGGTGGGGGCTGGTGCCCTGATGAGACCTCGCCTTGGTTGTGAGAGGTGGGGGTAGTGGCAGTGGGCTGGTGGTGAGTGCTGAGGTGTCTCTGTGATGGTCTCCACCACCTTTTTCCTGTCAACTCTTGCCATGGTTGCTTTTGCTTGGGAAAAGAAGGAGGATCTGCCATGACAGCCTTCCTTCCCTTGGCTGGACCAGGCATGTATTCCCAAGAGCAGCAGCCAGTGAGTAGTCATGAACTAGCAAGCCAAGAATGTAGGAGGAGGGGATTTCTTGATGGTGGTGGGTTATCTGAGGACAGTAGTCTAAGATAATTCAGGCTTTTTTAAAAATTAGTGAATGAGGTTCTGTATCAAATCTTGTCAGTGATGTATACCCCTAATCCTAATGCATTTTGAATAAATGCCTATTCAAGTGCAAAGTGTGTTGGGGTCTTCATACCCCAGTGTAGTTCTTACTAGGTGTAGACCAGAATGCAGAATGTGAAAAATGAGCAGCTTTGGAGGAGCCATTTTATTACACAAGGAATATAAAGATTTTCTCATCATGACAATGGCCTGGTACAGACGGTCCTCATGGCACGTCTTGATGACGTGCTAGGGTTGCCTCAGGGCATCTCTTACACACACCCCACAACCCTAGCATGTCTTCCCTACATCAAAATGGCGGTGCCCTGTACAGATGGACACTGCCATTTTGATGCGACAGACGCCTAGCGTCTGCATGTCATGGCGCCATAATGACATTGCAAGTGCACCATTGGCACACTGTGGTGTCATTATGGCACCACAAAAAGAACCTGCTTTTCGTGGGTTCTTTTTGCTCCGCGAGGAAGCTGTGCAGTTTGTCCGCTGCAGCTTTCTCGTGGAGCAAACCAGGGCACAGGTAGACCGCCCTTTTTGGGCAGTATACACCGGGCTAATATATTGGTCATTGTCAAAGATTTTTCAGCAAGAAGAAAAGGATTAGAGGTTTTTTGGGGAGGGGGTTAAAAGCTTTTTCTGAAAAAAAAATATAGGTTCTAACTTTTTTTGCAGAAACAGTATCTTTGCAAAACTGTTCTAAAATTTTGGAATTCACCTAAAAGTAAAAGAAAAGAACAAAACTTCTTATCATCTTGCTTGGCAGAGGGCTTTTGAAATAAATGAAGCAAACTCAACTTCTCATACCCATCACCAACCCAGACCCTTTTGATTTTTGTTCCCTTGTAGGAATAGCCAAAGGAATGAGGCAAAACTTTCCATACAGACCTTCTTTTAGTTTTCTAGGTGCTGGTCAAAAATGGTCCCATGCACGTACATGTAATCAATATCAGCAAATTTGGGGAAATCCACAAGTTAAACACACACATACACCACAAACCCCACATCTTTTTGGAGGGATCTTCTTAGTCTCTTCCCTTTCCTAGCCCATAAGAAATGAAGACTGTGTAGGGAAGGGTGATGTCACAAACTTGAGTGATGTTGAAAGAAAATAGAATGGAATAATAAATAGAAGCACTATGCACCAAGATTTTGTTGAGAGGCCAGTTTCTTTATATTATTACAGCTTTTCTTTGTGTAGAGAAAATATCACTGCCTATAAATCAGAGGAAGGCAGGAGAAGCACACTTGGGGGGAATGCCCAAGGTTTTTCTGTGCATGTGTGTGTTTGGACTGCCTTTACTTGCCCAAATAACCAAGGAGGACTTAACATGCTTAGTGTACATGTAACAGAAAAAACAGGGAGCTAACAGATAGGAAATACTGGAATCTTTTAAAGGAACACCCCCACTCCACTCACACAAAATAACATTTTCTTTTGCTAGCCCTTTGGGTTATCCTAATAACACTATTGCAATTGCAGAAAACTGGGTTGTTTTTCCAGGGCAAAATGTTAGAATTTTCACCTTGGGTCAATTTGTGTATATCTTAAGATGCATTCTTATGCACATTTATTGGGAGTAAGTCTCACAGAACTGAATTGAGCATACATTTGAATAGGCTATATAAACAGGAATCCACTGTTAGTAAATGAAAGTATAAATGAAGAGTTTTACTTTACATTTCTGCCGGGACAGCCATTTCCCAGCATTCTTCTTGTTATTTGTTTGTCCCGGTGAATTGAAGTGGATTTTCACTCTATAGAAATGACAGACGATCAATAAAGCCACAAATTTAGAGACTGTAGAATATGATCCTTCTGAAGAAGAAATATCGACATTCTTTGTGACAGCTGGCTGCTGTACTAATGGTGGTTGTAAAACATTTCAAAGTGAGATCAAGAATCACAGCACATGAACCAAGTTTATTTGTACTGAAGAAAAATTAAATTGCTGTAGCCACAAACAAGCTTTCTGAGAACATGGGGATACATTTCCAATGCCACCCAAAGGGATTAAAATTTATCAGATGACAGCCCCAAAG
The DNA here is from genome assembly GCF_019175285.1 of Sceloporus undulatus. NCBI lineage: Eukaryota > Metazoa > Chordata > Lepidosauria > Squamata > Phrynosomatidae > Sceloporus > Sceloporus undulatus. Next base: position 113,638,939 of record NC_056525.1, read on the forward strand.
CTGCTTTTTAACTACTTTCCTGCTATAATGAATGTGAACTTTCAAAGCAGGTTCAGTGAGATTGATATGGGCCATAGATTACATTGTCAAAAGATATGCAGGATTTTACTGTTTTAGAATCCTCTATGTGTGCGTGCCATTTTTTTGATTTTTTTAAAAATGGTAGATATTATGGTTAATCTGCATCCTTTTTGGTGGGATAACGTTGGTGATCTTTCATCTTCAATGAACAGGCAAGACAACATTAGTGTAAGGTGAAAAAAGCCTTTCTCTCCCTTTTCATCTGATCCTTCGTTGTACATAGGATTACTTACAACAGGGTTGTGCAGACCACTACTCACAACTCTTCCTAAATAATCATCCCCCTTTTAGGCATGAAGCTAGAGCATAGAAAAGACATTCTGTGGGCTAGATGGCTGGCCATTGTGAGAAATAGCCCATTTAGTGCAAACTGAGAGAGAAGGAAAATACTTCCTTGCTATCCTATGCCCTCCTGGGGATGCAATTGCAAGCATGTTTGTCTCTCTATGTCATCCAAAAGTATTCTTGAGTTGCTTCTTGTGGGATTTATTTTCTATTGATTTTCACTGGATAAATTAAAATTGTATCAATGGCTTTGAATTCACAGAATCATAGACTCATAAACTCTTAGAATTGGAAGAGACCATAAGGGCCATCCAGTCCAATCCCCTGCCATGCAGGAACTCTCAATCATAGCATACCCAACAGATGGCCATCCAGCCTCTGTTTAAAGACCTCCAGGGAAGGAGACTCCACCACTCTCCGAGGAAGTGTGTTCCCCTGTTGAACAGCCCTTGCTGTCAGGAAGCTCCTCCTAATGTTGAGGTGGAATCTCTTTTCCTGTAGCTTGGATTTGTTTTTAAAGCCTTCTAAACAGAAAATCTGACATTATACTTCCGTAATACATAGTGTTTTTTGGCTACCAGTACTTCTTATATTGGTTCAAGACTTACATAGATCTCTTTTAGTGTTTTCCCTGCAGCTTCCATCAAGAAGACTTATTGCAAGTTCCAGAACACTACGAACTGTTCAACAATTTTGTCTAATTATGGTTTAAGAAATTGCTCATTCTATCATCTTATAATGCACTCTTGGAATGCATCAATAAATTACCAGCAATAAATAATAATGGAAGGTTTGTGGAGGCTGGGTAAACACTTGAGATAAATAATGATCAAATGCATTGTGCACTGGAGTTCCTTAAGCATTTGGAAGGAGGCTTTTGCCTCTCCTGACAAAAGCTGTTCATCTTCGGGTTGCATCATTCACAGAATTTTCATTGACAGTAAACACATTTAACTGCCAGTTGCCCAGTCTGGGGAGGATGCTAAGCATAGCAGTCTTCCAGATGGTGGTACAGCACCATTATGCTGTCCATATCAGAGGCAGTTTCACATTAAATTATCGGAAAAACAAAAGGAGATAATTAGAGTTTATGAGACTTTTGGGAGACTTGTATACTCTGGCTGAAAGAGATTCATAAGAGTTCATTGAGATTTTCTTTTTCTTTTTTGTTATTGTAGAATCCAGAAATTAGCTAGTACATAAACAGGAATAATACATTCTAGGAGAAGCCAGAAGGCTTGCTGCTAGTTATGACTAATCAAACATCAGAGAATGGCAGGGATGAAGAGTACGGAGAAGTTTGCTCAGACATTCTTGAGTGTATCACATAGATGTTTATCACACTATACTTTTAAAGTGCTACAATTCCACTTTGACTCCTCTAGCTGCCTCCTGTTGCATTCTGGTATTGGCAGTTTTAAGGAGGAGTATTTAGAATACCTGAGAATTCTAAATACTTCTCCTTAAAACTGCAAATCCCAGAATGCAACAGGAGGCAGCTAGAGGAGTCAAAGTGGAATTGTAGCACTTTAAGAGTATAGTGTGATAAACATCATAGTCTTCTTGATGTGCCAAATCTAGATGTAGAAAACAATCTTCAGATAGTAGATGAAAGAATCACAAGCTCCTCCCTTCCATACAGCACATACATTTACCAAAATGCACAATTTGTGGTAAATCTATATGCTAATGATGAGCAGTAGCTATAGCTAAAGGGTAGAACCCCTGGTTTGGGTTCAAAAGAGACCACATTCAATGATTGGCAAATACAAATAGAATGGGGACAGATATCTGTGGAAAACATGGGGAATTACTGCCAAGAAGTGGAGACAATAGCGAGTAGAGGACTTATTATGTTCCGAAGAACACACTCAACCAAAAATCAGAATATAAAAGATAAGGCAGGTCTTCACAACTACTTAGCCAACATGCTAAGCACAACAGAACTCAGAAAAACTTCAGTCTTTCTATATAAAATCCAGACTTCTGAGGATTGTAGAGTGGCATTTGTATGGAATCTACAAGCCAACCAGTTTAGAGAATTATGAGGCAGGCCTCTATATCTAACTTTGCTAGGCCAGGAATGGGCATAGTACAGTGTGTAGGCTGCACACTGACATCAGTGTGATTCTTGAAGCCCTGATAAATCCTCCAATGTCCCTGCTGTGATATTATGGTGTGGGATCTTTCCCCTTGCAAGTGAGATACCCCTCCCCTTGTCACGAATGGCCATGAATTGCTTTGCCAGAAACAGGGGCAAGAAATAACATTCTAAGTAACATGTAGTTGCTAGGCAACATTATCCTACACATTTACCAGACTATGAATTGTACCCTGGATGGTCAAAATGGTCAAAATGGCACATCTTGATTTTTTGTTCCTTCAAACCCATTCCAACTGTTAGAGCATATAGATTTAGAAAATTTTGGAGCGTGTGTGGAATTCACTTTAATAAAAATATATTTTTAAATTTTTTTATCCCACTTTATGCCAAGCCATCAAAGCCACGTACAACTTTGACCCCAAGCTGACCACCACCATTTCCTCAAAGTGAAGAGGTCATGTAGGCAGCTTACAAAGAAGAAGGCAGGAGCCATAGAAAGAATAATTGGAGATTCCCCACAGGAAGCTTTGGGAGTTGCTAAACAGGGAGGCCATCACCTTCAAAAACAAACACAATATTGGCTGTTTGTTTTCAGCCTCACACTTGATGGCCCACTGATTAAATCAATGGCCACCCAGTCATCTGTTTGCCTTCCTCGATTGTGTCCAGATCCAAGTGCATTGGCTAGGCTATTTTTCACCTTGGCTTAACAAAAGCGCAGGTTTTTAAACCCTTTGTCTTGGGGTCAACCAAGCCATTAATCTCATCACTAGAGGCTAGAATTTGCCTATATAACCTTTATATCCATTTACCCAGGTGTGCTATAGTCAGAATACACCCTGGCTTCATGTCAGACTGGACTCTGATTTTAGCTCCCTCGGCCATTTCCCCCCACATTTCAGTGGCCATGTTTTCCATCATCTACATCTACATTGGGTTCCCAGATAAGTCTTCATAAGTAAGTATTTCCTGTAGATTTGCCTCTCTCAACTCTCTCCCTAATTTCCCTCCTTTATCTTCATTGAGAAGTGTGTTTGTGTGTGTGTTTGTGTGTCTTTTGCTGTGTGTTTGTTTCCCTTTTAATAAATATTTAGACTTAATTGGAGCAGTTTATTTCAGCGTCATCTCTCAAGGGATCATTTTAGACCTCTGGTATACATTACTGGGACATGGTCTTGTGAAGGTGTTGTTAAGACCTTCCCTCTCAGCAATTTGAGCTAATTAAAAATTCTCTTAATTAGAAACTTCCTAACACAACCTGTGGCAACACAAAAAATGGGGTTTTCTTGTCAAGATTTTTTTCAGAGGGGTTTTCAATTGACTTCATCTGAGAATAGGAGAGTGTGACTTACTGATCCAATGGGTCATTCAATGGCTGAGCAGGTATTGGAATCCTGTTCTTTTGGAGTTCAAATCACTACACCATGCTGGTTCTGTAGCACATCTTAACTACCCAAAAACAAACGAAACTATTTAGTGTATCTTTTCAGATGTGATCTACAGCTATATCACTATTTGGTTCCTGACATCTCTAGGTAGTGCTTACAATCCCCAAAGAGCCACCACGAGCCCATGCTGACAATATGTTGCTAACACCTTTAATTCTTAGGAATATTATGAAGTTTCTCTAGTGCTGGCTTCAGGATTTTAGGGGGTTCTCAGTCATGCCTCCCTCATTTGGCACTTCTGACTTTGAGTAAGTGGGAAATTGCAGGGTGTCTGCAAAGTGGAAATGGAAGCACTGTTAGGGACTGCTACTGATTTTAGAGACCTGGCAAATGACCAGTCTTTTCCTACCCTAAGCCATCCTTGCACATTTGCTTTGGTCATTCTTTACATTTTTATGTTATTTACTTACATTTCTTTGCTACCAGTTTGTCACAGGGAAGTTGCCAATATGAACATAAACATTATGTCCCCAAAATATAACGTTCCAAAGAACATTATACCTTATCATTGTGGAGATTCCACCCATAATATTGGCTTTTTAAACAACAAAGCCTTTTTCTATTTTCCATGAAATGTAATGCCTGCCAGTCTTCGACAATTCCATTAATACTACTGATAATTTTTATCATACTTCTTTAGTTCTCAGAAGCTCAAGTGGCATTTGCTTTGCTCATAACATGCACTGATGATATCCACCTTTGCAATATTTATCAGCATTTTATATTGTTTGAAGTGTTTAACGTCTGAAACTGATAATGGTGATGAAAGACTTTAAAAAATAAAAACAAAAACAAAAAATAAACTATAACTAATGTGTATGAATGTAGGTGTAAAACAGAGAGGACATATTCTTCTTCTGGCAAATCAAATGTAATGATTAATTTTGATTTAAAGGACTATATGTCTGGCTCTACCAAAATGCTGACTCTAAGATTTCCACACTGGATTCTACATGAATGAATATTTGCTGCAGGTGGATGTAGCTTTCCCTTCACATGAGCATGAGGAGAAATTCAGGCAAAATATGCTGCCATCAGGAGAAAAAAATGTCACATTGAGTTCAATAGAGTTGCTCATAGGCTGTATAGATTTTCAGCCTTATTTACATACTTTATTTGGACATACATGAACTTTGAAATGCTGAGTCTCCACAAGACAAATTGTATTTGTTCAAAATACAGTTAGGCTGTGGTACATGGATTTTCTTTCTTTCTTTCTTGGAACTGAGATGTGGAAAGTACTCTCCCCTGCTGGGCATTACCTGCTTTTAAGGTTACAATGTCTGGCTGGAGAAGGTCGTTGCTGTTATAAAGTTCCTTGTGTAAACATCCAAACATATTAAACAGTTTATAACTACATTTGCCCTATAGAACTGTCTGCAATTTTAGACAGCCACCTATGCCTGTATCAGTGCATCCTGGCAGCTGTGATGGCAGCTTTCACCATTGTGGGGGAAGCTTGAATCTAGCCTTGAGCATAAACCAAGTCATCAGCCCCAAATACCATAGTACCACTGAAATTTGGTGAGTTAATCCTTATAGAGATATAATTGATTTAACTATTCTACCTAGTGGGGATTAAGAATAGGATTTATATCACAGTTAATGTCCCAGAATGCTCCAAAGTGATGGCCAGGTGCAAGGACATTATATGAAATAAAAGCCAGGGATTTTGTATGAAATAAATGTGGCCAAATCCTGCCAGGCACAGCTGCTCAAAGTGCCAGACCAAGGAGGAAAATAAGTTAATAGTGAGAGGAGACATCGGTAGTAGCAAAGACTTGGGTTAAGGATACTATGGGGTCAAACAGACCAGCCATATAAGTGGGCTTCCATTATGACTCCGCACACCCCGAAGCCTCCTGGAAGCTGCCCAGTCATTCAGACGGGGGTGTCCTGGAGTTGCAGTGGGGCTGCCTAAGGAGGCTTTGTATTGACCCAAATAGGAGTGGATCTTTTCTGCTCCTATTTGGGCCTGCTCCAGACAGATTGGGGATGTAGCATGTGGTTGCTGCAACTCTGGAGCAGCCCCAATGCACCCTTTTTGGGATGGTCTCTTTCACCCCAAAGTAGAACTAAGAATGTAAAGGGTTCTTGCAGTACCTTTGAGACTAATTGTGAAAGAAGTTGTAGAATAAGCTTTTGTAGACACGGTCAACTTCCTCGGATGTGGACAAAGTCTACAAATGCTATAACTTCTTTCACACAGTCTCAAAGGTGCTACAAGATTCCTTTGCTTACTTATATTCTAGACTAAGGGCCTTTTCAGACAATTTTTTCCCTGTTATGAGCACAAGAAGAGGATGCTCGGGGCCGTGCAAGTGCAAGAAAAAATGCATTTTACTGTACCCCAAAGTGTCCTCAAAATGACCCTATTCCATCACCTGGCACCAAGCCATTCCCATTCAGGGCTGAGGCATGTCCTTTGGCTTGAATGGAAGTCTTCTGATTGAGGCAAAGGACACGCCTCAGCCCTGAATGGGAATGGCTTGGCACCGGGTGATGGAATGGGGCCATTTTGAGAACACTTAGGGGTGCAGTAAAATGCATTTTTTCTTGGACTCCTGCGGCCCCAAGTGTCCTCTTCCCATGCCAATAACAGGAGAAAATGTGTCCAATAAGTTCCTAAGACAGCTCTGTCTCTGCAAAGTAGAAGTCAAAACCCTCAGCAACTTCCTTTTATTATGGTAAGCTCTCAAACGTTGACAGTGAATTAATCTCTTCATGAAAAAAGTGGATTCTTAGCACAACATGGACAGAGAAACCATAATCAATGGGCCTGAAACTAAATAGGTAACCAACACAGACTGACTGGCTGAGGATTGCACACACTACAGGGTGCTATAGGTAGGCAGCCTTCTCCCCATAACATACTATTTTCTACTTTCACTCCTATGTCAGACAAGCTCTAGAACCATGTCCCCTCACCAGTCAAGTCCTCACATCTCCTTGCTCCAAGTAATAGTATAGCCTCTTGGGAAAAACTGATGTGATTACAGGCCACTATATTTAATTTTATTCATTAAAATGTTTTTGTCCTTCATGGGAACTCAGGGCACACGCTACAAAATAAATTTAAGAAATGTAAAACAATTTAAATGAGTAAAAAGTATTTAAAACAGATTAATATTGTAGTAACCAATTTGACAAGTCAAGATAGAACAGTTCCAAACCAGGTACATGCGCAAATTTGGATGAAATCAATTGGATTCAAAAGGCTTTAAGAAAGAGCCATATTTCTGCTTGTTCCTGGCATGAAACCAGAGTTGGTGCCAAGTGGAACTTCTAGAGAACAAATTTCATAAAGGATGTCATGGTCCTCTCCCCCACATAGCATTGCCCCCAGAGGTGGGACATAGCAGAAGAAGGCCCTTCTGGTAGACCTCAACCTCCTAGATAGGATGGAGTTTCTAGGGCAGTTTCTTTGCTTTTTCTGTTAGAAGGCATGCTGTGGCCCGACTCCACCCCCAGCTCAAAGTGCTGGTCTGTATAGGGCCTAAGATAATTAATCTTAGACCTGTTACAGACTGCCAAAATAAAGCTGCTTCGGGTCTCTTTGGAGGCATGCTATTTAAATGATGCATGCATCCTAAGAATCCAGAAGCTGCACCAAAGCTGCACTCCAGTGCTTAGGAATGGAGTGTGGCTTTGGTGCAACCTCCGGACTCTTAGGACCCATACATCATTTAAATAGCATACCTCCAAAGAGACCCTAAGCAGCTTTATTTTGGCAGTCTGTAACAGGCCATCGTGACAGAACCAAAAATGAGGACTTTATGAAGTGTTTTTTGGCAATACTGATCAATTTGACAAACATAAATCTATTATATTTTTTCATGTTGGTGGAGGGGAGGCCAAATAGATTTTGTCAAAAGAATGGATCAACCTATATGACAATTGATCAAATACACTTTATATTCCCTTTCTTAAATGATCTGTTGCAACTGATTTTTCCTAATTCAGTTTTATCAGTGCTTTGAGGAGGAGATGAAATTAACAAATTAAAGGATTTCAGCCTACAAAACTGGACTGAGGACTAAGTGAAATTAATACTAGTGACACAAGTGACCACATCCCCTAAAAAAAAAAAAATGTAATCTTGCTATTATGAGATGTTATTGTGAATAAACTAATATCCTTTTGGCACTAGCATTTTATGGAAGAACAAGCATGCATGTATTTGGGTATTTAGGTGTGGGGGAAAATAGCAACAGCAAATACATTTCTATACTGCTTATCAGTGCACTTAAGCACTCCTTAAGCAGTTTGCAATGTATAAGCCAATTGCCTGCAATAAGCTAGGACTCATTTTAGTGACCTTGTAAGGATGCAAGGCTGAGTCGACCCTGAGCCCCTGGCTGATATTGAACTCACAACCTTGTGGTTTGTGAATGAGTGACTGCAGTACAGACATTTAACCACTGTGCCACCAGGGCTCTTAAATATAAATGAAATGGTTTAAATGTCCCTACCACAACATATTGGTTAGGGATGGCAGTCCGGAAGCAAACAAAAGAGCATGCAAACAAATGGTAGAATAGCTTGATTTAAAATACAGTAGCTTGATCATGTGACAAATTCATCAATAGGAAGACCCAAAGTTGAGATTTTAAAGTAGGCTGGGCTACTGCACATGAAGGAGGGGCCATCCCCATCACTTCAGGCTGCCAATTTGGACCATTTGGGGCCTTTTTTTGTTAGAGCTTTTAGAATAGGAATTTTGTGGGATCTAGGGTTAGGAAAAGCAAGCTTCCTTCTTTTCAGGTAGTATGGGCAGTTTGCAGAGCAGTAAAATAACCCATTTATTTTTAAAAAATTATTATTTACAAAAGGTAAAATAAAATTAAATTACCATTCTGGTTTAAAAATAAAATAGCCCAATAATCAGTTCTTTTTATTTTTGGGGAGTGGACATTTTCACGGGTTTCTACCTCTTAGGAAGTACAAGGGTTGCAAGTGGCCCACAGGCCACTCCTGCATTAAAGCAGTTGTGGAACCCTATTAGCCCCCTAGGCCACTTGATAGCTGCTAAATTAGAAGAATTATAGTCTCAAAGAGTTGGAAGAGAGCTCAAGGTCCATCAAGCCCAATCTCCTACTACGCAAAAATGCACAATCAAAGCACCCCTGATGGATGGCCATCCACTCTCTGTTTAAAAACCTATAAAGAAGGAGACTCTACCACACTCCGAAGGAGTGTGTTCCACTATCAAACATCTTACTGTTAGGAAGGTCTTCCTAATGTTGCGGGAACCTTAAAAGCCTGGACTTTCTCTCACTAAGTCCACCAGCTTGACAGAGCAAAGATGACAAGAGGACTCAGGAGATGCTGAGAATCCAGTTTACTTGCCAGCAGTCCTTAGTGGAAACCCAAGTTCCAAATACTGAGGCCAAGAACAAAAGAAAGTGGCTGTCTATATAGTAGTTCAAATAAGGAGGTCCCTAACATACATTCTATTGGCTGGTTCAAAGTTCAAACGTACAAAACTTTCTTACAATCAGAGCAAAGATACATGAATACATTAAAATACACTTAAGGCACATTTGGAATATTCCATCACCCTTATCACCTATGTGTTACTTCCTCATTCAAGGATGCTGCTCGTAATTGTTTTGGCTTTCAAAGCAGGCCAGGCGCCTTGATAAGCCTTCAAAGGTCATCTAGTCTCTAAACATTCCTACTGCAAATCCTTTCCAGCATTTTCTCTCTCACAAGCCCTTGAAGTAAAATCTTACTTCTACGTATCCACTGTGCAACCATTTTCTATAAATCTATTGTGGGGATATTAATCATTAAAATCCATCCATCTCACTAATACTGAGGTGGAATTTCTTTTCCTGTAGTTTGCATCCATTTTTCAATGTCCTAGTCTCTGGAGCAGCAGGCACTGCTGAGACCCAAGTACAATAGTTTTACTAGAAGCTTGTGACAGGTGAGGTTTTTTTAATAAATAAATAAATAAATAAATAAATAAATACTTTCCAAAAATAAATGTAAAAACAAAATTTCATAAAATTATTTATAAATCCAATGGAAGGAAATGAAGGTTTGTTTGTGTTTACATTGAATGTGAGAATATGCAAAAAATATTACTATATAATAATAGAGTGCTTTCAGTGCTTGCATTCTGAAAGTCTAGGTTGAAATCCTGTTGGTTTCAGTGATGTTCAGGATGCTGAATTAAGGTTGCCACCTCTCTTTCCTAACAGGTTGTTCATTCTCAACACATACATGGTGGGAATCTATGGCATGATACTCCTACTGGGCATAATGGTAGCTATTAAATTTTGATGATGTAGATAACTGAGAATTCCATGCAGCATAAGAGTCACAGATTCCTTCAAAGATGGAAAAGAAAGAAACTTGAGATTTATTTTAAAAAATGACAGTGGGAGAAAGCCAAACTGGAAGATAGAAGTTTAAGATCCCTAGCAATATACATACAGAAGGTGTTTGGGTGCAACCTATAAAAAGCATCTTTGTTATATGCATCAGTTCCATTTTAATTCAAGTATTTCAATACTTCAGTATTTCTATCAAGTGTTTATATACCTATGCATTTTCAAAAGACAAGGCTGTGGATAAAAAGAAAATCTGAAACAAATGGCAACAACAAAAACTGTCACTCAATAGCAATAATCAAGAGCATTATCTGGAGGCCCTAACTAAAGGAAACACTTGCAAGAACCCAAATAATTCAAGTTTGCCATTAAGAGCAGGCAAAACACAAACCAGGCAAATCAGTCATGCACTTATGAGGTAACCTGAGAATTAAAAAGGCTTGCAATGTAGCATTGGGAGAGAGTGTTTCTCTGAAACAGAAGATGAGGAGGAATGCATTACACCATACAAAACTAATAAGAATGCAGGGTTCTGTACTCCTTTCCTTCTTTTGATATTTCTTCTTCTTACACTCTATCTGACTATTCCAAATCCATTTAAATTTTGTGGATCCCCCCCACTATTCCTGTGTAACTCTATACCATTTCCATTTCTATGCCTATAAAAACAGAGAAATCATGGCAACGTATCAAATATATAATAAAATATTTATTTATAGCCCACCTTTCTTTAGATCAAGGCGGGTTACAGAAAGTGCCATTACAAGATAAAAACACAGCAAGTATACATTAAAATAGCAATCATCAATCAATGCAAACCACAATATAACAATAACCAGCTAGCTTAGAATGTACAACAATAGTAACAGTGAGGTGGGAAGAGGGGAGGCTAACAAGGGAACAATTAGGGGAAGGCTTGTTGGAACAGGAAGGTTTTTAACTCCTTCCTGAACCGATCAAGGGAGGTGGCCGAGCGGAGCTCACCGGGAAGCGAGTTCCAGAGCTGAGGGGCCGAGATGATAAAGGCCCTACGCGTTGTTGTGGCATATTTCGAGTCTGGAACTCTCAACAAATGCTTCCTGGCTGATCTGAGTGTGCGGGGCGGATTATATGGGGAGAGGCGGTTCTCCAAGTACCCTGGGCCCAAGCCATTTAGGGCTTTATAGGTAATAACCAACACCTTGTATTGCGCTCGGAAGCGAATAGGCAGCCAATGTAGATCATCATCATAAAATTTATTCGGTCATTGACCAGTAGTCACAAAATTGTAGCAAAAGACACTAAAAATTTTACAAGTTATTGCACTCGGATATAAACAATCACATCGTTCACTTATACATTCATTTAAAATCATAATAAAACTCTTTACACTTCAAAATAATTTCAGCAGGTCTGGTGCTAATCACCATTTCTCCTGAATTTAGCCTAAAATCATACAAGTTACACATGATTAACTTCATTACTTTCAATACACTTACAATCTTTATGTCTGTAATATACACAGATTTTGAGACATAAGCAAAATAAAATAGCAGTCTTGCTGGAAGAAGACGAGCATATCCAGAATCTGAAATATTATAATCTCAATGTTGGTTAACAATCATTAAACTCGGGCAAGACCGAGGCCAAACTTCAAAACTCTCAGGTTCTTTACCTGGAGATCTTAATCTAACAGGTTTACTGGTTGCCTATATTAGTTCCCGTTTACCATTTGGGATCGAAGTTTACATATAATATAACAGAACTTTGCTACCCTGAATATCACTTCGGGTGCCTGGCTATTTAAGAGTTTGCTAATGTAAAAAGTGTCAGGGTGACCAATGTAGATCTTTTAATACTGGTGTTATGTGGGTGGCCCTGGAAGCTCCAGTGACCAATCTAGCTGCCATATTTTGAACCAACTGTAGCTTCCGAGTATGGTACAAGGGTTGCCCCATGTAGAGCGCATTACAGAAATCCAAGTTGAAGATTTGAATACTGGATATCACAACTTTTGCACTCCATTATTCAGTTACCAAAAAGGTTTGACAAATATTGAACATGAAAAAAAATATTTATTTCAGGTCTTTAGAAGATAATATGGTATAGTAAAAAAAGAAGATAATATGGTATAAATAAATAGAAGGGTATAGAATGATGCAAGGAACAATGAAGGATGCTGTATATTTTAGAATAAAAATAAGAAAAGAAAGACAACAGGTGCAGAGAGAATATAAATCCAGACTGATTCCAACTACCAATGATGTTCTTAAAGTTTTCATTGTTAAAAGCGTCTGTAGTGAGAATCTGGTTCCATATTTCTAGTAAAACAGTCACTCTGCTTAGCTAGTCATGCATTTGCAAGCAATTTCTAGCACTTTAAAAACAATGTCAGAACTATCCATCTTTCTCAAGAAGCAGCCCAAGTGAAACAACCAGTCATACTCAGAAATATCCAAGCGACTGTAACATTCAATTTCTTTGAAAAGACAAATTAGCCCCATATTTCATAAAACAGTGCAGTGCATTCTTTTGCATTCATCTCTGGCTCCCTGAGACACTTCCAGCAGATAGCCTACTTCAGAGCTACAACAAGACAATGGATGTAATCTTGTTTCACTTGCTTGTTTGCTCTGATAACAAGATTAGTGGCTGGGATTACTCTGAGGCATAAACAGAGCTGTGGAAAGCAATCGAACAATTACCGCTTGTTTACTTAATATACTTGCATAAAACATTCTATGAACATTGTACAACTAAGAGGAAGATGTGACCAGGTTAGAACAACCCCCTCCCAACCAATTTATAGGTAATTAATGTGAATAAGACAAATATGTAGCACTGTCAGCATTTATAGCAGACACTCTATAAAAAGGATTTTGGATGTGGGGAAAAATGCATGGCATTCTTCAACCCAGTTTGCTCCAGTTAGAATATTGGCCAGTGTTAATTCAAATAGAATTTCCAGCAAGCTTTTAGAATGTTTGCTGTGGTGAATCTGCACTGAAGAAATAATGATGTTTGATGCCACTTTAATTGCCATTGCTAAGTACTATGGAGTTCAGGGATTTGTAGCTTTGTGAGATATTTAGCTTCTCTGTCAGTGGGCTCTAATGCCGCAATAAACAGTTCCTAGATTTGGTGCTGCTATTATTATTATTATTTCTCTCCAAAATTGGGCTTCAAAGAGGCTGACAATTTAAAAGAACAATAGAAATGAAAGTTATAAAAATTGAATTTTAAGACAGACTTAAATTATTCACAGATTAACACAATTCAAACCTCAAGCGAAAAGAATAAAAATGCAATTAAAAATATGCAAAGCTATTAAAAACAGTTCAGTTAAAACAATAGAGCACCTCTAATGCATTGTTTAAAAATGTTCTGTTGCCTCAGCAGTTGCCCCATGTCATGTGACACAGCTTGGCCAATCAGGCCAAGCTTAGCATCCCATTTGCTCTCCCTTCATGGAGGCCAACAAAGAGGCTCCTGCCAACACAACAGCTTTGCTGCACAGTTTGATGACTAACTTACTCAAGAGACTAGCAAGGAAGAGAGAATAAGCAAGGATGGTGCTTCCACGTCTCGCCTTCCACCTCCACTGAATCTCAATTACATCCTTGAACTGCCCTTTCATTCACAGAATAGCTAGTCTGGATACTACCCAACAGAGTTAGATTGGCATTTTTTGAAGTACGATCTGGAGACGAAAGAAGATGTCTTTCTTGCCTTGCACTTGAAATAGCTCTTTGAAGAATCAGAGGACTCTCTTCAATAGTGCAGGTTGTGGTGCTGGGCAACCTCTTGAAAAGAGTGAAATTGTCCAAAATTGGGCAGATGAATCTTGCACTTGGGATGCAACTTTTATTTGTTGTTCTTGAAATCAAGCCTGTTGATATTTGGATGCAAAGGTAAAAAGTAAGGTGGAGGACAACTGTGCACATGGCTCTCTGTAATTGTTGTATGGACTTCCCCTTCCCATATGGGCAGCTCTCTATTTATTCTTGATGCCCAGGCCTTTGCTTTCACTTATTAAAGGATTTTTTAAAATACAGCTAAAATGTTCACAGTTGAAAAAGATATGCACACACATGCCTCTCATCAGTGGAGGAAATGTGTGAATTAAGTAAAATGTGTAAATCAGGCTGCCAGGGCTTCAGTTGCTTTAATATTTAGCTGATCTGTGATCTGAAAGACTTACCACAAAGATCTGCCAAGCAGAACTACAGCACTTCATGACTCTTAATTGCCAGGGAAAAGTGAGGAGGGTGGCAGCAGAGAAGCATCCAGGATCCAGCTCTATTCCTATAGTTGAATAAAGAACAATGATATCACCCTCTGAGACTCCCTGAGGATCCCAGGGGACGCCTGTTTCATGCATCCATTTTAGGAATGGCATATGCTAAAGAATAACTATCTATCTATCTATCTATCTATCTATCTATCTATCTATCTATCTATCTATCT